>NC_090934.1:812299543-812605957 GCF_040938575.1 Ambystoma mexicanum | reverse complement strand
CCAGCCTTGTTTTAGTCATGCCCATCAACCACTCTCTTCCACTATGTGTCTGTGTTGGAAGAGACAAGTAGCCAGATAAAAAGTTGGTGTTTTAGTGATTGAGTATACACACATCCATTGGGTTATACATAACTTTAATGACCCAGGGATTGTGTGTAGACCCCATGTACCGAAGTTTAAAAGAAAGACACGAGCACAAGTTTGTAAAAACTTGAAAACTGTGTTCTAAACCAACATAAAGACAAAACATATCATACTCTACTATGCGTTTTTCTTAGGTCTTGTTGTTAATGCAACTAGTGGGGTAAGGTTAAAAAATTGCTCATAGATAGAAAGTTCAATTAGTATCTCTAAATTGTAGCAATTCCTGTCTACCGGTTTCAGTGGCAGCGTGTTTGTTATGGCCACTTTCTTCAGGACAGTCTTTTGGTATTTTCAACAAGCAGGTGGATCTAGTGGTTTACATACCAACATGTTGAATTTTGACAAAGAAGGCAGGTGTGTTTACTTTACCACCTCCTTTGTGTGTCTTGAGGCTGGGACAGACAGGTGACCCTGGGTGTTGGAAATGGATTAGCCTTTATGTTTAAGGATGTGAAGGAAGGCGCTCTGTTACCAGTCTTTAGCTTCTCCTCCTAATGCACATTTTCATGACTTCATCAATCTTCAGGGAGGCTGAGTTTCTTTGTTTTTTCAGGCGAGTCTGCATTTGTGTTTCAGGTGTGACAAGTTTATTAGCTTTGAGGATTCTGGTACTTGTATTTTTCGCACTGGATTTTGCTGGCAGGTGACTGGAAACAACTCCCTCCATAGCACAAATCTTCCCCTTGATGGGGGAGGGGGAAAGCCATGGTTGTGGCTTTCCAATGTAAGGCAAGATGGCCCTGCTGTACTGCCTTGTGAGCCTGTGGACTCCTGGAACAATGTTTAAAGATGTGAAGGTAGGCGCTCTGTTACCAGTCTTTAGCTTCTCCTCCTAACGCACGTTTTCATGACTTCATCAATCTTCAGGGTGGCGTAATTTCTTTGTTTTTTCAGGCGGGTCTGCATTTCTGTTTCAGGTGTGAGAAGTTAATTAGCTTTGAGGATTCTGGTACTTGTATTTTTCGCTCTGGATTTTGCTGGCAGGTGACTGGAAACAACTCCCTCCATAGCACAAATCTTCCCCTTGATGGGTGAGGGGGAAAGCCATGGTTGTGGCTTTCCAATGTAAGGCAAGATGGCCCTGCTGCACTGCCTTGTGAGCCCGGGACTCCTGGAACAATGTTTAAAGATGTGAAGGCAGGCGCTCTGTTACCAGTCTTTAGCTTCTCCTCCTAACGCACGTTTTCATGACTTCATCAATCTTCAGGGTGGCGTAATTTCTTTGTTTTTTCAGGCGGGTCTGCATTTCTGTTTCAGGTGTGAGAAGTTAATTAGCTTTGAGGATTCTGGTACTTGTATTTTTCGCTCTGGATTTTGGACTGGAAACAACTCCCTCCATAGCACAAATCTTCCCCTTGATGGGGGGAGGGGGAAAGCCATGGTTGTGGCTTTCCAATGTAAGGCAAGATGGCCCTGCTGCACTGCCTTGTGAGCCCGGGACTCCTGGAACAATGTTTAAAGATGTGAAGGCAGGCGCTCTGTTACCAGTCTTTAGCTTCTCCTCCTAACGCACGTTTTCATGACTTCATCAATCTTCAGGGAGGCTGAGTTTCTTTATTTTTTCAGGCGGGTCTGCATTTATGTTTCAGGTGTGAGAAGTTAATTAGCTTTGAGGATTCTGGTACTTGTATTTTTCGCTCTGGATTTTGCTGGCAGGTGACTGGAAACAACTCCCTCCATAGCACAAATCCTCCCCTTGATGGGGGGAGGGGGAAAGCCATGGTTGTGGCTTTCCAATGTAAGGCAAGATGGCCCTGCTGCACTGCCTTGTGAGCCCGGGACTCCTGGAAAAATGTTTAAAGATGTGAAGGCAGGCGCTCTGTTACCAGTCTTTAGCTTCTCCTCCTAACGCACGTTTTCATGACTTCATCAATCTTCAGGGAGGCTGAGTTTCTTTGTTTTTTCAGGCGGGTCTGCATTTCTGTTTCAGGTGTGAGAAGTTAATTAGCTTTGAGGTTTCTGGTACTTGTATTTTTCGCACTGGATTTTGCTGGATTTTCCTTTAGCCTTGTTGTCTCCTCTGGGTTCTAACAATGAATGTCCCTGATATACAGGTCAGGTTTTCTGATCCCGGCTGTTATTTGTACGTTGGTTCTGTCCTCACTCTCCCGAAATCGCTAGCTGGATCCAGTCGTTTGCCTGGTTTTGGAAAACAGACTTTGTTTTGGGTTTTCACTAAATCACATTACAGTTGGCACTAGCTCTATGATGCCTCCTTGTGTTTTTGCTATCTCCTAATGATGGAGGGCCAAGAGACTGGGTACCTTGCGTTTGAGGACATTGAAGCACGTTTTTTCACTGTCTGTGTCCCACAACACTTTCTCCGCTGCCTCTACCTTCTCACGCACCTCTGCCCAGATGTCAGCCTTCTGTTGACATGTGCTTTTATGTCTTGTTACCACAAATAGCTCTTCAGTATATGCATCCACCTCATGTACGATGAGCTCTGTGTCTGTAAACTGTATACGCTGCTTTATTTCTTGCATTTTTGTTTTGCTTTTCTCCCCTGAGATGATTGTTTTATTATCTTTCTTGGATGGAACCTGGAAACAGGTGATTTCCATTAGATTACACTTTTAAAGATGGCCATCGCGCAGCTTCCCAAGTTCATTGTGAATCTATTTCTGCCTGACACAAATTTCGCTGATTTTGGAGTAATTACTGTTCATTAAATCCACCAAAAATGGGTTGCGTTATTGGTAATTCCTTTTTTGTCAGTAATTTCTCCAGATGGTAATATCGTTACCACCAGGCCCGTTTGTGCACGCACATGGTCACGTAACATGGAAATAATTCCACCGGACAAAACGAAAGGAATTACAGGCATCTTTATCACCAAACTCGTAATGAGGTCCAGTGTATTTTGCTTGACATGATGGCTGATGAAATAAAGTAGATCAGTTGTGTCTTAAAGAAGTAGAAAGGGAGACTGATAATTTCAGCTCAGTTGTATGGAATGACACAAGTGTTTCAAGGAATTATAGGATGCCTGGAGCTTATGAGTGTACATTTCATAAGAATCACTTTTTTCATCTATGATTATCAATTATAAGTAGTTTAAAGTACATTTTTTAAATACATCTGTTAACACAGATGCTTGGCGTCTTAATTTACACAGATGTTTAGTGACATGACAGGTCTATCGGTTCTTGCCGCATGAATTGTCACAAGTTGACATGTTTGGTAATAATCTTTTTGGATCCCTTGAGTATGCTTCTGTGTCAGGATGCAACCATGTTGGACTTTTGATACCGATAGATTTAGATGAGGTCAGATGTTCTGATACCGATAGATTTAGATGAGGTCAGATGTACTGACAATAATGTTAGCTTAAGAATTGCCATTCACTTTCAAAGTGAGCTGGATGATATGAGCAATATGGGATTTATTTTCCTGAATGCACAGAATATGGTATCCTTTTTCATTGTACAAGTACCTTGAAGTAAAAGACTAGACATTTATCAGCAAAAGGTTTGATGCAATTCTCTCCATGGGGCATAATTTTTGTTCTGCCTTATTACTCAGAAAGACTTCTATAACTTGTTTGAGATCCACCAATACATAAGGAGCAATAAGGAAGACTTATGAGAATACTTTTATTTTGTATATAATAGGTACTGATCTCTTTCTGCCTCTGTTGCCCAGCCATCTTCAAAGTAAATCCTGCAAGAAAACTGGTTGACAGCATTACGCACATCCTCATGTCCCTCTAACACCTTCCTGGATTCATTCCTTATCACTGTGTACCTTTTCCGAATTCTTTTCTTTACATATAATTGCCATGAAGCTGCCTTCATACTGAATTACCTCATAGTGTTGTTGTAAGCTACGAGTAGACTTTGAACATCAAAAACCAGTAGTGACTTACATTGACTGCTGGACCACCAGTAATTACATGGTGTGATGAATTGACAGATGTTATCACTTCTCCCCTATCTAGGAGGAGACAGTTCCGATGAGGCTAGGTAGGTGAGGCCGCTACCAGAAAGTCCCCTGGGGGTGGTACTCAGAAGGTGGATCTCATGGGGAGGAAAGCCCCATGAGGGATTATTGATGACCTGGGGAGAACATGGTATCCACATCGCCTACGTAACCCTAAAACACCTTCCTACCCCCTCCACCAACATTTTCCCTAGTGTTCCTATATGTTTTTGTCATATATCAATATTGGAAGTGCTGGGAGGATGAAGAGTGTGGACTACTCAAAGGACATATATGCCTTAAATTCTGAGATGAGGGAGAGACTAATTGACTTAATGGAAGACCTAAAGATCAGTACTGAGACAAGAAAAACGTGTGGAAGAATCGAGAGCATTAATGAGAACATGAATGAACAGTCTAGTTTTTCCTGAAACCTGATTAGCAGAACCTATTCAAAACTGAAGATGGATACCAGGAAGGTGAGAGAGGCCTTTCCTGGGGGAACTGCAAGCATGAGAAATGTTTGGCTAAGTGGAGAACTGCAGCTACAGGAAAGCTAACCACGCCGGAAGAGAGGCTCTTACCTGGTCCGACATGGAAGGACCATCCGGTGAAGCAGAGCTGTGAACGTCCAGGCTAGCCAAATAGAAGGAAAGCATGGTTGCAGGAAGACACAGCCACTCAGAAACTACAAATTCCAGAAGAGCAGAAAAACCTAGAGAAGCCTGAAGCAGAGGACGAAGAAGCCAGATAATGATTGGGCGAGACAGATACCAGGGCTACCAGGGTGGTGGGAAGGGGTACCAGAGGCCACTGGCAGATGCTAGAGGCTTGATATTGGGGCAAACGAGAAGCCCCTGGGTCAGTGACATGCGTCAAGTCATTTTCTTAGTGGCATTACTTGGCAGGGAAGTTAACCAAGTTGGCCAAACCAAAGAAGAATATAATCCAGGGCCTGGGACCCAACTTAAGAGAGTGCTATGAGTCATCGTCCTCATTGCAGTGCATGGCAGGGAAGTTAACCAAGTGGCCCAAACCAAAGAAGAAGAGAAACCAGGGTCAGATACCCAAACCAAGAGATTGATACGAGTAATCTGCCTAGTGTCAGTACTTTGTAGGGAAGTGGAACAAGTGGGCCAAAGCAAAGAAGAAGAGAGAAGCCAGGGTCGCGGACCCTCAGAACACTCAGAATTGGGAGTTTTAAATGTGAAACCTAATGAGGAGAAGACATGGGGAAGGGAGACATTCCGACTGGTTGTAAGAGATTGTTTTATGATCACCAGGAGAAGGGAATTGTTCTCGTGGTAACCCGGACCAGGAGGAAGGTCCAACAGGCCTGGCGAAGGGAGTCATTCCCCCTGACTGATTTGAGACTGAGAATGAATGCCAGGAGAAGGTAGACATTCTCCTAGGCCACAAACTAAATATCAGTTGGAACTTTGTGACCTGGCAATGGGGTTATTCCCTCAGACTGTCTGAGACTAAATGCCAGGAGAAGGGAGGCAATGTGTTTGTCTTGGAAGCAAGAAAACACAGCGCAACACAGGTTTGAATCCAGATCCTCTGCTTATAAATCACTCACTGGTATTAAGCGTGTTATAAAAGAACAAATATCATATAATAATTAAGTAATTATATTTCTCCTCGGCTACAAAGTAAATTTTGTTTAGAACTTTTAGAACTGAGGAAGGGAGTAATTCTGCCAGGCTGTTTGAGACTGAAATCCAGGAAAAGGGAGGCTTTCTCCTGGCTCACCAAGGAAACATTGTGTATAACTGTGACCATAACCCAGGAGAAGGCAAGCATTTTCCTGGCATCATACCAGTACTGCTTTATTATTTTGTTTACAGTGTAATGCTAGAAGTAAGGTTTTCTTGAAACTGAACAGTGGACAATTTTACTTTAACAGACATCCTGACAGTCACCTTAGCTTTTTAGTTGGGGCAGGGAAGCCCCTCTTAGGAATAGGGAATAATAGGTATTTTCTTGCTTTATTACCTCATAATAGTCTTTATCTTTAGCCCCAAATATGCCATCTTTGTGAGACAGCTATTCTCTGCAACATTACAATACCCTCACCAAACCCGAGAATGAACACATATGGAAATACCTGGACGAATACTTTGCAAATGGATTTATCTGACCATCTAAATCCCCGGTGGCTACCCCACTATTTTTTGTGCCCAAGAAGGAGGGAGATCTGTGCACTTGCATCGATTATCATGCGCTGAATAAAGGAACCATTAAAAAATGGTATACAATGCCCCTGTTTCCTTTGTTGATGGACAAAGTTAAGGAGGGACACATATACTGTAAGGGTGCAGAACTAAGGCTAGGACATAGAGGTGACATGGTTTTGGTTTAAGACTTCTATTTGAAGAAATTAGCTGGTTCGAAAACTCGCTCTATTTCCCTAAACCTAAGAGGGGGATCCATGCCTCAAAGAAAACTAATGAGAATGTCAGGATAACAAAGAAAATGCCAGTCAACTGTCATGTCCAACAAGCCTATTTCTGACCTTAACATTAATAACTTAAAATAAAGCACAAAGGTGTTGTCTTCTTTCCTTCCAGTTGGTGGAAAAAAAATTCTTTACAGAAATAAAGTTCCCAATGTCTTTGGTTGCTAATAAAGAAGTCAAATGCACTTTTCAAGTGCCACAATGTTCCAGTCCGAGGGGTGTGACTCCCTTCCAATGGGGTTTCATAGACTCTCCAAGGGATGTCAATGTTCTCTGCACCATGAGAAATGTCTCCTTTTTCCTGGCCTTCTCAAGCTTTCACAATAATGCAAACCAATGTTCTCTGTGCCAGGCAAAAATGCCCCCCTTTCCCAGTCCTTCTAAGGCTTTCATAATGATGCAAAACAATGTTCTCTGTGCCAGGGGTAATATCACCCTCTCCCTGACCGTCTGAGGCTTTCAAAATAATGCAAAACAATGTTCTCTGCACCAGGGAAAATGTTTCCATTTCCATTTCTTTCTCAGGCTTTCACAATGACGCAAAGCAATGTTCTTTACTTTCGTGTGTCCCACTCCTCTGACTCACATAGAGGGTAGGTTTGGTTCACTTGCCTGTCAGAGACTATGATTGGGATCATGCACTTCTGTATTTGAGGATCCACTCCTTTTATTTTCTGTGCCCCAGACCACGGGTTCTCTTAAAAATCCTTTGTTCCACATTTAACCTGGGTTCCTCCTCTACCCGGTACTGTGACTTAAATATTTGCAAATGATGAAGCCTTTCCCAATTATCAGCTTTCGTATGGGTGTTGGTCCCAGACTCACAGTTCCATCCTCTGATTGCTTGGTTTACTCGCCTACCAAGCATACGTTGTTTCTTTTTTCCCTCTTTGTATCTTAGGGTCCAGATCCTCTTATCCCATTCTTGGATCTGTTCCCTGGCTTCTTCGGACCTCCAGCACCTCTTGGGTCACCTCCATTGTGGTTGTGTGGTTTGCATCAATCTCAGCATCTCCCGAGCAGCTGTGTTCCTCCACGAGGCACAGGTGGTGGTGAGGTATGGTATGGCAGAGGTCTGGGGGTTACCACAAGCTTACCCGTTTAGCTCCAAGGGCCCAACAACCCTCCCAGTAACAAACGGAGGACTCAGCAAAGGTCAAGTTAGAACTGTCATTTATTACAAAAGCCGACAGGGATCATACAGGACATTTAAAAATGTCCAGAGTCACCACTCCCAAACCCATGTCAAGACTTTTTGTTGCAAAGTAATGTCACAACATGGGCCCTTCCCTGAAAAACCTATCCCACTTTCTGATTGCGTGATCAGAGTGGTATATCATACAGATTTCCCCTATGGATCTTTGTTAATTGGCCCTCTTGTGTCAGGTGGCTGGCCTGCCTCATCCCCAAGAAACTATCTATTACATTTTTGCAGGGATTACTGTTGGCCCTTGCCCGCTGCCATCTACCCCTGGATTTCTGTCCCCTGATTGGCTGGAACTGGTCTCTCCAGGCCTGTGACCCAGCTCTGTTCTCAGCGCTCTGTGCACCTCTTCAAGTTGCTGAGAATGACTGTGTTCCCAATGTATCTGTTAGCAGTACCACTTTTGCCTGTGATAGTGCTCTCCATGTTGCAAATTTGTTGACAGGTTCATGTGTCACTTCATGTCTGTGTTGCTGAGAACTGTTTGTCTTCTCACTGCATGTGAATAACCACTTTCTAGTTTGGCCGCATCACATGGGTGAAGACCACAAAATCAAGCTCTTCTGGGCTGCAATTTATGAGGAGTTATTCTGTTTTTCTGCAGATGTCTGTTTGTCATTTTAGGTTTGGAATGTGTTGCTTGTCTCTGACCTTGGCTGTGAGCCCTGGCCTTCCTGTTCTGTGCAGCCTGATTCTGCTTTCCCCCATCTCTCATCCTGTGGCTTGTCATCTTATGTGATCCTTGTTATACTTATACTATGATTTCTACACATCTATATTGTGCTATGTTTTCTATAGGTTAGTCGTATTTGGTCCTGCCAGGCTCCTTATGTAATCCAGTAGTTCCATAGGATTAGTTGCCATAACGATCTGCAAGCTGGCTCTGCATCTCCTTCTTGCCTTGCGTTCAGCGTTTCTGCACTTAGCTAATGAGAAAAATAATAAAAGCTTTTTACAGTATGTATATGTATCTATCCTCTATCTAGAGAACTGTGTAAGCATGTTCTTCATGTGTACAGGTGTGTATTTGTGTAACTCTATGCATGGCTTCAAATATACTTTGTGACTAATGACATCAGCACAATGGTTTCTCTGCATTAGTCAATGTCATCCATTGAGGCATTTAAATGTCTGTCTGAGAAAATATCTTTCTGCACACGTGTCAGTCACTGGTCCTCCTGGGGACTGGCTGAATAGTAAGGGAGTGACTTTGTGCATTTTTGGCTTTTTGGACATAATTTTCATGTGGGTGAGGAGGGGCATCCCAGGGACCCTCTTTTCAGTCCACCCACTGGTCGACCTGTCAACCAAACATCCATACTTTGTCACTCTTGCTTTGGATAGCCATAGCTTTGTTACTCCTCCAAGATGTCCATATTAATTTGCATGGCCATTGAAACTCCAGGTCATATAGCTACAGTCTCCCTCGAATGTTATCTTCTCAGACAGGAACAGTGGGCATTCCTTTATTCTTGCTCTCAGTTTATTTCTTTTTTCTACTATCCTGTCTTTTTCTTCTTCCATGTTCACATCTACTAACACCTTCATCTCTATCGTCTTCTCAGTAGTTTTGCAACATTGGGCCTCATTATGAGTCTGGCGGTAGCCATGCCTGTAAAAACAGAGCCATTTTTTTCCAGTGCCTGGCAATGGGGACTTACCAGGGCATTATGGCCCTGGTGGTCCCGGTAATAGCCAATTGCCAGGAGCTGGAAAATATGACTCCCCATTCCCATTCGAGTCCCATTGGACTCAATGGGAATGAGGAGGATGGATGCACCGGCACCATTCATGAATGGTGCTGGTGCATCCGTAAAGGTCTGCAATCGGGTGCCGTAATGCCTGCCAGGTCAGACCTGGCAGGCGGTAGGGCACTCGCCCGCAGAACTCGTGGTTTGCCAGTCCGGTAACAACGGTGCTGGTAGCTTACCGGGACCATTGTTACCAGACTGGCAACCTTGTAATGAGGCCCATTGTGTAATGCAGATCTTGACCACAGGCAGTCCCACTAGTAATAGTATTATTGTGCCTAGTAATATTTTCAGTCTGTCTGCCAACCATGTTGGCTTCCATGACCATATGTATGACAACCAGCTCTGGTCCTTTCCTGTCCCTTTGGCTGCCTCATCCATATTGGCATGCATGTTCGATAATTTTGTCACTGCTTCTGTCAGTGTGCCATTCTCTCCATCATTTGCAAGCATAAACGTGGAACAGGAGCTCCCTACCCTGGTGCAAACTCCTTCTCCATTGCTGTGAGACGATCTAGAACATATCTGTTCTGCAGTGCCATTAACCTTACTGCTCAGAGCTCTTCTTTTATCGCATTGAAGCTATTTACTGTAGATTTTATTGTCTGAATCAGTCCTCATCTTGTTATCTGCAACCATTTTGCATTTGTATATGTCTGGACAGCTAGCGCGATGCAAAAACATATGTGCCCTGCTGGATAATCGATGCTCAGGTGGTACATCGTCTAATGATGGTTCCGATTCTGATAAGAAATAGTTGTCTCTTTCACTCTACTCACTTCTACTGACTGGGCCTCATTACGAATGTAGCAGAAAGACAACAACAGCGCTGGTAGTGCTACCCGCACCCTTGTTACCTCTCTGCCACATTACGAGTTGTGCTTGCCGGTCTGCACGCGTGGTCTGACCAGGCGTGCAGACCAGCACCCGCGAGCATAAATCTTGATTGCATGGGCACCGTTATTAACGGTGCCAGTGCAACCATGCTCCCGACCCCCATTCTGCCCTATAGGGCAGAATGAGGATCGGGAGGCCGGCCATACCGTCACCTGCAAATTGGCCATTACCGGCCCATTCATCTCGTAATGGGCCGGTAATGGCCTATTTGCGGGTGGCGGGGCCGGTAGCGGGTTTGGCAGTAGCCATGCCCTTAATAAGGGCACGCAACCGCCAAACTCGTAATGAGGCCCACTGTCTCTTTCTTCCCTTTTCTTCCAATTCTATTGATCTCTTCTTTCTCTTGTTATTATCCATTTTAGGGAAGTCGTTTATCTTCACATCCTTCTGTGGCACTACCAGTGCTGGCATATTGATGTGCACCAATGAGCAAACTCCTCCCCAATTGGGTGGTAGCTTCTCGTATGCCTTGGATCTGCATGCCCCTGAGTGATCATTATGACTGCTATGCCAACCTTCATTGCTGGATGTTTTTCTGTGTACCAACACTCTGGTGTTTCTCCAACCTTTAATGCACTGTCATTCTGGAAACATAATGCTGGTTTATTCAGTGGTATGATGGGCATTGGTTCAGCTTCATTGTCTACCCAGATGAGCAACTTGGTGCTTGCAACCCATTCCTTCAGGCACTTGTCATTTTCTCCTTGCACTGTGTTTACCAGTTCTTGTAGGGTCTGTGCTTTGCTTCCAACTACTCTCTCTTTCCATCCTTCAGCTGTGTATACTTGGCCATACACAAGCATTTGTGGTCTTTCCCAAAATCCTGGTTTTCCTCCTATTTCCTTAACCCCCCGCTTTGGGCAGGGTAATCCCTTCAGTGTTATTGTTTGTGTCTCTCCTTTCTGTGGGCCATCAGTTATGTATTGAATAGCCTAGTGTAATTGGCAGTAGTTGTTCATTATTTTAAGAGTATTTATATAACTGTCTTCATAGGGTAACGTTGCCTTGGATATCCATCTCAATGTTGCTGTTTTCCATTGGAATCTTCCTTGGGTTGTAAACCATGGGTAGGTACATAAGGCATTGTGCTCTTGCTGCTAGTATTTTAGTTGCTATATCCATCCTGGAGGCACTCATGGCACAGGGGATTAGTGAGCAGATATAGCAGCTCTCCCCAGTAGTTTCCTTAACTACTTTGGTCATATGCTTGTAACACATATTGTTAGACACTCGATCAGTGTCAGTGAGATATAGGTCCACCTCTCCCATGTAGGTGTTAACACTGCGCTTACCTCTCCTTACTGTGCTTGCAGTGCTCCCCTGTCCACCTGACATGGCCGTTCCAACTGCTTGAGTTGGGGTAATGTTAGTAGAGGACACAGAGGTATTACTAGAAACAAGGAATATTTGCCAGAAAAGGAAAGCAAAAACACCACTTGGAAATGAGAGACAAGACAAGATGAGCATGTTTTTAATAACCATTTCAGTTACCTGTGATGCTTGGATCCTGGTGCAGCTTGAGGCTGATGATATTAGTTGCCTGCCTGAAATGCCCAAAAATGAGCATTAATGGATCAGTATTATGTTAATTCAAGCCCAGTAGACCATGTAGTCTGTCATGGCAAAAATGAACAGTTGTTCCCACACAACATTAATTCTAGGGTCTCTGAGGACTGTGAGGATGGATGGGTTTCCTCTTTCTAGTTGTGGGTTAACATGGGGCAGGAATAGTATGAAGAGATGGAAATACACATTAGGATTGTTGCCTGAGACCTGTTGGACCTTCTAATAAATTGGACAAATTGGGCTTGAAAGGTGTCAGGTTGTGGATTGGTGGGAACCATGAAGTAAATTCAATAAAAACAGTTGCACTTTCACAATGAATGTGTGTGGAAAGAGAAATAACAAACAGACAGTGGGCCTCATTACAGGTTTGTCGGTCCGGTAACAATGGTAGCAGTAACCCTTTGGTACCATTGTTACCGGACTGGCAAACTATGAGTTCTGCAAGTGGGTGCCTTTCAGTCTACCAAGTCTGACCTGGCGGACTGAAAGGCACTCGCTCGCAGACCTTGCTGGTAGCACAGGCACCGTTAAGAACGGTGCCTGTGCTACTGGCCTCCCCATCCCCATTGAGTCCTATGGGACTCAATGGGAATGGAGAGTAGAAAATACCGATGCCTGGCAATGGGTAAATACAGGGTCCGCGAAGGCTGTAATAGCCCTGTATTTCCCCATTGCCAGGTGCCGGTAAAAATCACAAGTTTGGCGGTAGCCTGCTGTATTACAGGCAAGGCTAACGCCAAACTTGTAATGAGGCCCATTGTACCCTCACTCAGGATGTTTAGGAAGTCCTTGCAGTAACTATGCTGCCCATGTGTGATTAACCATTGGGTGTCCTCTGGTCGGCAGTGCTGATTCCAAATGATGTCTTTGCTCTTCTTACTGAGGATCATTGGCCCTGTAGATGAGGTTGCCAGGTGAGGCCACTGCTTTGTAGGGCTTTATGTCAGCGAGATGATTCCAAATGTTTTCCCAACCAGTTTGACAGCTCTCTCAATCACACTCTATTCTACATGGGGACCATTAAACCGTGGCTAATCCCACTTGCAGGAAAAGTCCCTCAGGAGAACCTGGTCTCCTGTGTACACCACTGGCTTCTTAAGTAGGTCCTTGTTGCTTTCAATGCTGTCGCTTTCTTCTCCCGCTTCAGGCCTCTCCTGGTGTCTTTGCAGCTGCCAAGATATAAAAGAGGCACTAGCCATCAAGGAAGTTGTATACTTCTACATTTCCTGACCCAATACATCAGCCATGTTCTCAGCATTCTTTATTGCTCTAGTGGGAGGAGCCAGGGGAAGTCGCAAGCGCCGTCCTGTCACCACTTCAGGTGGGGTTAAATGGTGGTGAAACCCGGGCGTATTACACAGTTCGAACAAGACAAGAGGGAGGCAAGGCAGCCAACTTTTGTTCAAACTCGTTTTAGTTTTGGCTATAGCTTCTTGAAGCAAGCCGTTGAGTCATTCACACATCTGTTTACTTGTGGGTGATAAGCAGAGGAGAATTTGTGTTGTATTCAGAGCAAAGTTGTAATATGCTGGAACATTTCATTGGCGAAGTGAGGGCCATTGTCAGACCGCAGGACCTCACACATGCCACATTGTGGGAATATCTCCCGGGTAAGGAATTTTGTCTCTCTAAGGGCATCAAGATGGGAACAAGGACCAGCCTCGATACAACAGGATAATGGACCCACAACCACTATGATGTAGTGGTGCCCTTGGCAGACTTGGTCATGTCGATAGTCGACATGTAGGTGTTGGAATGGACCCACTGGGCGAGGTATGGCTCCTCTCACTACCCTTAATGTATGACCTGCAGTATATTGATTGCACACTAAACAGTTAATCATGAATTCAGCCACGTGTTCTGCCAAGTTAGGAGAGAACCATGTTTCTCCAATATGAGCAGCAAGCGCCTCCTTCCCTGTATGAGCTGTATAGTGTAATTGTGTCAGTGCTTTGTGCAATAATGCAAGTAGCATTACTACCTTTCCTGTGTTGTTTTGCCTCCATAGGGCCTCTGTTGGAGACACTGTATATCCCCTACTAAGCCACAGTTTCTTTTCCTCTCTGGGTGCAGCTCCCTACAGCTCCATAATCTGTGCCACTGATAATATGTTGAACCCCTCTTTTAGTATCATAGTTCTTTCATAACCGCACACGTGGGACGAAGCCTCAATTTCTAAAATTTCCCCCAACTAGACGGTGCGTTTTACCTCAGTGTATGCTGCTTTGTTCCCCCTGGAGATAGGATCCTCTCCTTTGATGCGTGCTTGGCATTTCACTATTGCTATTCACTCTGGGAGATCTTTGACCTCTACCAATCTACCTAATAAGTGTGTGTGCTGCACGAGTGATCTATCAGCATGTCCAAAGCCCCTCCTCATCTACCGTGACAACCCAGAATGCACTGTGGATGTCACGTAGGCTGAATCTGAGTAAATCATCAATTCCCTCTCACTGCTGCACTCCAATGCCAATATTAAGGCCACTAATCCTGCTGCTTGTGCTGAGTAATGTGACGGCAGCCGTGCACTTGTAACTTATTTGCATGTCCCGTCCCATCTCAGTTTCACAACGTCTGTCCCAGTATGTCTTTCCACAGTCGTTTGGTGAATTCTTGGAGACACATCAATATAGAGCATGTCTCCCCCCTCAAGTGCCACTGAATTCTTCTAGGTTTGCTGTGCAGTCGTGTGCATAGTTACCATTATCTTGAGTGCTGAGTTAAATAGTAACATCTCATACACTGAGGCTCACTGTGTTGCCAGTGTGCTCTTCGTTCTTTCCAGTATTGTAAAGAGGGCATGCTCCACGTAGAGAGTGGTGCTGTACCCCGTGGTAATACTTGCCGATTTGTCCACTGCAAATGTAGCTGCAGCCAATTCCTGTTCGCAAGGATAGTGTCCTCTCATTAGTGGGTCTAATTTTCAACTGTAATAGGCTAGTGGCTTGTGCCCCAGGCTGGTTTCTGTGTCAGTTCTACAGTCATCACTACTCCTTCGGAGTATGAGAACAGAAAGTATTCCTTTT
Source organism: Ambystoma mexicanum (assembly GCF_040938575.1). Classification (NCBI taxonomy): domain Eukaryota; kingdom Metazoa; phylum Chordata; class Amphibia; order Caudata; family Ambystomatidae; genus Ambystoma; species Ambystoma mexicanum. The sequence goes on along the minus strand of NC_090934.1, from coordinate 812,590,987 downwards.
GATAATCTGGGATGCCTAACACTGTAGCTGTGCATATTGCTTCCTTCAGTTCATTAAATGCCTCAGTCATTTCTGTTATCCACTGTATTGTCTTCTCCTCTCTGTGCTACCTTCAGTGCACTTAATAAGGGCCTAGTGTAAGTGTTGTAATTGAACACCCATGCCCTGAAGTAATTACATAGTCCCAAGATCTGCTGCATCTCTCTGTGTGTTGTGGGTTTTGCTGTACTACATATTGCCTCTAACCTCTTGGGTGCCACTCGTATGCCATTTTGGGAGGTCACCTGTCCAATGTATAACACCTCTCTCTGGCAATATTGTAATTTAGCCTTGTCTACCTTGTATCACTGCATGTGTCCTGAGTCATTTCTACAGTGTTCTTCTATGTTGCTGCAAATCAATATGTCATCTGTGAACTGTATAACTGGTGCTCTCCATCCGTACGTTGCCTAGGTAATAGAGGCATGTGGTCCATAAGATGCTGGGAACCTTTGCCAAATCCTCCTCCAGAAAAGTTGGGTTGTACTTCTATGTAACATATTCTTACCCTATATGTGATGCTCATTTTGAACTCCATCTTGTGATCTGATCTGGTGTCTTTGAATAGTTCTTTGTCTGCCACTGTAGTCAACCTGTCCCCTTCACTATGGTGATCACTGCTCGCCATGGTTGTGCAGTGTCATCTGTCCCATGCACTGCTATCCAGTCATCCCCCATGATCACTGCCTCTAATTCTAGTGGCACTATTGTCCCTTCTTTCTCATCTAATGGTATCACTGGCCTGAATAAGTACTTGTTTAGAAGGCGCCACATTTTCCCCTGAATCCTTGGAAGCCATGTTTTTTATGATTTCTGTTCCATACTGAAACAGCTCCTTGTCTACTGGTAGACCCTCTGCACCCTTTGTCCACAATAAGCTTGAACGACTTCCCTCTCATTTAAAAGGTGTATCCCTGATGTGGAGCACACTATCCTCTTGTCAGTGAATGAAATAGTCATGTTAAGTCTGCTCATGATGTCTCTCCCCAGTATATTTACAGGTGTCTGTCGAGAATAGAGTAGGGGCAAAGATAGATCGTGCTCCCCTATAGAAAGTGCAATATGTTCTGTAAAAGTAGCCATTTCCATCACCCCAGAGAATCCTTGAACTTTCATGGCATTGCCTGATATTCTATATTTCCCTTCCTGGATGCAGGATGTGTCTACAAGAAAGGAAAAAGTATTGTCACATATCGTCACCCCTGTACATGGCTCCTCTGCAGGGTTGTTTGTAATCGATAGGATGGAACACATCAAGTCCATCTGTGGACTGTCCTATTGCAGATATAATGACATTCCGTTCCCCAGGAATGGGTTGCCCCCACTACAATGAACCCCACAGTTTCCTAATGGGAGTCGTTGTCATGGAGTCTGTGTGTATCACTCTCCCGTTAATTTGGTTGTGTGCTGTTCTGTATCTGCAGTATTTGCTGTGCAGTGTATGCATGTTGTGTCTTACCCTGCATCTGTGATATCTGTGGTGCCTGTGAATACTGCTGCATAGGTGCTTACATTTGTGGTGCATGTGTCATGGGGTGGTGTGTCTGTGGGTATGCATGCAGTGTCTATCCTTGGTTTGGTGTCTGGTTCTGAGTGTGATACTCGTTCTGTCCCCCCTGGTATGCTGTCTGGTATTGTACTCCCCCATTCTGTTGCGCCCCTCCCCTGCTTCTGCACACCCTTGAGATATGCCCTATGTGTCCACACACCCAACATTGGGGTGGTTCTCTCATCTGCCTCTGGAACCCCCAGAAAACCTATCTGGGCCCTGCGGTGTTTGCTGCCTATATCCTTGAACCCCCTCATAAATCCCCTGTGGTTCTGCTGCATTCAATGTCCATACCTGTGTCCTCCAGGTGGCCCCCCTTTTCCTCAAAACCCATGCTTCACATCCCCCAACCCCATGAATCACCATCCCACAGGCAGTGGTGCATATTGCTTCTGTGATGCCCCTTCACCTCCTGTGCTCTTCAATACTGATCCTTGCATGGCGTATTTAGATATCTTCTTCTGCACTAACTTCGCCTCCTCCTGCTTTCTTTCCTCACACTTTTTCCTCACGATTTCTTGCATTAGTCTACCCTAGTGTACTATTGTGAGGTGTATTTCTGGCCAAGGCTTTGCCTCAATCCCCACCAATTTCTTGAGTTGCCTTTGCACCTGTTCTGGCAACCCTATGCATTATATGTGGTAGAATAATGCCACTGTTTTGTCCCACGGTTCTCGTCTTTCAAGGCACCAAAGCTCTATATAGTGTAAGGGGTCTTCCTCTTCCGCACTAATGTCTGATGTGTCTGGGTAGAGCTTGCCATATGGCTGCTCAGCAGTTAGCAAATAGCACACCATTGTGTGCGTGCCCTGGGTGGTTACTATTGGGTACCCCGCCCTTCTCCATACATCATCAGCGCCTTCCCCTGGAACGCCACTAGTCACCCCTTTACGTTCTCCACTGCTTATTTCTGTCCCGCTGTCATCCTTTCCATTTCATATATCCATTTTCCTGCACCCGAGGTTAAAGGGGGTAACCTACACCTCAAATGTTCCTTATCTATGTGCTTCCATGGTGTGCTTCCATGGTATGTATTGAGGTCGACCCCTTCCCTTCTCCGTTAAGGGCAAATGTGTTAACCCCTGATCTCCCCATTTGCCCCTCGTGTCAGCCCTCTCTGTGTCTTTACTGTCTGTGCATGTCTTTGTCCGATCCATCTTTCTCTGCCATGGAAGATCTCTTAGCCTCTGCACGTATGGGATCAGGTTGCCCATACTGCATGATGCATCTCTGGACTGTTGTGATCGATGATCCTTGTCACCCCTAAATCCCCTGTTATTTTTCTATTTCCCATGTCACGCTTCTATCTGTGCTTGTCCCCATCGACCCGCGCCCTCTTCCCTCACCCTCAATTCCCTCTGCGTCCCCGTCTGAGTTGATGTCCATGTCACTGCCGAAAATTTCTGTGAAGCTCATCCTCCTGGAGGTAATGTCTTTGCTGAGCTTCCCTTCAAAGACAATCAAGTCGATGCTACTTTTTCTCCCGGAAGACACCACGTCTGCCCTGTCTGATAGAGTGTCAGTCCGGTCCTGTGTGGTACCGCTTTCTGCCTCCATTCTCTTACCTCATACCGCTTTTTCGTCTATTGTGCCCATTCCCCACTTTGTCCTTATGTCTCTTATTGTGCATTCCTCCTCCTCTTTGCGTTTGCGCTCTATTACGAGTCACTCTATTTCCCACTTCCTTTTGTCACTCAAACTTGCCTTTACTTCTTGTCTTCCTCCCATCACCTCTCTAACTCATCAAGCTCTATCTCGTCCTCATTTCTCTTTGCTCTGCTCTTTCTCCTCTTCCCTTTGCTTGTCTCTTCGCACTCTCTCATGTCTGTCCTCTTCTTCCTTCTCCCTTCTTTCCACTTCTTCCATCACCTCGGACCAATCTCATACTTTGCTGCTCTCCTTATGACACTCAGTTACTTGCCCCTGGTGATTCTTCCATTGTCTTCCCATGCAATTTCAGAAGTATCTGCCCTCCTACCCATTTGATCAATGACATACCCTCAAGCCCCTCCTTGGGATTTGTCTGGGTTTCGCTGTGTGCTCCTTTCCCACCATCCTTGGTGTATGGTAGAAGTTGGAATGTTGGATTTGTCTACCCTTCTGCTGCCTTTAGCTCACGAATAGGTTATTACCCCTGTGCTTCTGCTGCAGCCCCTTCTTCCTCGTTCTCAGGAGGAGGTGGGGGAGCAAGGGCCAAGGGCACTGCACCCAGTGTCTCCTGCTGGCTCAGCATCCATCGATGTCTCGCTACTTCCCTCTCATCCTCCTGGAACATTTTCCAGAGTTCAAATATCGCCATATGATATGATATGATATACAAGTGTTTCAAGGTGCGAAACTGGCCATCAAATACAATTGGCCAACTTCTTCCCCCTATAGGTGTTTTATATGTGTGTCTGTAATGGTTGCTACACAGTTTTGGAGAAACTTCTGTATTGTGGCCAAGGCTTAGTAAATTTACCCTCTGTGCTTTTCGTCCATTCCGCACTATATTTACAAATTTTGTCCTTATATTGCGGAAAGGCCTTACATAGTTGCTGTAGGGGTGTATCCTCCCCGCACTTCACTTGATACATTGCTTTTATACTTACTTGATCTCAGGTCGAGGCATTAGACACTCCACTATTACACAAGCACAGTGAATATTTTCAGCTAAGATGTATGAAATCACAAATACCAGTTCTCAACAAATCTTCTCGAGTCTCTCTGGCCCAAAACAACCTGTTAGGCGTGCTCCGTCCACTGCCCTTCTGCAACTCTGTGTCTCCTCAGGCACACTCACCAGTCTCGCGCATGTGCCTTACATGCACCACAACCAAACAGCATCCTCTGTCAATTTTAAGTTTCTCCACACCAACTTTTATAACTCCTTGAGCTCTCTTGAGTCCAATGCACAGACATTATGGGTGATGTCACCACTTCACTAAACAAGGGAGAGCTATCGGTCAATTACAACGCTTACAATGCTAATGTTCCATTAGACAAACATTTACACAACCCCCACATGAACCTACAGCTGTCTTCCTGCCTCCTAACAGGGTATTCCAATATTTGTCGTGTTCAATCTATACCTACAGTGTCGCCTTTCAGATAAAATGCCTGCTCAAGACTTAAACAGACAAATACCTTCCACAATCTAGGCCAGCTCCCTCTGCTAAGCCTTTACACAGGGATACCATAATCCATGACCTGAGCTAAAACATCCAATTCACAGGGAATCCAATATTCCCATAAATTCTGTCATCCATGCCCTTAAGTCAATAGTCTAGGTTCTTCACTAGAACCTTTTCCCTCAAGACAGAATGTTCCCCAACCACAGAAATGACCTCTGCTCCATTCCCTACTATGCTTCACAATACTCAACACTACTAGACAATACTCAACAATACTCCAATTATATTCAAAAATACTCATTACAACCTCGCTCCCTCTGTTACTTTCCCACTCTCATTAGTTGCTGTATGGCTAAGTCAATACTTACACTCCGTGATCCACTGATGCTGTTCAGCTACTGGCTCCCCCAAATCTGCCACGCCACCCTTCTGGTCTGCTGCACTCCTCATGGACCACGGGCAGGTTATTTCCAAGCTGGATCCTGACGGCCTTTGTACAGGGGTGCACACCCCATCAGACTTCATTTCTGCTAGTTTTCCCTCCACCCTCCAACTGCTGTGGTGGAAGAGGCGGCTTATGCCGAAAGGACATAGTAACCATCCCTCAGCTACCAACTTGTTGGTGAGGTATGGTATGCCAGAGTTCTGGGGGTTACCACAAGATTATACTTTCAGCTCAAAGGGCCCAATAACCCTCCCCCAGTGACAAACGGAGGACTCAGCCAAGGTCAAGTTAGACATGTCGTTTATTACATTCAAAAACATCCAGAGTCACCACTCCCAAACCTGTATCAAACCTTTTTGTTGCAAAGTAATGTCACAACATGGGCCCTTCCCGAAAAAACATATCTCGCTTTCTGATTGGGTGATCAGAGTGGTATACCATGTAGATTGCCCCTGTGGATCTTGGTTATTTGGCCCTCTCATGTCAGGTGGCTAGCCTGCCCCTTCCCCAAGAATCTATCTATTACATAGTTACAGAATCACAGGATTACCATTAGCCGATGCCCCCTGCGATCCACTCCTGGATATCTGTCCCCTGATTGGCCGTAACTGGTCTCGCCAGGCCTGGAACCCAGCACTGTTATCAGCGTGCTCTGCACCTCTTCAAGGTGATGAGAATGACTATGTTTTCCCAATGTATCTTTTAGCAGTACCACTTTTGCCTGTGAGAGTGCTCTCCATGTTGCAACATTGTTGACAAGTTCATGTGTCACTTCATGTCTGTGTTGCTGAGAACTGTTCATCGTCCCACCGTGGGTGAATAACCATTGTCTAGATCAGCCACGGCCTGCGGTTGAGGACCACAAAATCAAGCTCTTCTGGTCTGCAATTTATGAAGAGTTATTCTGTTTTTCTGCAGATGGCCCTTTGTCATTTTAGGTTTGGAATGTGTTGCTCGTCTCTGACCTTGACTGTGAGCCCCATCTTTCCTGTGCAGCCTGGTTCTGCTTTCCCTCATCTCTCGTCCTGCAGCTTGTAGCCTTATGTGATCCTTGTTATATTTGTAGTATGATTTCTACACATCTATATCGTGCTATGTTTTCTATAGGTTTGTCGTATTTGGTTCTGCCAGCCTCCTTATGTGATCCTGTAGTTCCCAAGCTTGCTGTGCATCTCTTTGTTGCCTTGCATTCAGTGTTTATGCACTTATCTAATGAGAAAAATAATAAAAGCTTTTGACAATATGTATATGTATCTGTCGTCTATCTACAGAAATTGTCTTTGTGTATACAAGTGTGTGTTTGTGTAACTCCGTGCATGGCTGCGACAGTACTTCGTGACTAACGTGGCTATGTCATGACGTCACTAATGACATCAGTACAATGGTTTTTTGGCATTAGTCAACAAGTCAACATCATGCATTGAGGCATTTGGGTCCTGGACCAATGTTGAAGGACCTGTATCCATAAAAACATTGATTGGATAAGGTTTGAATGGCTGTCTGAGAGAATATATTTCTGCATACATGTCAGTCACTGGTCCTCCTGGGGACTGGCCGAATAGTGAGTGAATTTGTGCGTTTTGACTCTTCGGGCCATCATGTTCATGGGGGTGAGGAGGAGCATTCCAGGGACCCTGTCTTCACCAGTATTGTTTGGGTACTTAACTTCGGCTGTGGTGGTGTCACAGGTTGCTGTTTCTTCTTGAAAGTGTGGATTCCCTACCCAACACATTGTGGGCCTGCGGAAGGCTCTTATGTTCTGTTTGGCTGCAGCCCATGTAGTCCCTTCATCTTGGACTACCCTCAGGCTCTCTTCCTCCTCTGTACACAGCATCCTGTTCTGCTTCACTACCTCTGCTGGACAGGCATCTCTTGCAGTTCCTCATAGGAGGATGGTTCTCTTTGGTTCAGCTTACCTCTTCAATTGTCTGTCGCATCTGCTCAATCAGATCCTGAGAAAGACTAAACTGTTCACTCAGGTTGTCGTGAGTGATCTCATGTTTCCAACTATCTTCTTCTTCACAATACTTATATTGTGGAGGTCTGCCAGGCAAGTTTTGTTCTTTTATGTCCTGCTACATTTTGCAGTTTATGGATGGTGTACCTTTCATGACTACATGGTAGTACTGTCTGGCAGAGGGGAGGAAAAGGGAAAGAGGGATGTTATTGAGAAAGGGGAGACATACTGCATTCTCTTGGAATGGTCATCCCTAGTCCCATAAGGGATCCCTGCCCCCATGTGAACCAGACCCTGTGCCCCACCCCCAGGGGGACTATTGAACTGTAGCCACACTGCCCATGCCGAAATTAGAAAGGTCTCCCTTTAGGAGAGAAGTGACTACATCTGAAGATTTATCGTAATATAAAAAACTCAATCTCAGGGGGTTTATCACTTGGTTAGAATTTGTTTCGGAGACGAGTGATGTCCTGAATGATTACATCGACATATGTACAATGGTCTACATTGATGATATGCTGATTTATTTCAACAACTGCATGACCATGTTCATCATGTCCAAGGAGTCCTAGTGGCATTGCGTCGAACCACCTGTACTCGAAGTTGGAGAAGGGCATTTTCCATTAAAATAGGGTAGAGTTCCTCACTTTTATATTAACCCCCAACAGTATAGAAATGGATCACAAGCAAACACAGGCTATTTCTTTCCATCAAGCACATACAAAGTTTTCTCGGGTTTATTAATTCTACCGCATCTTCATCAAGTAAGTCTCTGAACTAGCCCACCCAGTTACCAACCTGTTGCGGAAAGGAAAGAAATTCCTATGGACCGACAGAGCTGACAGAGCCTTCAATGCCCTAAAGCGTTGCTCTACAGCAGCACCAGTGTTAGCACATCCAAACCCGACTCTTCCATACATTGTGGAAACAGATGCAGCCAGCGTTGCAATTGGATCAGTTCCTCCTCAGCAGCACCACAAAATGAATGCCTTACATCCGGTTGGTTACTGGTCGCGAAAACTTACTCTAGCGCAAATGAACTTTGATTGATAACTACTGGCCATTAAGAGCGCCTTCAGTGAGTGGCAGCATTACCTTCTCGGTGCTCGACACACATTGACAGTATACAATGACCACATGAATCTTAAATTTTTAAGATCTATAAGAGCCGTAACGGCAAGGCAACTGTTTTGGATACAATTTTTCTCAGAATATGACTTTGTGATCACTTACGTAATGGTAAGGTGGATGCTTTATAATGCCTGAGATATGCTCCCTCCAAAGTCACCATAACACTGTCACCTGAAGTACTTCCACCAGTTTCCATTCTACGAGTTGTACAGGAGTCGGGATATTGAAGGGCAATTCCTCCATGACATTCAGCAACAATTCCCAGAAGAATCACTCTGAGCTTGGGTCAAGCAGCAACTTTTTCTCCCCAGTAAAGAACTGTAAAAGTTTGTCCTAAGAGAAAAACAAGACCCTTCTACCTGGGCACCCAGGAATGGCCAAGACTATTGCGTTGGTATGACAAAAGTATTGGAGGTCTACCCTATGGAAAGATACAAAATTGTATGTGAAGCCCCTCAAGGCTTACCAGCAGCTAAAACATAAACCAAAGTCATGATAGAGCAGCTTCTGAAGCTCCATGGCTTACCACAGGTCATTATCACTGACCGTGGGTCACAATTTGTATCACTCTTTTGGAGGGAATTCTGCAATCACATAGGCATCGAAATGCAGCTGTCCACGGGCCAACCATCCACAAATGGATGGGCAAACTTAAAGGACAAATCAGGCCAATGTGATGATACAGATAAATATGTCAGTAATAACTTCTGCCCCGTACACAGTACATCAAAGGCAAGATATGTTACAAACTGAGACAGACTTACCACCCCATGAACCATGGGGAGGTTGATAATGTGAGTTAAACTGAGCTCCATGAAACACTATGCTTAACCAAAGTGAATGTACATGCAATCTGCCATAAAGGATTAATTAGATTGAACGACACAAGTACCGACTAAAAGCAGTTGAAGAATGCAAAGTGTGCGGTATAAATAATGCAACACAAAAGAAAGAGACAGGAGGCTCCTGTGTGCCAAGAAAGGGACTCACTGCACAGATAGGGCAGTTGGATCATAGGTAGATAAGATGCTGAATACAGAGGCAGGGACACCATCGTATGATGGGCATACAAGATGAAGAGATGCGACTATAGGTCACCAATATGGAAAGAGGAAGACAGAAGCACAGCCATTTTCCTAACAAAGAGACCACGGAAGGTATCAAAATTAGCAAGGCCTCAGAACTCAAGATGCTGAATTTACAAAACCATATGTATTCTAGAAACTCGGGCAGAGCCCAGACAGTGCTCAATGCCAGAGCCAAGGTCAGGAACAAGGAAGGGAGTAATAGATGAATGGGAATGAAGGCACATGATAACTGTTCCCAGGACGAGAATTGGTGGACTCCCAAGTTAATTAATTAAATAAGAGCAAAAGCCAACTATTGATGTCTAGGTGCATGAGATCAGTAAGCCAAAAGACTTAATGGAAAGCACCTGACTATCACCCCAAGAGACCACAAATAACAGAACTTGCACTGTAGAATTAGCTAAAACCTTAATAAATAGAAGGAAATCCACTCTCAAACACAGTACCCTAACACATGATCCAGGCACAAAGAACAACAGCTATTCATTTTGAGGCAAACAAAGATAAGACACCTGCAGCACTCCCTCAGTACACACACAACCGCCAGATGGCACCCAAGGTCAAGCACAAATGAAAGGGAAGGCCTCATTGCTTCCAGATGACCAGGAGTATTCTTTAATTGGAATTATGGCAGACTGCAGAATTCTCTTCAACCACTTGTCTCGCTCATATCTTGACACCTCATCAGAGTGTCCAAGGTTGGTAAGCTAAGTGCCATAGAAAGTTCCCTTGCCAGGTAATGCTAACCAATTAGCTGTTCCTATTCCTATAGTGATGTTTTAGAAGTAGTATCTAGAGTAGGATGGGTCCAGGTAGAGCCATCAAATAGGTGTAGACAAATAAAGTAAATGACACCTTTATATCATGTATGTAGTTTGAGCCCCTAACCAACCCAACATCCCTGTAGGTTTTTTAAAAGGATAGTGTAGTCGGATGTCATCACTGATGTAATTTAAGTACAAAACGTATTTGAAATGTGAGAGCTAAATGAACTAAATGCTTGTATGATTTCCTGGCTAATATACATTGTTTCAATAAAGCTGGGTTTTGATGGGCACCCGAGTCCTCCCACACTGAGTATTAATCCAATTGATTGTGTGATCCTCGGTGCACCTTTACACCTTGGAGCAGTACTTACACTGTCTAGTAGCACAGGAAGAGAGGGACTGGTTGGACATGCTATGGGCAGCAGTGTTTGCATTGAACTCTCAATGTGGATCTGGCCTTCGTCACAGGCTCGAGGCTTTAGAAGGTGCAGTAGGAGCATGGCTTGTCGAGGTTTCTTTTTCTCTCTAATATTTGAAGAATTTCTTGCCTGAATGCTTCCCATTCGGCAGGAGTGGAGGCCTTTGTGGGATAGGATAGAGCTCTCTCAAGAGAGGAGATAGACGAGGACATTGAATTAGGGGATTTATGGTGCCTCTTCTTCAACTTCCTCGACAACGATGAGGAGTAGTGCGTGCCACTCCTTAACCTGGACCTTTTTGCCTTCTTTCTTCACGGAGAGTATCCTATCACATCGTCAGAAGAAGGTTTCTTCGATGGGGTAGTCGATGGGGATTTCTTAGGGACTCTACCTACCACTAATTTCCCCTTTTGCTCCATCGGAGTATTTCCGCTCATCGATTGACATTTTGTACAGGCCGAGGTCTTGTGCTCCACACCGAGACACCACAAGCATACTCGAGGCGGATTGGTCAGGGACATCTTGGCATCGCAGTCTTGACACCTTTCAAACCCGGTCTTCGGAGTAGTTGGTGTCGAAGATGAAGACATGTTTGTATATTTCGCGAGGAAATACTGAAGCGCGCCATAGTTCTTGAAGCATAAGCTTACTTGTAAAAATGGAACTGAAGCCAACGTACGCTCTGCGTGCTATTTATGCCTTCAATGACATCATCCTTGAGACGGAGGCCCTCTAGGGAAATTGAGTCAACTGCATGATATGCGAGCGGTAATACCCCCTCTGCGCCCCTTGATATAGAAGGTACACCGTAGTTTGTAGTACACAACATCCTTGATTCTAATATCTGCAAGGGACGGGTGTTTTACCTGGTGGAATGGAACAGTTTCTTTTACTTTAAATTATTTATAAGGTGCTACCATAGTAGCCCGGAGGCATACGGGTGCCAGAAGAAGACAGTAGAAAAGATCAGAGGTTGTGGCAGAGAGCTTGCTGCCCCACTTTATCTAAACAGATGCGTTTTTAGTTGTTTTTTTAATCCCTCCAAGGTTGTCCTGTTTCTTAAATCTGTTGGCAAAGCATTCCATTTAGCAGGAGCAACAACCCAAAGAGCCCCCTTTCTTACCAGTTCGAGTGAGGCTTTCGGTATATGCAGAATTATCGCACTGTTTGAGTGAAGGGAACGCACAACCGGTTTACTTTTAAGTCAGGGAAGGATAATTTAAGGGATATGTAGCTGATAGTAAGCAGCCTAAAATATATCCTCTCAACAATAGGTAGCAGGTGCTGTTTTCTTCGCAACTCCATGATCGCTCTAATAGTGCTGTTTTGCACCACTTGGAGTTTGGTAAGTTCTGTTTTTTCCCACCCCTGCAAGAAGAGAACCACTGTAATCAATTTTTGATGAGATGATGACTCGGGCAATAGTTTCAAATCCCTTTTGGGATAGGAAAGTGTGAATTAGCGAGTGAAGCTGACTATAATAGGCTGACGCTGAAACCAGACTATCGACCTGAGCAGACATGCTCAGCGTCTGGTCAAGATTCACTTTTTCTTTCGTGGGAATGTCCTGATTCGCAATGCAGAAAGATTCATAATCAGCATCGAGTTTTGTGAGTCTGGGCTTAGAGCCAACAGTCATGAGCTCAGTCTTATCATGATTCAATGCCAGCCCGCTCATATCCATCCACTCATGTATTAAATCATAAACTTCTGCTACTGCTAGGGCATCTTTCTCATGAATGCCTGTTGGAGGGATGAGGCATTGCGAGTCATCCGCATAGTTTGAGGAGTACATATTTTTCTCCTCTAGCATGTCAAAGAAGGGAGCCGTGAAAATATTATATAAAACCTGAGAAAGGGAAGCCCTTGGGGAACGCCATAGCTAAGTGGAACCAGATCTGCTGCCGCTTGCATACTGCAAACCCGCATAGTCCTATTACCTAGGAAGGACTGCATCCAATCCCTTGCTTGATCACTAAAAGCAGCAACATTCTGTAATCCGTTCAAGAGGAGAGGGTGATCCACTAAATGGAACGTGGCTGAAAAGTCCAGGGACATCAGCAGCATTGTTGTGCCGTCATTGATGTTAGTCATCATGTTAGACATCAGTTCCAGCAACGCTGATTTGGCACTGAAGACTGGTCTAAATCCAGACTGACCATCATTCAAAATAGGGTGGTCTTTTATGTGGCACATAAGTTGTTCGTAAACCACTGTGTCCATTATCTTCAGAATGAAGGGTGAGTTGAAAATAGGCCGATAGTTGGTAGCAATTTTTGGGGTCCTGATCTGATTTTTTTAGCAAGTGATCCAGGAGCCGTTCAATCTAGTGGGGACCCTCCACTCTTTAAAAGAAGCATTCACAATCCTAGTGATAGAACTGATCAGAAGCTCAGAACAGGCCATAATGGCTGTAGCTAGAAACCGATCCCTTTTACAGGTGGATGGCTTAAGTTTAGCAAGAATAGTGCAAAGTTCCTCTTCCGTGACACTCCTAAAGGTGAATTTAGGTATAGTCTGTACCATACTGGGATTGTCCCTCAATGGATCCTTAGGGGATACAGTTAGCCATGTGTTCCTCGCAACCCCCACTCACAATACTGTACAATGTAGTGAGCGGGGTGTTGCGGGGGACACCCCTGCAGCCCCTGGCTTTATTTTTCTTTTGTCGTGTGTGCTGCAGGAGTGTCCCCCGCAACACCCCGCTCACTATACTGTGTAGTATAGCTAGTGGGGTGTTGCGGTGGACACCCCTGCAGCCTTGTTTTTTTTCTTTTGTCATGTGCACTGCAGGAGTGTCCCTCGCAACCCCCACTCACTATACTGTGCAGTGTAGTGAGCGGGGTGTTGCGGGGGACACCCCTGCAGCCCCTGGCTTTTTTTTTTGTTTTTGCTTGGGTGAGCTGCAGGGCTGTCCCCCGCAACACCGTGCTCGGGATACTGTATACTATAGTGAGCACCTACTGTGACAAGTCCACACAGACCAAGAAGAATCCTAATCCATGACTACAGACTGAACTCTAGAAGATGGAGTAATGAGGCTCAAGCCTTGGTATCAAATAATCATCACTGATGAATAAAATCTATCAACAAGAAGAAGAAAGACTTGAGTGCCAGCTTCGCTTTACATTCACGTGTGCTCTGGTAACTCCTTACCTATCAATAGTCTCTTGGTAATCTTCACTCTCTTTCCAGTAGTTCTTGCAATGGGACAAGTATGATTAGTCCCTTGGTAATTTTCACGCTCTTTCTGACCAGTCCCCTGCCCGGATTGTTCCCGTTACCTCTTTTGAATCAGGTAAGCATCCCCGATTCTTCCCGTGGGGTCAGGTTCCTTCTCCTGGCACAACCGCATAGGTTGTTCACTTCTTCTTTCTTCTTTACGCAGCTGCGTAGAGCCCTTCCTGGTATGGTCGCAGCACAGTTAAAGGGGCTCCCGGTCCACTCTCTATGGATCACACCACTGCCTCTAGGTTCTTCTCGGGCACACCGCACAGCTCCCTGCCTTCTACTTGCCTTCTTCATCAGCTTTCCAGTGTCCATTTATGATCAGGACATGTCAGTGTTTCCTGGCTTCTAACTCAGCCCTGGTTTGAACTTCCCAGGCTCAGGAGACAGACATCACTGGTCCTTCTTCTCTTTTTATAAGACAGTACTGGGTCCTACCTAGCATAGACGTACAGTATTTGTTTCTTTCGGTTGAGAACTCGTGGCTCCTTGGGCTATCGTCTCGGTACTCTGCATGGTACTCACATTCTTCTTCTTCACATTACAGCTGGCCGGATGAGGTGGACTAGTGGGGATTTTGCAGTAAGAGATAGTAACTGGTTTGAAGTTACTTGAGTGGTCATCAGATATTCTTGTTGACGCCTCATAAACGTGTCTAAGGAGTACCTTAATGACACAGGAGTCCTTGCCCCCTAGAGGGAAGTCTATCCCTGTGAGGTCCCGCTTTCTGCCACCCATAGGAGGAATATCGCATATCAGGCTCACCTCCCCAGCCTCACAGGGAATAGTTCGACCTGGGGAGAAGTGACAAGATACCGTGAATTGTCACACCACAGCTGTGCCCCAACAGATGGGGACTATCTAGATATTTCATTGTATGCAATGTTGCCTCAGAGCCAGCTGCTGCACAAACACCATTAACATGAGTAATGTTGTTTGGCCGTTTGTGTTGTAATTGCATGTCATAATATGGTGCTGTATGTTGGGGTGACTCAAGCTGTATGTTGGGGTGGCTCATTGCACCTGTCCAATCTCATGATCCTTCAGTTTTGGTTCCTGTCCTTTCTGACAGTGAACCATGGAGAGAACACCCAAAAGGTTGACCCCACTGCACAGTGTTGTGGGGCTAAGCATGTGGTTTACAATTTCTCATTGTCCCTGAAGGGATTGTACTTCAGGAGAGGTGAAATCCTCTGGCTTGGTGAGTATGGGGCATCCTTGATGTTTCATCTGGGCTGCATACAAGGGGTGCCCAAGTTTGAGTCAACAGAGCATGATGTCTCTGTGGACCCATAGTCCTACTCTTCCTCATCATAGTACTGACATTCTTCTCTCCCTGCCCAGTGGTAAGATTGTCCCAGTTTCTTTATAATGGCTGATGGATTATGCAATTGATCAACATACTTCCTACCCCAGACTATGAGAGGGAACGTGTTATGTTAGAAATCTGAGTGCCTGCATAGAATATGTACTGTGATGAGGGAGAGAAGGAGTAGGACTCACATGGATTACCAGTAACTAATCTGAACATTAGTTGAGGCGTTCCGTATGACTGCATGACTGTGCCCAGCAATCACAGTGATCACTTGTTTAGCGCTTTGTTCACTGCAATTCGGGTTCATCGCACAATGTGGCCCTTCGGATGGGGAAAGGGGATGTTGTGGGTTAGTACTGCACTACTGTTTTTCCTTTGCACTTTTGCATTTAGTGCAGGCTCGTTTTGCGAGGTGCAATCTTGGCAGTGGTGCTAATGGTTTGTGCTTTTTTGCATTTTTTGTGTGTAAATTAGGCCCAATGAGTTGGGTAGAAGTGAAGCACAAGACAGACTGTCACCGAGGGAGAGAACATATCAAGGCTGATGGTAAGATAGACAGCGAGTAAAGAAAAAGCAGTTAATCTGACTGAACAAACCCTGAACAGGGGTGCGCTATCACTCTGGATGCAGTACTTGAACAGCATGAATTCAGTAAAAAGTGAGAAATACTATTTATTTATATTTATTTTGCATCTAGGCGCTGTTCTTACAGAGGTAGACAACAGTAAATACAGTAGTTGCATCGTTACACAAGTACATGATAAACATTAAGACAAGGGTTGCATATTTGCCCATGAGCAGTAGTTGCATAGTTACACAAGTACATGATGATAATTAAGACAAAGGTTGCATATTTGCCCATGAGCATGACAGATAATATGCTAAAACGAGCTAGGCTGTAACGTAATCTTAACATGGGGTATTGCAGGTGTAGCTAGGTTATTAACTGGTGAGCATGGCTTAGTTCCATTTCTCTTTTGAGAAGAGCCAGGTTTTCAGATGTTTTCGGAAGGTCCAGAAGGAATCTTCAGAGTTCAGTTTGGCTGGTATATCGTTCCAGAATCTAGCTGCTATTACAGGGAAGCTACTGCCTCCAGCTTTCTGTAGTTTGAATCTCGGTGAGGAGAGTAGGCGCATATGTGGAGAACGCGTGGGCCTATTAGATTGGGATCTCGCGACTTTGTCTGCTCGGTAAGTAGAAGCTGCCTTGTGAAGGCATTTGTGTGTCATGGTGAGAGTTTTAAAGACTATAGGCTCTTGCACTGGAAGGCAATGGGCATTTCTTCTTGTCGTGGAGATGTGGGTGTTTTTGGGTATATTTAGAGCTGTTCTGAGGGCATTATTTTGCATCACCTGTAGTTTTCTGATATTGTGCTTCTTAGTGCCAGTGTAGAAGGCATTGCAATAGTCGAATCTGGACAGGATGAGTACTCTGGCTAAAGTGATGCAACTGTTAGGAGATAGAAAGTGTCTGCAAGCATTGATCAGCTTGGATATGTAGGGTGCTGCTGAGGCTGTGGAGTTAACCTGTTTGGTTAGGGCCAGGGCTGAGTCCACTGTTTTTGTTATTTTGATATCAGGAAGCTATGAGTGCTTGACCTGCCCTCTTTTAGCACTGACTGTGACACCTAGGAGCTGTTAGTAAGGGCTATACCTATTAACTTAAAATCGAGCAGGTGCATTTGAGTGCACTGTCACCCAAAGAAGGTACCAAGCCCCTGATAAAGGTGTCACTAAACACCTTTGCAAACATTTAAGGAACTCAGAAGGATGAAGGGCTTAGTGGACCTGCTCAGATTGACAATGGATTGATCAATCACACATTGAAGACGAATTCAAGGCGCTGACATTCAATTCATTAAAGTAATGCAGAGCAGCGGGCCTGGGAATGGGGGCTTTACATGTATGGTTCATACATCAAACAAAGACATAAAGGTCCCCGGCTGAAAGCTTGTATTTGAACTGATGACTCACGCTGCAACGTATTTATGAACACAACACGGATAAAAAAGACGTGCAGACACATCTGTGCAATCTACAATTGTGTTTAACTTCCTTGTCACTCATTAAAAATGCTGGCCAACAGATTATTTGTTTCTTTAGAAGATTAGATAGCCCAGCTTCTCCAAATTAAAACAAAAGCAGCTTTCACTGTATTTCAGAGGAACAAAGATGTTGCGGCTTAGGATAATTACAAGTAAGAGCCGAGTTTCACATCATCAGTGTGGCTGGCCTACGCTTGTATTGCACGAAGCATGATTCTGGAGGAAGTTAGCCAGCAGGATATGCAATCCTAGTGTGAAATAAACAAAAAGTAAGGGACTGTATTGTTCAAGGTGTTTTCGTTCTTCCCCTGCGACCCTCAGGTGTCTGATATACCGTTAGATGACAGGTACCCTGAACCACTTTGGACATAATACACAGAATGGCAATCAAGGTTGGGATTCTGAAGACGAAAAAATGTTTCATTATAAAGCATTGCATCATGAAGCGTAATTATAGTAAAGTATAGTGGCATTACAATTGTCTGTTCTCATCAACAAGAACCAGTCAATATTTTGTATTGGTCAACACACTTTAATTCACTCGAAAAATACAACACAACACATCGTCAATCAAAAATCCACAGCATGTGCGGTAACTACATTTGGTACTAACTAAAAATGTAGCTTGGCCCATTCACTTGCAAAAAATGGTCTATCTACTATTGTTGTGGAGTGTAAAGCAAAACTTCACTAATCCAGTTTTGCAAACACAAAATCATTTATTCTTGTGCGTTCCTAAATTGATATGAAATGCATAAAAAGGTGTAAATATAATAGGCCTTAATACAAGATATTGAAACAATACTTAGAGAAAGCCCAAACAACCTGTTATTTGAGAAATGTGAATGACACTGCGCCTGTTCTATGGAGCCTGAAATCGGAGGACCGATGACAATCCTCTATAATTATGTAATTAGTACATTCTGTTTTTTCTTTTAATGTGCTGCAATATAACGCTTGATTCTGACGAAATCCAAGCTTGCCTGGCTTCCTTAGTTTTTAGGCTTGGTTTTAGGTGGCACTAAAGCGCCACCTATAAACAAACTATTTAATTGGAGTGCAGCTAGTGGAAGATGTCAGATGAAGAGGGGCACACAGCTTGGGTGTGTTGTTTGGTAATTTACCCACCCGTTCACTGCCTATCCCTATTGCATGCCCACCCTCTGACAGCCCCCGCCCCCACAAAACAAATCCACCTCGGATCTATTTGTTTTATCAAGCTGTAACATGAAACTTTGCACTCAAAATTACCGTCGAGAGTCAATGGCGTAATTGAAACTGTAGATGCAAGGCTGATGTACTAAAATGTCTTATGCAGGTCTGCCTCCAACCACTTGAATTATAACCATTGTGAGTGTTCTCTGCTAAAGTTCTGTTAAAAACGAGCATTGGCAAAGCCAACAGTGTTGGTTTGTGTATAGGATTTAGATGGACATTTGCCAGGCACTGCTATTATATGGAGAGGATCTTGTACCACTTTGCAACTGCTACCATAACTGGCCAGTTAGTACCACTACTTTGAAATGTTTTTGTACAAAAGCCCAAAGGGTTTGCTTTTCCAGTGCTTCTTTATTCATCTGATAAATGAGCATCATTGAGGAGCTCGTTCGGAATGTAAATATGAGCAGATCGCATACTTCTTTGACATATTTTCTACATTTCCTTTAATTCCAATCCTCAGAAGTATGAGGCATCCCTACATTAGTTCACGCATCTTTCGAAGCATTTCTTTCCAAGAGTGGAGACTCGTTGTGCTGCCTGCAATCGGTATTCCAATCCCAGCCCTCGGATTTGGAAGCTTTGCATTGGTTGTGTCTAGTTTATTGCACCTGCAAATTAATGTTGCAATCTGTTCAAATCAAGGGCACAATGGCATGTAACATTTTCGCAATGACAACGCTCATTGATGGTCTCATGAGGCACCCTGGGATCTCAGCTTACATGCAGTGCAGATCACGGAACCTTGAGCAGCTGCATGTCCATGGCTCGAATCACTGCTCTGTCTCTGCCATCAGCCGAAACTGATCAGAAGTCTAGCACAGACCCCAACCCAGTGGTCGCTTTATGCAAGAGCCACAGTGAAGATCAAATGAGAATGGATAAGCTGTTCCCCCTCTTAAAGGTAGTCCATTTTGTTGCATGTTTCCTCAGCTTCTACATATGCATGTAATATGCCCTTATATCCCACAATTCCTATATTCCATCTGGTCAACCCTCCATTATATCCTCCCTGAGTATTCTGGGCATTTTGAAATCCACTTTGGGTGTTCCGAAATCCACCTCATCTTGTCTAAATCCTCCGGAACCCCTTCCTCGTGGACAAAACTCATACCCACTTTGATCCACTGAGTTTACATTGTTCACCTGTGATGCTCCCGTTATTTTTTGCATTCCTCCTCCTTCTCCACATGTGAAGACTGCCCCTTCCATTGCAAATGTTGACCATTTCTCCTGCACTAACTAGGCTTCCACAGTCTTTCTGTTCTCATCTTTCTTTCTATTCTCTTGTAATAATTGGCAATGATGCACAATAGTCAACTGTATTTCTGCCCACGGTGTCGCTTACATTCCTACTCATTTTTTCAATTGTCTCTGTACTTGTTCTGGCAATCCCTCAAACAAGATATGATAGAAAGTGCCACTTTTTTTCTGCTGGATTTATTTTGGGGGTTAAACTTTTTGGTTTGGGGTATTATTTTATTATGGTGGTATATGTGGTAACTCGTTGGGGTACTCTATCATGGTGAGACTATTTTCAGAATATTACCTAATGATTGTTTTTACCAGAGTCACACACCTGACAAAATACTGAACTTAGTACACTCGGGATGAATAATTCTTGCTCCTCCTGGTATCTTATGTACTATACCACAATAGGCAATTGTAAAACAGGCAAATTGGAATACCGCACATTCATTCACTTTCTAGCTAGGCAGTTCACAGCAGTTACTTCACTTGGAGATATTTCTTATTGCGCACTTGTCTCTATGTGCAGATCGAATAAGATAACTGACTACAGAAAAAATGCACCAGGACTACAAATTACTTTGGAATGTGTTATTTTTTTATTGTACCAGATAAATATGCAATTTACACACGGCAACAGCTATGCCTACATCATGTTTCCCAGTGAAAATGTATTGCAATGAGCAATGGCACATTTTAAAATAGAATAAGCTGTGCCCAGTCTTACCAACCGACCTTGAAAAAGTGAAAATTGGCAAGAAATACACTTTGTGAGAAAAAGCAAGAAAAAAACACATCAATGGTCCAATACACTTTGGAATTACATGTGTATTTCAAAATCAACACTATCTAGTATGAAATGATCTATCTATCTGACTAACTGACTGACAGCCAGCCCAGCAATCCCTCACCAATATTTACCCAGACATGTTGGCGATATTTCTGACTCAGCTTGGCATGGACATTTTCCTCAGCCTCCTCTCGTGTTCACCCCAGGTCACTCAGAGAAGGAACTCCCACATCAGATGGCCTGCCAGCAGTGAATTTTGACTCCAGACAGCTCCCAGTCACCTTGTCTCCCAGTGCAGTGCCCAAAGATGTCTCTGCCTGAACATTACCACTCACAGCCCTTTTTAATAGATCCCTCTGTCAATCAAGGAAAACCCTTCCCCTTGACCAGATAATTCGACTGGAAACCATGTGATTTCATTGTTTGAGAGCAAGAAGATGCATCTATTCTTGAATTTTCTTCTCACACAATGGACTTTTTAGTAGAACGGAACTATCTTCACATTTTACACTTGCTGCGCAAACTCAGACTGCATGTTTTATTTTCCCATTTTATAAAACATCATGCATTTTCCAAAACTGTTGCTAGGTTTTTTCCACATAGACTAATTTGCGCTGAATGTTATTAAGGGACATGTTACTGGGATTGGATTAGTGTGTTAATATATTAGTATTAGTGTTGTGCAACTCAGTCAAATGAAATACCATCATGAAATAATATGCAATTTTAAGCATGCGCTCTCTGAATTGGTAATCATGTGTCTTATGCATTGGCAACCATGTGCCTTGTGCATTTCTGTAAGAGATTCACATTATTGAGTCCAAAATGAGTTTCACCCCCTAAACCCCTATTGCAGTTCAAACCCAGGCTACCATGTGCATGCTAAAACAACGAGCTACATGTGCATGCTAAAACTCAGAATTCCTATTCCTACACTACTCCAACATTTCCCAAAGCTCCTGCATCTCAAGCTGCCATTTCTCTTGAATATTCTGACCATAAGCAATGGGGTCTTCATCTTCCTTCATTTTTCATGTCATAATTGCACCCATATCTGATGTATCAGGATACTGTACCCTGAGAGCCCTCCAAACATCTGCCCTACAATTATTAAATGGTGGTTTGTTTTGTGCTTTCACACCTGCATATCCCGCTCATCCCCAAATGTTGTCAGCTCTCTCTCTAAGAATGGCTGCCCCCTTTTGTTTTATGCCCCCTATTGCCAACATATTTCCCCCCCTGTCATTTTCTCAAATTTGTATATCCACTTCCCAGCCCCTGAAGTCAAACTAGGTAAATTACATTTTAAATTATCCTTATCCATCTGAGGCCATGGAATATACGCAATTTTTCTCCCCCCTTCTCCAGCCAGGGGAACTGTGAGAACCACCTCCCATAATTGGTCTCCATTATTCATTTACCCAATGCAGGGGTAGTCATCCCTATTCGTCTTCGTGCTGGTAACAACCTTAACCTACTCACATAAGGTGGATATTCTCCTCTCTCACTACACAATCATCTTTGAAGAAGTTCCGGATATGGTGCAGGATCTGGTGTTCTTTCCTTAGGGTTTTCCAGATCTGACCATCTTACTTCTTTATCCAGGTTTTGATGTACCCTCCCCTTTTATCTCACAACCTGACTCCCTTTCTTCATCTGACATTGCTCTACCACAACTGGTGTGACTTTCATCCTTCTCTTCCCAATCTAAATGTAATCTGCTAAAAGACAGGGCTCTGCATTCGTCACTGAACATGTTTTCCTGCTCATGCCGTGGTTTAGGTATAGGGGACCGTTTGTCATTCCCTTGAGCCCCATACTCGCTATTCTGCCTCATCTGCTGATATATCTTATCGATGCTCTCTCCAATATTTTTTCGGCATCATATTTTTCCTCTTCATTTACTACTGTAGGTATTTCTTGAGTCATTTCTCTCATTGGGAAAACTTCACTTACTGTTTCCCATTGCCCGTGAATTTCGTCGCTTTGTGTTATTCGTTCTTTCAGACCTTGCTGCCTTCTATTCTGTTTCATTTTTTCTTCCACTTCCCTTCGTTTTTTTCATCCCTTCTTGCCCTCTCTTCTTGTCTTTGTTCTTCCCTTTTACTTCTTGTCTTCATTCTTCTTCTTCTCTCATTCTCTGTAATCTTTTTTCCTTCACTCTTTGTGCCTCTTCTTCTTCTTCTCTCTTCCTTTCTTTCCTATTCCTTTCTTCTATTTCTCTCTTTCGACTGGCATATTTCCTTTGTTCCTCTGGCTGCTTTTTGTCCTTTTGTTGTTCTTCTCTACATAGCTTTCCCTGTCGTTCCCTACTTTTCCTTCCTTGTTCGTCTTCCCTCAGGCGCTTTTCTCGTTCCCTAGCCTTCTTTTCTTGCTAGTCTTTGTTGTCCTTCTGCCTAACTTCCTTGATACTTTTCCCATCTAACTTGAGCAATATCTGTCCTCCCAACCATTCATTCTGTACCAGCGTTACCTCATCAGCCCTATCCTTCTCTCATTTCCATCTCTTAATTTCTCTATCTATATCTGTTGATATATTCAATCTCTCACCTCGCTCCTTTTTATCTCGCATAATCCTACATGCGTCTTCCTTCTTTTTGCTCTCTTCTAGGCTTTCATTGCTACTACAAGCGGGGGGTGCATATGTTGGGTTACTTCTTTTAAAGGATAAAATCCTGTCTCTTCTACATCTTCATTCTCAGTTTAAGGCAGAGTAAGAGGAGCTGATGTCTTGATGCCCTCCCATTTATGCTGATTAAGCATCCACTCCTCATGTAGTTTGTCCTCTTCTCCTCTTGATACATTGTTCAAAGTTCTAAACTGCCATTCCTTTCTCTAATGTCTTTCCTGTGCAAGCAGTGTGCACATATGTTGCCATATGTTGTAATATTCTTTAAATAAAATGAGGGGTACCCACGCTTAAGACAGTCATCATTTCTGTCATTAATTTTAGTTATCTCCAAAGGTAGAGGAGGAGTGTGCTTTAAAAAGTCACATACAACCAAAGAGAAGTCCTTGGAGTGCAAATTTAATTTAATACAAACAAGTGTTTTATATTTAAATTCTTCAAACTTATAAATATTTTTTTCATAAACTTAATAAAAATATTGAAAGAAGAAAAGACATAAGACAAAACATTTATAATATGTACATAGTTTACAAAATAACAGAAAAAGACCATCATCAGAGCAATCGCAATGAGTGTTGCCAAGTTAATTGGATACCCCTGCAGGAGACAGATTGCTACTGCAGAAAAGAAACTACAAGGGTGTGTTAAAAATTACCCTGATAGATTAATGGAGGATGTGTACATGGTTAATCAATAAACATGATTTTTTTTTTTTATCAATAAACATGATTTTTTTAAATTGTTTTTATTGTTTTGGTTTATTTTAAACCTTTGCAGATAGGTGCAAGTAGAAAAAGCAGTGAAAAGCATACAAACGTAAACAAAACTACTATTTGACATTTTTTTTGTTTTTCAAAACTCAATATGAATCTTTTGATGATAATAAATAAGTAACCATTTAAAAGATATTTCAATCCACATAAAAGAACACATACATTCTCTAAAAGAAGATAGAACAAACATTCCTCAAAAAAGTAACCACTCTAATATTCAGATTTTCTTCGCAGTTATGCAACATTCTTGACCAAATGAAATCCCTATTAACACTGGACGTATCATGTACATATTTCGCAAAATAGTTTACCCTAGCGGATTTAAGTGCCGGGCATACAAGTATGACGTGTTGTAGTGATTCAACCATGCCCTCGACTCTGCAAAATCTACACCATCTCCAATGATCTGAGTAGTTGTTCCTAATGACATTAATTTGATTAGTTAAAACCACATTGAACCTAAAACGCATGTAATCATTTTTGATCTGTTTACTGGGATATTTTTGCAGGTATCTTTCCAATATTGGATACCATTTGTTTATAGAGCAGGCTTGGTGGTACAATGAGGATTCAGCAATTTTTTGCTTTGTATTTAACCAATCAAATCCAATAACGCTCTCTTTTACCCGCACAGGATTTTTCTTCAGCAAAATGACCGAGATACCCATCATTTTTAGACAGTGTAGTGTCTCCATATTCAGAGCATGATTAAATGGATTTCGGATATCCAACCCCACATACATATACAATGATGCTTTGGTCCCTAGGTTGCATTTCCTCCACAGAGCTAATCTTTTCCACTTTACGTTTGCCACCAAAGAAGTTAATCCAAATTCATATAAAATAAGTTCACCTGGTATACATTTAGGTAAAAAGTAGAGAAGAGTTTTCCATATATAGTTTTCAATATAGGTCCAGTCAGCCTCCCAACTAATAGGTTGAAATTCGGCACCATATATCAAACGAGGGATAACTTTTTTTTAGGTAATATTCACTAATTGGGACCATTGTAAATTTACCATATTTAGTCTCAAGCGCTCTCATTTGCCGAATAGCGACGTCCGCCTTTAGTTTTAATTGGGACTTAAATATGGTTCTTGTATTCATTCCCGAAATTACAAAGCCTAAATATTTAAATAATGGCAATGCTTTTAGTTTGTCATTACCACATGTCCATAAGTAGGAATTCTCTTTTTTGTTGGCTCTGCCCAAGCAGATTATCACAGTTTTGGCTGTATTTATTTTTAAAGAAATACCTTTAATAAACTCCTCAAAGGCTGTTAATAATCTTTGTAGTCCAACTTTTGTGGTGTCTATGAGTAGGAAGTCGTCAGCATAAGCCATCCATGCCAGATGGATATTCGCAATTTTAGGTGGAAGAAGGCCTTTATCAGACAGGGCCACACCGGCACCACTTACGTATAGGTTAAAAATCGCGGGTGCCTGCCTACACCCTTGGCGGAGCCCGTTGTAGATTTTAAGTTCTTTAGTCAAGTTACCCTCTGAGTCCAGTCTTACCATCACTCCAGTATCGGTACAAAGGCCATAATAATAGCAATTAGAAACGGCGGCACTTTTTAATGTTCTCAATCTCTCCCATGGTGTGGCTCTGTCAACCAGATCAAAGGCGGAGCTTAGGTCCATTGATGCAACGAAGGTTGACCTAGCACCCTTCCTCAGAGATTGAGCTATAAGACTATAAAGTACCAGACCACCAGAATCCGTATCCGTACATTTTCTAAAGCCAATCTGGCGCAGATTAAGAATGTTGTTTTCCTCAATCCAAATCTGAATATCTCTTAAGACAAGAGACATAAATAGTTTACATTCTGGGTCGGAGCTAGCTATAGGCCTATAGCTTGAGGGACATTGGCGTGAACCATTCTTAAATATGGGTACAACTATAGATTCCCTCCAGGATTGAGGTATGGTTCTCGAAATTTGTATATTGTTAAATAGAACAAATAATACTTTTGCCCAAAACTCCGGGTTCCTCTTAAATATTAGATTGGACAATTTGTTGGGACCTGGAGCCCCTGAGATTTTAGATCTCATTATTTCAGCGAGAATGTCCCTCTCACTATATTCCAGAATCCAGGGTGAGCACCTTTTCCAATTACCGACAGGCTCACCACATTTGTTTCGATATAAATTCGCAAAATGGCCCAGCCACTGATTTTCATTTATTGGGTTCAATGTTGAGATCTCTTTACCTCTATCCATATTGTTTATTAGGCTCCAAAAATTAGCTGTATTATGTCCTCTCAAGGCATTTAGCATTACTTCGCCGTCCCTTTGAATTATTACGCTACGGTGCTGAATTGACCAGTTTGTATATCTTTGTCTAATTTTTTTCTTCAATGTAAGTGTGCAGGCTGGGGAGTATCCTGCCCTAGAGATATTACGGATTTCCTTCCTCATAATGCGTTTCTGTTCCCAGACTTCCTTGTCAAAGCTATGTGTTTTATGACCATTTTCCCTCTTTTGCGTACTGAACGACTTTTGCACACTTTGCAATGTCCTATCAATATATTCAGTAAAATGAGTAGGAGAATAGCACTCAGACCGTTGATAATGTGAGTGGCTTTCATAATCCTTTATCAACAGGTCATAGAATTTCTTATTTTTTTTCCCGGACCATCTAATTCTGTTGCCAGCCGAATTTGTCTCAAGACCATATTTATAGGTCCTGTACTGGTCAATACGAGTAACGGAATGAATCTCAATCGTAAGCATACAGTGGTCACTGAGTGCATTTTCTATACATTCAAACTTCCCCAGACATTTAAAAAGATTCCCCGGGCTAAAGATGTAATCGATAGTAGTATAACAACCTCTTGCTTTCCAGGTCGGGAGATTATTAACAAGGATTTCAAGTCCCCATAGCTCAGCAAAATGTAACCAAATCCTGCCCCTCAATTTAGAGTTTCCTCCTGAGAGATCCCCGGAAGCAGGATTGGATATGAGTAGATCCCCCAAACCAGTTTCATCAATGTAATCGGCATTTAAGTCTCCTGCAATCACTATGTGCCCACCCGGATTTACTTCCAACCAGGTGTCTATTCGCGACCCCAGTTTGTGGAGTTATTCTCCTAGTTGTAGGTCAGATTTCTGTGCAGGATTCCAATAAACATTTACAAACAAAAAGGCAGTATCACAGGCATTAAACATCAGCTTATATCCCACCACTAAAAAGTGATGGCAAAAAAACCATTCCCCTGTCACTCTAGGGTTGTTAATATTCTTAATTGCAGTAAAGAGTCCCCCCTTGGGCCTACCCAGTCCACCCCTTTGCGCACATAAATTTGAGACTGTATAGCCCTCCCAGCATAGGTGCGCCGTAGCCCATGATTCTTGGATAAGGACAAAATCACATTTCGACATTTCCTGCATGAGAGACAGATTGTGCAATAGATTGGTCGAACCTCTCGAGTTCCAACTCAAGAGTGTAAGTATTCTTAGTTGGCTAGAGGGACTTCAGTTGCTTAAGTGAGTCAATCGACTCACGGAGAGATAGGGCTAACCATCTCCATTCCTGTTTCTCCCTGTTATCCTCTGCCTTTGGTCTAATGTTATCCACCTGCAATGAAGGATGTTCCATGTCGGAAGTATTATTATTGTGTTTCCTGTTAGTCGAGGGCATAGTGTAGACAAACTCAAATATGTCAAACCCCCTACATTGTAACTTCTCAGCCTCTTTTAATAATAAGTTTCTTACCAGGGGCGAAGGAATAACCAACCTTACATAATCAAGTCTATGCCTGTGAATATAATCCACCAACTCAATATCCACTGATGAAATCAAATTGAGTTCCTTAATTTGACTAAAGAGGGAGAGGATGTATGGTCTATTTAAAGATGTGTTTTCCAGATCCTTAAATAAGGTTGTAAGAACCAAACCAGGTAAATCCGGTCTAGCAGGCTCCCTTAAGTCAAGTGCACGGACGTCCTGAGATGGTTCAGACTCCACAGACTTACTTCCCTTCTGTAACTCAGTATTCAACGAATTGCTACAACCATTCAATTCCCGATTAACTGTACAACTAGAGGCACAGTACTGCTCATACGTTAATTCTGAATTAATGTCATGTTCTTTAAACACCCTAGGTGCTCTTCCATCATAAGGGTGTCTTTCGTTCAGGACCCTCATTATAGTGTGATAGATATCATCATCCTTACGAGCCTGCCTCGTAGGAGAACCCTGAAGGATATCCTTAAAGTTGGATTCTGTATTCTCCTTATTAATAGTTTTTTTTAAGCCGACCCCTTTTGAGTCATAGTGTTATCTAGCTCAGAGGACCCATCCTTATTAACTGTACAACCACCAGTCCGCAGGGAGAGGGGCTCCATCATCCCTATCTGATTATTGAATATGGGCAGGCCACCAACAATAGGGACCCTGCCCACATTCTGTATATCAAGAGGTTTATGAGGACAGCCTGCTGCTGTTAGGTTCGAGGCAGTTCCCCCAGATTCAGCATGCACAGATAGATCTGAAGTACAGTGACCAATCTGAGTCGCACACCCCAAGTGCGGGTTGCTGTTCAGATTTGAGGAATAATTAACACATCCCAAAGTTCCTGAGGGGACTTCCCCATTAGAGGGTCTAAGGCTCTGGTTTATCTTAATGCTGTCACAATGGACGGGGAAATTACCACCCACACAGCTGACCTTTGCCGCACAAACTTTCCAATCAGTACTGCCAAGACCTGTGTTGACAGTAATGAGATTCCCCCAAGACCTTCACCCAAGGTTGTTTTACTCACTGTCATGACAAGCCCGGGACATCTTATTTTTTTAACCACATCCCCCCCCATTTGAACGGACTGATCATCTTGGTTAGGAAGATTTGATCTTACATTTAATATTTCAAACATTTCGTCACTCTGAGTCTGTTTTTTCTTTTTCATAATTTCACTTAAAGGCAAATCTCCCATAGTGTAAATACTCTGAGAGGATTGGTCTTTGGAATTGATTGCCTTCGTCCCTTGCATCCGTCCTATGTCCTGATTTATTTTTGGACCAGCGACTGGCAGCACTTCATCCCCATCAAAATCACAGTAGTTAAGGAACTTTCTCGACATATTCTTATTAGCCCATATGTTTTTGTTATTGTTATTTTTTTTCTTTAGTATTGCTAACTTTTCCCCCTGTCTTTTGGACATCTTTGACTCTAAAATTTTGTCCTCAGTGGCCGGGTGTTGAGCACCCACTGCCTGGTCTATTTTTTCCACATCAATTAACTCATTATCTATTTTTTCCGATTCTAGTTGAGTTACATCATCTTGAGTAGAGGTTATTACAATGATCTCTTCAGGAATAATGAACGCACCAGTGGGGCTATCCTTGTGTACGACCCCCTTTTTCTGTATAGGCAGACTTAGCGTAGCAGCCAGTATGGAGCTGATAGAGACTGCAAGTCTGTCAGGTAGTAGAATTATTTCAGATGTCAGATCTTTAAGTGCTGTTTGCTTACGTGACTCAGCCAGTAATAACCTATTGAATAAACTCATCATTACCGAAAAGTCTGAGGGTAACACTTCTGGCTGATTGTTCAAGGGAAACCCAGCATCAGTCATACCCTGAGACAGCAAAGTATTAGAATAATCCAGCATGTCATCATAATTAAAGACACTAGGGATATTGCTATCATTTGTTTCCTTATCAAAGTTATCTTCCTTTCCAAAATCAAGTATAGGAGATTTCTGTGACTTGTCAATATTGGTATCATCTTCACCAAACAGCGGTTGAGAAGGATCCAAGAGAGGTTCCCCCTGTTTCTCCATGTTCGAGGAGTCTTGCGCGCACTGCAGGAGCGCCTCCTCGTCTTCTCCCATCTCTGGAAGCGCCAGTGCTACAGCACGCGCAAAACTAGCCCTTCTTGTATTAACTGCTGCAAAGAAGTCAGCCCCGGCTTCTTTGCGCATTATGGGAAACTTATTTTTCCTCATAGTGTTGTAAAGGGCAGTATTTTTAAAAATAAAACAAAAAAACAACCGTAATTAAAAGAACCACACTTTCGGAAAAACTGTAGGTAACTCCTTAACAATGTATATATGAACGTTCCCAACAAGTAAGCAGCATCCGTTACCTACTTATAGGCTCAAGGTCAGAATGCGCTCCTGCTCACAGTCACAAAAAGAGAAGCGTGACCAATGCTAAATGGTCCCTACACACAGTGAGTCCGATCCAAAAGGTTAAGGAAGAGCCCGACCACCCGCACCGCGCACCGCGAACAGCCAACAGTACTTGATGCGTACTTGATGCGCGGCGTGGGTGCGCCGGGAGAGGGCTTGTAATAGAGGCTTGGGGCGTCACACACACAAGGGGGCGGAGCCTCCCTTTCAACAGTACTTCCTTGGTCAGGCAAAAGGAGTGTATCAGCAAAAGATGTCCTCCTCGAGCAACGCTGCTCGTAGTGCACCGCAGTCCGTGTCCAGCAGCGGCTGCACAAGTCCTCACAAAAGCGTTCCAGTCAGGAGAAAGAGCAACATCCCACAGCCAACAGTACTTGACGCGTACTTGGTGCTTGATAACATGATTTATGTTATCTGCCAACGTGCAAGAGAGATCATAAACTAGTTCACAATGTCATTCCATAGGGAAAGGAACCAAACATGGGAACACGTTTCGGCATGCCAGTACGTCTGGTATCATCCGTAGTTAGAGCATTCCTCAGGGCAGGAATGTTGTGATAGGACTTTTCATCCTAAAGGGGGCAGAAAAGATAGAACAAAATTGTACTGAGGACACTCTGTTGGACCTATTCTAAGACAAAAAAAAAAACAAGGATTCATGCTGCTGAACTAAGTTAAAACCCACAGATTACTCACCCTTTATCAACATCAAGGACAGGGGGAAACAGTGGTGCTGTTTCCCAGATATATTAGGATTCTTTCAATGCTTGAGGTAACATCTGTAATTGTCCACCATCGGTGTGTCTTGGCAGGTGCACTGACTCACTGTTGTATAAATTCAACAACTAGGGAGGCAGAGGAAAGACAAAGGCTTCTGTTGTGAAAAAATACATGGCAGGTACAACATAGAAGAGCAAGAGCTAAAATTGGTATGGAGAGAATGAATTGCAAAAATATTTCCCCCAAAAACTTTCCAAAAAATTATTCAAAAAAATGTACCTGGAATAGTAGGGACATAAAGAAAGTAAATTAAAAGGGTGCCAATGAAGTCATGGCAAATGAAAAATCCGTGGTCAGCTACCGCTGAACTTGGCGGAGCATGTGCATCTGACCACATTTGAGGGATGGAGCTTACACAGGGCAAGTCAGGACTGCGGAAAGAGGAAGAGGGGAGAAAAAGAAAGAGAAAAGGGGTTACCTCCCCAAATGGGAATGGTTTGTTGTGTGCACTCCTAGTGTAACAGCATAGGTTGGTTTGAGCGAGGCATGTGTGGACTCTTACCTACTATAAGGCATCCTCTGGATGTGAAGATGCAAAAAAAAATCGATCATGCTGCATTCAACTTCGGGACCGTGTCAGTGAAACGGGTCCATGCAGCATGTCAGGTGCTGCGAAAAAGCAGGATACAAACATTTTTTAGAAAGATTTCGTTAAGAGGAGGGATTTCAGAGTCACGGTGGTGTCTGCAGCGATTTTGTCAGGCATTGTGTTTCCTAAGGCCCTAAATTACAAAGATAGGAGCCTACCTATGTGTTCCCGGTGACTGTCGTACTGTAAGTGATTTCAATCCGGCACACACCCAAGTCAAAGCCCAGCATGTAGTGCACAACTGAAACCCTTATTTATTTTTGTCTATAAGTTAAATATTCTGAACAAAATACCACTCATGTCACACCATTCTCCTGTAACCCCCCCCCGGTCACACTGAACCAGGAATCAGGCTGGTTTGCAAAGGTAAATAATTATTTATGTATTGAAAATGTAATCACAATATGTTTTAATAGATAAACAACAATCACCAATGGGGTGACAGAACAATGAATACTATCTTTAATATACTAGGAATAAGTAATAAGCAAAACAAATGCAGCACAGAAAATAATACTTTTGTGTTGGTTCAGATTAGATAGCACTATGGTTAGAGGTTCCCCCTGCAACACCCCTCAACCCCCAATAGGCAATGTAAAGAGATAGGAGGAGAGAGCAGGTATTCAGGAATAGCCCAACTTAAACAGAATATCAAACACAAGAGAAAAACGGAATTGACTTTTCAGCTGTCAGGATGACTTTTACAATTGTCTTTAGAATTGACTGGGCAAAAACACCAAATATGGTCAAAAATTCTTAAATTGTTGTAATTTCTTACGGGAGCCGCTTTGAACAGTTGCACACAAGCACAAGCAATAATTTAGTCCGAAGAAAACATTTGAAATGTTATCGGTTTTGGATAGCTGGAGTTGAAATTTCGTTTCTATCACAAAAAATTGAGGGAGTTATAGAGGTTTTAGTAAAGGTCATTTTTGTGAGATAGGCACGAGAATGGAAAATAGAAATGCACTTTTGAAAATGACAAATGGGGTTGCTTACACTAGAGGATGACTATGAAAAAGCGAAAACCTCACAGGGATCTTACAGCCTCTTGATCAGGGTGATCCGCCTGCTAAGGAAATTCGACTTCTTCAGATGAGAAAAGGGTCAGCGCAAAGATGGTTCTAACAATACAGGTTCTGAAGGAAAGATAGGATGGGTTTGAAATAGGGGTAAGACAATGCAAATATACTAAGGGCCACAGTTCTTCCTATTAATACTCACAGGATAAGTTATTAAATAGGATCGTCAGCTCTGGTCATTGGATTGGGTCTGGTCTATGAAAGACAGCACATCAGGCATGGTACTGGATCAGATATGCCGGTCGCCGTATTTGCACAAGATCTGCCCTCCTAGTTTGTGGGTATTTGAATCAGCTGGATGGCGAGTTCCTCAGGCAAGCCTAGTGGTGGCAAGCCAGGGGATTTCAGGATACTGGTTCAAAAGGCCTTTTCACCCCACACAGCGCTTTACTGGGTGGAGAGAATACATTTGAGGATTTGGGCCTTGCTGGACATCAACGGTTCTCTATTGCTGGCAAGAGATTTGACATCTGGATCTGGAAGAATATTCACAGCTGGATGTAGAATGCTGGATCAGAGTGCTTCGTCGGAATCAGGAAAGTGGCTGGATCTGTGAGTCTCTATGTGTTGTCAGCTGTCTCTATTTATGCTATAGAATGACGTCACACAGGGGGGGGGTGGGCCGGCTTAGCTAAGATTGCCCCTGTGAGCAGGGATAGGACCACACTTCATCTCCACCTTGCAATTTGATTTGCAATTATGATTTGCAATTATGATTTGCTTTACAATCCTCAGAGACCTCCCTTTAGCCACTGGTCTCAAAATCAGATTTGATACTAAGTGCACATTTCTACATTGGTCACCTATTTACAAATCACACACAAAGATGCCATATTTTATGTAGCAGCTATTCCTCAAAACCCTGTAGCTGTGGGATCTTGTCTCAGCTGTCTACAGAATTTTGTCCTTTTCGCTATGAACACAATTTCCAAATTTAAGGCAACTTTCCACTAATGTGTGTGTTTCGCATAAGAATGTTCGTGTACATTTTCACAATTCTAACATTAATACATTTTGCATGAAACCACATATACTGCCATTCCTGTCCAGAACATGTCACACAGTTCTACTGCCTCTTTACACGTGCCGCCAAATTAAATTACCAACTGTGTCCTTTTTATAGTTTTCACCTCTTTGAATAACAAGTCTTTTAAAACATTTTCATTGTTCATTCTTAACAGCAGATGGTCATTTGGCTCCACCCCTCCTTGGGGGAAGCTCTGTCCAAGAGAGTTTATGACTGCCTTCACACCTCTGCTTCCTGGGCTGAAAGGCTTTTCATTGTTCTTTCGCTCTCTGTAGACAAGAGTCTGTTCTAACCATGCAATTAACATCTCCCAGTGAGTTTCTGCTGAGAGGAAGGCCCTCCTTCTGGGAGAAAAACCTGCTTTTCCAGTACTTGCAGCTTCAAGCAGGCTAATTAACTTCTTTAATCCAGCAAAAACCGAATTTGTTACATCAAACATAAATACATGTCTTTCTTGGCTTTAAAATCTGTGGGAAAACACACAACTAAAATCTGTATTCCTTGTTGCCAACAATTCTTTTTATGTTTGCTAATCCAGCAGACTTTTTAGTTTTAGGTCCCTTTAAAATTTCCTCAGTACTCCTCTGACAGCTGTCATTCAGGTAGACCCCGGGTACTACACCCAGATTTTGGCATAGACTGTCAGCTCACAATGCTTCATTTGATACATGACTTTTAGCACCAGACAAGATTGTGAATATTGAAAAGTGTTGTGTTATGGGCATTCTGGAGTTTTTTGGCAACAACGCAAATGTCATTTGTAGGTACATTTTGGGGTTTCACTTACAAAGTGCTGCTTTTCTCTCTGCTCTCTGTTTGCTGGTTATGGAGTCCACTGGCACATTTCTGCAGGGTGTGATCTATTCCACCGCACATGTACCATTGGTGGCAGGTTGTGCATCCCTCTTTTTGTGTGCTGAAGCACACGGTTTTTGTAGGTTTTTGGCATGCACAAGTGTTTTTCCGCCATTGTTGGTGTTTCTTTCCTCATAATTGGCAGGGTGATGCTGCATAGCATAGCAGAGTGGGTCAATGCATCCCACATAGCCCCCCCTCCTGACTTGGTTTTGACCGCCCGTCAAGGGGAAGTCGGGAGATTGGGATGTTCTTTTCTTTGTCCATGTGGAGAAATTTAGCTGCTTCTCCCATCAGTGCTGGAGGCGACCCGCTCACCTCGCCAGTACTGGTCTGCAGTATTGCTGGTTCTGGTTGGGAGTATGGAGCGGCACTCCAGGCTCCTTGAGTCTTTCCTCCTGGTCCCCGAGTGGTCCCCTTTGGTAATCCTTTGGATGATTCTTAGACCAGATGCTAGAAGATAGAAGAGAGCATGGTTATGGATATTTTCCCACTACTGTGTCCACGCGTCATCTGGGGATGTCAGCAGTGGGAAAGTCCCTTGCATTGGTTATAATTGACAATATTCCCCATCTATGTTTACTAATGGTCTAAACACTCTTTTTGCACATACACGGTGAACATTTAGTGATTCTTCTATGTTTCTGGATTTTCCCCCTCTGGGTTTCCGGTCGGCTCCTCTATTTGCCGCAAAGTATGCTTGGGATGGCAACTCTTCAGCTGGTTAATGTGGACCCACTTGTCTTCCCCCTCTGCCAAACTGCCCTTGGGGATGCAGATTCTGTAGGCGACTGGTGAGATTCTGTCCACAATTTCAAAAGAGCCCCGCAAAGTTGGGAGGAATGTGCACTCTTTGGCTTGGTTCCTTTGGAAATTGTACAAGTAGACCTGGTCTCCTACTTGGTATTCCTTTTAAGTTGTCTTGAGATCATAGTGGGTCTTCATACTGTCTGCAGATCTCTCTAGATTCTGCTGAGCATAGGCAAAAGCATGTTGAAGGAGGCATTTATCAAGGTCTGCTCTTGGGTTCTGTGGAGCAGATGCTGGGGTAGCACCATCCTTCATCCAGTCATCAGCTCAAATTGAGACATTTTTGTTGCAGAAGAAGGGGTAGATCTGATGGCCATCAGGACAAGGGGTAATTGAATGTCCAAACTTGGCCCAGAATCTGCCACAAACTTTTTTAATATGCTCACAATCGTTTTATTGTACCTGTCAACTCCACCACTAGAGGATAACCAGTAGGCAATGTGTAGTTTCGTTTTGACTCCTAGTATCTCCCACATATTTGTCATCACTTTGCTATTGAAGTGCTACCTCAGTCTGACTCAATCCTTTGGGGTAGTCCAAAAGGTGAGAAAATGTGATTGATCATCAGGGCAGCTGCTGTTTCTGCCTTGCAATTTGGGGCTGGGAGACATTCCACCCATTTAGTGAACAAGCATGTTACGGTCAACATGTACTTGTTCCCCCTAGAGGAGCGAATCACGGGCCCGATAAAATCGACTTGGAAATCTGACCAAGGCAGTGTCATCCCCCTCTTTTGGAGGGGAGCACGGTGTGTGAGTGATGTTGGCTGAAATTGTGCACACACAAGACACCCCTACAAGTATTGGTCGAGGACCTGCCCCATGTGTGGCCAGTATGCAACCTCTCGCAAGATTTCTAATGTCGTATGAAACCCCCTATGACCGGCTGTGGCCGCATCATGGGCGTGACTTAGCATCAGGCTTCGGAATGAGGTGGGAACAACCCACTGGTCATGGCCAGCTATGGATCTCCTCACCAACAAACCGTCTTGGATTCGGAACATTTTTGGACATTTCATCAACACTCTGAGTTCCTCTTTCCCAATGTAATCAGTATCCATCAGGGGAAAGTTCTCAGGGTCCTCAATGTGTTGATAAAACTTACCAATTAATGGATCCCCTTTTTGAGCCGTAATCAAATCAGCATCTGGGGTCTCCTTACTCCTTTGTGCAGTTGAGAGTTCATTGTGAGCATTTGTCTGGGACCGAGTGATAGCAGTGACCTGGATATCCCCCAACAGGGACTCAATCTCAAGTAGATCCCCTTGGATGGCTCAGGTTTTGGCCAGCTGATCAGCTAGGTCATTTACAGTTTTGTCTGGTCCCTCTACTTTACAATGACCCATGATCTTTTTCAAGTAGATGATCATCCCATTCGAGGTGACCAGATCATCAATATTTTGTATTAATTGTCTGTGTTTCAATGGTTTATTATTAGCACATAACATGCCTCTGGTTTTCCAGTTAACCAGGTGCTCTACGAACCCGTTCCATACATAATCTGAATCAGTGATTATGACCAGTTTGTGGAGTTGGTGTTGGACAGCAGTGAGGATGTCTTGATGCACAATCACCAGTTCTGCCACTTGACTACTTCAGGGACCGATTAGGTACCCAGCGAAGGGTTCTGGGGTATCATTCGCCCATGCATTCCCTACGCCGGCCACAAGTTCCCTTTCCCCGTTGTTGTGAACATGGTAGGAGCACCCATCCACATAGACAGTGGCCATTCCCTCACGCTTGTCTTCTTCATAGACTTTGTGTGGGGAATTAAGCTATGCCTCCATGTTGTCCTTGATTTTAAGACTTTCGTCCTCGAGACAGTTTTCTCTGGCACAATCATGCAAGTCAGCCAGACCTTCGCAAGGGGACTCTTCTTATTTTGGCCATATCTGACCTCCACA
Source organism: Ambystoma mexicanum (assembly GCF_040938575.1). NCBI lineage: Eukaryota > Metazoa > Chordata > Amphibia > Caudata > Ambystomatidae > Ambystoma > Ambystoma mexicanum. The sequence goes on along the minus strand of NC_090934.1, from coordinate 812,554,050 downwards.
GGAAAGCCTTCCATTGACAGAATCCAGGAAGTTATTCAGGAATTACTCACATTTCCGGCCCGGATTCTGTCACTTTGAAGATATTGCAAAGGTTGGTGTGGAGTCTCCACTATGATGTGCTCCCCCTGGATAAACGGGCGTTAATTCTTCAATGCCCACATCGTTGCCAGAGTGCCTTCTCACAATCGTTGAATTTTTCCTCCACAGAGGATAAAGTCTTACTCGCATAGGAGATTACTTTATTGACCTTCTCATGCTTTTGATATAATACTGCAGTCAAGCATGTATTTGAGAACCCTGTCTCCAAGAAGAACCTCTTGTTTTTGACAGGGTAAACTAGGCAAGGTGCTTGTGAGAGGCTTCTTTTGAGTTGTCTTACTGCCTTGGCTTGTTCTGGACCCCACTCCCACTTGATCCCCCCTTCAACAGATGGATCATGGGTCTTGTGACCTCTGTGTAGTCCTCAATGAACTTTCTGCTGTAATTAGTTAGTCCAAGGAGGCTCCTAAGTTCCCGCAGAGTAGTGGGGTCTTTTATTTTCTGGAGTACCTCTAATTTCTTTTCCTGGGGACAGAGACCCTCAGGAGTTATCTCATGCCCCAAGAAATTGACACGGGTTCTGCACCATTGTGCCTTTTGGAAAGAGAATTTTGCTCTGGTAGCCCTCAACTGTGTCAGGACATAACGGACCTCTGCTATGTGTTCCTCAACGGTTGAGCTTTTGATTAAAACATCATATACATAGGCCAGGTTACGCCTTTCACCCAGGTCGGGCATGGCCTTATGCATACAGATGTTGAATTCATTGCCGGAGTTGATGTATCTGAAGGGAGTCCGGGTCCAAGTGTACTGCTGCCCCCGAAGGTAAAGGCCAGCTTGTATTGGTCCGCCGTACTGACAGGTACAGTCCAGTACCCATTGGTCAGGTCAATGGCAGTGTATACCTTTGACCCCTGGATCTGGCCCGGCCCTAGTTCAATGTAGGGAAGAGGCCATCGGGAAGTATGGACCCCTTTGTTGAGCTCCTTTCGGTCAGCACAGAGTCTCCACTGGCCGTTTGGTTTCAAAATCCCCAGCACTGGATTATTGAAGGTGCTGTGGACTGAACAAATTATCCCACGGGACTCAAGGTTATTAATTATTTCAGTAAGGGACTCCATTGATGCTAGAGACAAGCAATATTGCTTCACAAACACTGGAGTCATGCCAGGGTCCCTGGGAATTGTTGTTGTGTGGATGTCAGTGCGACCACAGTCATATGAGTCCACCACAAAGAGATCTTGAAAATCTAAGAACACATGTTTCAATTTTTGCTTCTGCTCCAGAGTCTCACAGGCATCAGCTAGGTTGACTCTCTCTTAAACCATCTGCCTGAAACCTGGAAAGACTTCTGGTTTGGCTATCCCAGCGGCCTCCTCCAGCTGAAGTCCCTGGTCAAAGTACTGACTTGGACTGATGGCTTCAGGTGGGGAAGGCAGTCTTGGTTGACATGAAAGATCACCTCATCCCTCCTGAAGTCACAGGTCACATCTTCCTTACCATAAGGGCAGGAAGAGTACACCAGGAAATTCCCCCCATGCCGGGTGAAGATCCTGTCTGGTGTTGTGTCATTGTCTCTATTACTGTCAAAACAGTTCTTGGGGATTGGTCCTAACAGTTTGTTACCTAAATCTATGGAAAAATGTCAGTCATCAACCGCCATTCCAATAGTGGTGCCTGTGCCCAGAGTGATACTCTTTATGTCACTCTTATCCACCTCTATTGGAATGGTGTTGTGTACTATATTGACTAGTGGTGTTGGGTTTACCCCCAACCCTTGCTGTTGGAAATGAGCATTGAGGTGAACATAGGCGTCAGGATTTTTCAATTTCTGTCCTCTTTTAATTTTTACTTCCAGTGAGAATTGTCGGGTCCGTTTTGGGATGGTGACTTCCTCTCCAATCTGAATTTCAACTGCATATGCATCAGTTGAGCTGACAGAAATGCTTTCTCTGGGTCATCAAAGTCCATGGGATTACCCGCTAATCAGGACAAGGCTTTGAAGTTTATTAGGTCCAAACTAATGGCAAAGTGATTGAGAATGTCACTGCCTAAATAAAATGCAGCAGGGACATCTTGCACGACCCAACAATTATGGACAATGCTCTTGTTACCTCTGAACATTTTGAGCATACACCTGCTAGGCAGGAGATGTTTGGAATTGGGTGTTTCCAGGTCCATTTCCCATTTATCTACCAATTTAAATGTGGGAATGGCTAGATCCTTTGGGAGTTTGCGGAACATGGCCTCACTGATGAAGTTCTTACATTTGTTCACACATACTCGGCCGTGAACAGAGTCCTTACCTTCATTTAACTGAATAGGAATGAACAACTGTTCTCCAATTTTCTGAATATCAGCCAAGCTTTTAGCTGATTTCTCATCATTTTGGACTATAGGAGTAGGATTTTCTGATTGTGAATTTGTATTGAATTTCGGAGTGTTATTTCAGAGTGTTCCCTTACAGTGTGGAATGCCACCTTGGAAGGTTCATTTTCAGAAATAGAGAGGACTACCCATCACCAGTTTGTTGTCCTACCGCAACTACTGTCACGTCTGGGATTTGGTTGTTCTGGAAGTGGAATTCAATTTGGTCAGGTTTCTGTTCAACCATGTGGCATGTGCCATTTAAACTAACATGGTTGACACTCTGTTTTAATTGTACTGCTCGGTTAGTCTGAGTCCAGAAGCCCTTGTTTACACAATCTATGAGGGGAGATAATCTAAGCAGGATGTAATTCCTATTAAACATGGTGTGCCCTCTGGAGTCACAACTATGACCGGGTGCTTCACCTTGTGTCACCCCATTTTAATGTCTAAATCCGCAGTCCCCTCGACAGGAATTTCATTCCCATCAAAGTTCTGAAGTTGTCCAGGAAGAGGGTTGAGAGGGATTTGGTATTTCTCTCCCCTTCCCGAATTCAGCTGATCAAAGGCCCTTTTTGATAGAAGTGTGGATTGGGATCCAGTGTCCACCAGTGCCAAAATCATGCATTGCCCCTGTATTTGGACCGGGCATAAAATCTTCCCTCCTTCTCCTCAATGGGGCACAGATAATGCACATTTCTGGCCAATTGGTGGGTTAATTTCTTTGCTTTGGATTCTTACAGAGGGGTGATTTGGGCAGTAGCAGGTCATTCTGGGGTTTGATGATGGGCGGTTTTAACTCGGTCCCCACATCTACCCAGTCTTGATCAGGATCTCTTGGGACCCATTTTTCTTTGGGAGGAGTTCTCCATCCCTGAAGGAGAAGATCCTTTTCCCAGAATCCTCTGAGGACCCCTCTCCTTCAAATTGGAAGATTCGCACCTCCTCCCCAAAATGGGTCTTTTTAGGCTCTTTATTTCATCTACCCACCCTCTGTTCCTTAGGTTGCAGATTTTCAGGGGGAATGAAATTCTGGTTCCCGTTCCTGGGTTTCCATGGGCTTTCCACAAGTGGGAAAAGAAGCTTCCTCTAAGGCTTTACACCCCCCTTTCCCCTGTGCCTCCTCCCTTGGAACCGGTGGGTTGTTGGGGTTTGCTCACCGTCATTGTTCTGGAGCACCAGATCCTTGATTTGAGGAGTCCTGAGTTGCCATGTTTATTGGAGGGTTTTGCTGCACCCTTAACATGCAACCTAGATCCTGTGCCATGTTCTGGACCTGACGCTCCAGTTGGGACACCCGCTCTGGCTCGTACGGGGTCCTCTGATCTACCCTGGGTTGATCACGGGAAGGATAACTGTCCCTTCTCCCATAATCACCCTGGTTGGGATAGTTTTGGTACCCCTCCCCTCTTGGCCTCCCCTCTCCCGTATTGGGCTGTCTGGGCTCAGGAAAGTGGGGAAAGAAAGGAGGGTTGTTTTGGGGGTTGAGGTTTGGCGGGTACCGGGGAAAGAAACTCAGCCCGGCATTTGGGGAATTACTGCCCTCCTGGGGAAAGTGTGGAGGGAAGTTTCCTGGGTTGGCAGCTGCCTGGTTGGACCCCCCCTCTTGGGCTGGAGGAGTCCACACATAGCCCAGGATGGGTCTGTTGCCCTTGTAACGGGGGCTGATATAGTCCTGGGAGTTAGGGGTCCCATTTGTGGGGTTACCTCCCTGACTCCCTGTGTGGGATTGGCCCGAGGGCCTTCTGGGTCTTGTGTTAGTAGGATTCTGTGCAGGAATGTTTTTAGGCCCCCCTATCTCCAAATCTAAAATGGGGGCAACCTTTACCTCCGCAACCTTAGCAGCAGCAGTGGTGTTGGTAGGTTTTGGGTTTTTATTGGCACTTTTACTCTCTACTGGTTTCTGTACTTCGTAAATGCGAGTTGCTTGTCTACTGACCCAATCTAGTGATCTTTTCTCATGAAAGTCCCTCACCAGCTTGGTCATAATGTATTTAGGTAGTGCATGAAAGAAGGTATTGATAAATTCTCTACTGTCAGTATGCACCCTCCTGGTGGTCTGCGCAAAGGCACGTTTCAGTTCTTGGACAAATTCTTGTGGGGCCTGGTCTTCCCCACATTGCAGGTTCTAGGCTGCTTTGCGGACCTCTTGAGGGTTTCTATGGATTGAAAAATGCTTTAAGATGGCTGCCCTATATGTGGACCATCGTAAGTGGTTCTGATCCTCCAGCCCCGCAAAGAAGCTGGAGTACTCAGGTGAAAATGTCCACTTGACATACTGAATACAACTTTGGCTGTCCTTCAGGTGGAAAGTCTCCATCATTTGCTCAAACAGCTCCAGGTGCTCCCAAACTGAATATTTGGCATTTTTATGGTAGGGCGTGATGACGCCGATAATAGCCTTGATTTGCTTCAGCGGATCTTTCAGTAAAGCTCTCTTAACTTTGTTGGACTTTTTAGTTTTGGTCACCCTGGTCCACTCATCCTCTGACTCAGAGGCACTACTACCAGAGGTTGCTGCCTGTTCCTCTAGTCTCTCCCTGATTCTGTGGGCTTGGGAATGGCTGGCAGAATGTGGGGGCCTAGTCTCCTGAAACCTGTGGTGCTCAGAAGAGTCTTCTGCCTCTCCCTTGCTCCCAGGATTGGCTGAGTACCCCCCGCCCCACTGTCCTAGCTGGAAAGAGGTTTTTTAAGATGCTCTTAGTGGGCCTCTTTTCATGGAATTCCCCACCAAATTTGACTGACTGATCTCTAGGTAGGTGATATTTCAGTTCTCTGATTCTCCCCTCACTGGAGTCTCCCTGATCAGAGAAGCTGGCCTAGCATTTGGGAGCCTGTACATAGATGCCCACCGATCCATTTCTGGGAGGCGCTGACCTGTCAGTCCCATATTTCCCATTGTGTTGAAGTCTTCCATCCCTGCGACCCCTGGTTCATATGAGCCAGTAGACATGAGGGTGGCAGGGTCCATGGAATTGAAGGGATTAAAGTCCCTGATGCCAGGGTTCCTGGGGTTATGCTCAGGGGTTTCTCTCTCCCATTTTGCCTCTTCTCTTTCAACCCCTATTTTCTGATGACATGCCAATATCTTACCTTTTTGTTCCTCTATTAAGGCCTTACTGGGCTCTATGAGTTGTTCTTGCATGGCTATCAGTCTATGGAGCCTGTCATTCTTTTCACAGAGAGCCTCATTGTCTGTCTGTGCTTCCTGCCTGAATTGGGAGTATTGGGCCAATTTCTGCTGCAGGAGACTCACCTCCTGAGTTTGGTCCTTGCTGATCTTATTATTCTTTGCCAGAGCCTCCTGCACCAGCCTGGTGTGCTCTAACAGCTTTTTGTAATCATTTTTGATCTAATCAAATTCCTGAAGGGCCAGGTGATTTTCTTCTAACTTTGTTTTTAAATAGATGACTTCCTGGCCTAAGGCGTCCCTTTCCTGAGTTAGAGTGCCCCTCTGTGCAGCTAGGTCGTCCCTTTGTTTTTTAAGGGCACCAGCTTTCTGGCGCTCCTCATCAAACTCCGTTTGGGATTCTAGATCTTTAATAATTAATTTATTATTTTCCTCTTTTAAGGATTCTAGGCGGTTTTGAAGGGTAACTACCTGCTCTGCGCAGGCTCTGTTAAAATCTAATTGTTGTGCCAGCTTTTGTTGACTCTGCTGTAGAGAATCCAACCTTTATTGACACTTTTTTTGCAGTGTCTGTACCTAGGCATCTTGCTCTGCATTCTTTTGCAATAAGATAGCCAGATCTTCTTGGAGTTTGGTGGCATATTGTCTGGCCCCTGTTTCAGATTCCTTTCTATCCTGGAGACTTTGCTCTGCAGAGTCCAGATTGCTCTGGATTTTCTGCAGGGCTTCCCGTTGCCTCTTTGTGAAGTCTACATGGTCTGCACATTTTTCCTGTATGACTCCTACGTGGAGGTAGAGGTAGGCCGCTATTTTGGCAATTTTGCATTGCTCCTCTTTTATTTTAGGGGTCATGTACAGCTCACTGAGTGCTTGATGTAATGGCCCCTTGTCCTGCCAGATGTTAAGGTTGATTTCAGTGATTTCTTGTTTTATTCCCTGCAGCCATACCTGTTTGTCCTGTTCCAGCCATTCACCCCTGACAAACAATTTGTGCAGTAGGTGTTTCCTTGCAATATTGATTTCCACTGGGGTCGTCATTCCGGAAATATGAATTTCCTTCTGGCTTATCTCAGGGTTACTTTACTTTTGCAAACAGGCCCAACTACTTTGAGTATTTCTTTCGAGGGGTGTTTTTACAGTGTAGCACAGTATGGTAACCCAACAAGGTGTATGTACCGCATCAGCTAGCACGCTGTGTTAGAAAGTCACGAGTGGTATGTCTAATTCGGGATCCTGCGATGAGCCCCCAAGCTGTAAGTGATTTCAATCCGGCACAAACCCAAGTCAAAGCCTTGCATGTAGTGCACAACTGAAACCCTTATTTATTTTTGTCTATAAATTCAATATTCTGAACGATATATCAATCATATCACACCCTTCTCCTGGTCCCCCCCGGTCACACTGTACCAGGAATCAGGCTGGTTTGCAAAGGTAAATATTTATTTATGTAGTGAAAATGTAACCACAATATGTTTTAATAGATAAACAACAATCACCAGTGGGGTGACAGAACACTGAATACTATCTTTAATATACTAGGAATAAGTAATAAGCACAACAAATGCAGCACAGAAAATAATACTTTTGTGTTGGTTCAGATCAGATAGCACTATGTTTAGAGGTTCCCCCTGCAACACCCCTCAACCCCCAATAGGCAATGTAAAGAGATAGGAGGAGAGAGCAGGCATTCAGGAATAGCACAAATCAAACAGAATATCAGTCCCACCTTCCCCCCCATAAAACACAAGAGAACAACGGAATTGACTTTTCAGCTGTCAGGATGGCTTTTACAATTGTCTTTAGAATTGACTGGGCAAAAACACCAAATATGGTCAAAAATACTTAAATTGTTGTAATTTCTTATTGGAGCCACAAGCACATGCAATAATTTAGTCCAAAGAAAAAATGTGGAATATTGAAGTTCAAGTCGGAAGCAATTTAGAGCCATTTCACACGTGTAAACCTTTCAGAGTTTTAAATCGCGGCAACATTCTCATTGCGCGATATTCACGATAACAAGATATGGCAGGTGTAAGTAGGAGTTGAAATTTCATTTCTATCACAAAAACAGAGGGAGTTATAGAGATTTTAGTAAAGGTCGTTTTTGCGAGATAGGCGCGAGATTGGAAAACAGAAATTCACTTTTGAAAATGACAAATGGGTTTGCTTACACTAGAGGATGACTATGAAAAAGCGAATACCATACAGGGATCTTACAGTTACTTGATCAGGGTGACCCGCCTGCTGAGGAAACTAGACTTCTTCAGATGAGAAAAGGGTCAGCGCAAAGATGGTTCTAACAATACTGGTTCTGAAGGAAAGATACAATGGGTTTGAAATAGGGATAAGACAATGCAAATATAGTATGGGCCACAGTTCTTCCTATTAATACCCACAGGATAAGTTATTAAATAGGATCGTCAGCTCTGGTCATTGGATTGGGTCTGGTCTATGAAAGACAGCACATCAGGCACGGTACTGGATCAACTATGCCGGTCACCGGATTTGCACAGTATCTGCCCTCCTAGTCTGTGGGTATTTGAATCAGCTGGATGATGAGTTCCTCAGGCAAGCCTAGTGGTGGCCAGCCAGGGGATTTCAGGATACTGGTTCAAAAAGCCTTCTCTCCCCACACAGCGCTTTACTTGTTGGAAATAATACATTTGAGGATTTGGGCCTTGCTGGACATCAATGGTTCTCTATTGCTGGCAAGAGATTTGGCATCTGGATCTGGAAGAATATTCAAAGCTGGATGTAGAATTCTGGATCAGAGTGCTTCGCCAGAATCAGGAAAGATGCTGGATTGTGACCCTCTATGTGTTTTAAGCTGTCTCTATTTATGCAATAGAATGACATCACAAAGGGGGTGTTTTGGCCGGCTTAGCTAAGTTTGCCCCTGTGAGCTGGGATAGGACCACGCTTCATCTCTGCCTTGCAATTTGGGTGATTGGATCAAGGCCGTATGATTTCACATTTTATGATTTGCTTTACAATCCTCACAGACCTCCCTTTAGCCACTGGTCTCAAAATCGGATTTGATACTAAGTGTACATTTCTACATTGGTCACTTTTATACAAATCACACACAAAGATGACATATTTTATGTAGCACCTATTCATCAAAACCCTGTAGCTGTGGGATCTTGCCTCAACTTTCTACAGAATTTTGTCCTTTTCTCTATGAACACAATTTCCAAATTTTAGGCAACTTTCCACTAATGTGTGTGTTTCACATAGGAATGTGCGTGTACATTTTCACAATTCTAACATTAATACATTTTGCATAAAACCACATATACTGCCATTCCTGTACAGAACATGTCACACAGTTCTACCACCTCTTCACATGTGCCGCCAAAAATTAAATGAAGAACTCTGTCCTTGTTTATATTTTTCACCTCTTTGAATAACAAGTTATGAGTCTTTTAAAAATTGTTCATTGTTCATTCTTAACAGCAGATGGTCACTTGTCTCTACCTCTTTGTCTCTCCTGGGAGTCCAGTGCATCCCCCTCCTTGGGGAAAGCTCTTTCTAAGAGAGTTTACGAGTGCCTTCACACCTCCGCTTCCAGGGCTGAAAGGCTTTTCATTGTTCCTTCACTCTCTGTAGACACGAGTCTGTTCTAACCATGCAATTAACATCTCCTAGTGAGTTTCTGCTGAGAGGAAGGCCCTCCTTCTGGGAGAAAAAACAGCTTTTCCAGTTCTTGCAGCTTCAGCCAGGCTAATTAACTTCTTAAATCCAGCAAAAACCAAATTTGTTACATCAAACATAAATACATTTCTTTCTTGGCCTTAAAATCCTAATCCAGCAGACTTTTTAGTTTTAGGTCCCTTTAAAATTTCCTCAGTACTCCTCTGACAGCTGTCATTCAGGTAACCCTGGGTACTGCACCCAGATATTGGCGTAGACTGTCAGCTCACAGACTTTGAATGTTTCACAATGCTTCATTTGATACATGAATTTTAGCACTAGGTAAGATTGTGAATGTTGAAAAGTGTTGTGGTATGGGCATTTTGGAGTTTTTTGGCAACAACAAATGTCATTTGTAGGCACATTTTTGGGTTTCGCTTGCAAAGTGCTGCTTTTCTCTCTGCACTCTGTTTGCTTGTCATGGAGTCCACTGGCACATTTCTGCAGGGTGTGCTCTATTCCACTGCACATGTTCCATGGGTGGCGGGTTGTGCATCCCTCTGTTTGTGTGCTGAAGAACACGTTTTTTGTAGGTTTTTGTAGGTTTTTGGCACACACAAGGGTTTTGCCGCTATTGTTGCTGTTTCTTTCCCCATAACTGTTAGGGTGATGCCACATAGCATAGCGGAGCGGGTCAGTACATCCCACAGTACCTGGAATCATGGAGGCGGCGAAAAGCGTAGAAATGAGGTGTCAGCGGAATCGAAGCAGCTGCGTCGAGCTCGAATAGACGTTCTGGAGAGACATTCACTGGGAGTGCAGCTGCGCATACATGGGGCAGACTGACGTGTCATGAAAGAGTTGCCATGGTAACCAGGCACAAAGAATGCCTTCTCGTGGGTGTGTGGCATGAGAAGTCAAGCTAGTGCTCCCATTCATGCTGGCCCCGTTAGGTAACACCCGATTGGAAGACTGGTTGTCATGAAGATTGGAAGACTGGTTGTCATTGGGAAGGGGGCGCTGTCTTGTCTTGCGAAGCGGTACATCATAACATGGTTGAACAACACGCGAAAAGTTAAACTGCTTAGACCGGAAGTGGAGTTGTAAGCTTGAAAAAGCAGACTCAGCACGAACAATTGAAATAAGTGCAGCTGTTGATGTGTGCATCTGTACTGTTCAATATGTGAGGCTTTTGCAGCCGAATGTAAAGTGGTAAACATAACCGGGCTGAATAAGAACAAGCAATTAGAGTAAATGCAGCTGTTCTGAGGTCAGCCACGGTGAAGGCTGCCAGAAACAGAGCGGGCAAGGGTGTGTGCCACATCAAGGAAGGTAAATAGGAGAAAGGAAGGAGTGGGTTTAACCCCCCGCTGGGGGGAGTAGCAGATGTTGGGGGAGCATGTTTGGACAGATTATATTGGGGGTATTAATTCCTCATTCAAACCATTTTGAAAAGAGTTAAGCCTATGTATCCATCAAGCTTCTTTGGCTAAGAGACTCTTGAGGGCATTTGAAGAATTAAGTACTATGTCCACAATCCACCAGATCAGGTCGTCAACAGAATGATGGAATTCCACATAATGGTTGACAAGGGGTGCACTCAGGATTTTACACGGGATTCTGGATCAGTGTTCACAAATTCTGATGTGGGCTGCTTGCATCTTCTGTCCCACATACCTGAGGCCAAAGGGACATTCTATGATGTACACCACCTGTTTGCTTTTACAGTTAGTTAGATGCCCGAGGGTCCACGGCCTCCCGTTCACTTCAAAGTCATTTTTTGTCTGTCTCATGAACCTACAGGCTGTGCAATTTCTGCAAGGGAAATGTCTGACCATACTCCTCAGGTTCCAGAGGCCTAGTCTGGGAGCTGGTTTCTCAAATCTTGAATGGACCAGATGGTCTTTCAAGTTCTTAGCACGTCTATAGGCAAACCTGGAGAATGGCTCATCTTGAAGGCATAGCCGAGTCAAAGGCCAGTATTTGGATATGAGTTTGCATATTTTTTGAGGGTGGGCACTGTGTGTAATAACACAGGTGGTCCTGGTGCGTGTACTCAGGGTTATGGTTTCGGGTGTTAATAAAGCATCCCTGTTGTAAAATCTGGCACATTGCTTGGATTTGGAAATGATGTGATGTGGGTAGCCTCTCAGGGTGAGTCTGCTGTCCAGGTCCAGCGCATGCTGATAAAAGTCTTCAATGTCCGTGCAGTTGCGTCTAATTCTTAAGTACTGGCCATATGGAAGGTTCTCTCTGAGATGTTTGGGGTGGTCACTGGAGAAGTGGAGAAGGGTATTTCTGTCACTTGGTTTACGGAAAAGATTGCACTTTATCATGCCCTCTTTATGTTTGATTTCCAGGTCTAGGAAATTGACCTTGATCTCACTTGATTCCATGGTAAACTGAATATTTACATTGACATTATTAAGCCAGGTCAAAAAGTTTGTTAAAATGTCCTTTGAGCCCTCCCAAATGAACAGAATATCATCAATATACCTCTTCCATTGATGTATGTGAATTCTGAAGGGTTATTATCACAAAGAACATTGGTATCCTCAAACTCCGACATGTAGAGGACATCTAGGCTGGGCACGAAGATGGCGCCCATTGCTGTTCCTTTTGTTTGGAAATAAAATTGACTGTCTAAATCAAAATAGTTCTTGCAAAGAGCCAAAGATAGTAGTTCAATGATCACAGGGACTCTATTCTGTAAGTTGTATTGGATGATTTGTCTCCTCATAGACTCAATCGCCTCATTTTGCGGTATGCTGGTATACAAGGACTTTATCTCCTTGGTTACCAGCAAATATGATGTTTGGTCAAAGGGCAGTCCTTCAAAAGTTTGAATGGTGTGTGTGGTATCACAGGGTTAGGACACTCAATGGCTTTAGAAAAGAGTCTACAAACTTGCAGGCTGGTTCAAGAGTGGATCCACAACAAGACATGATCCTGGTGGGTTTTCACTATTTTTGTGATTCTTGGGGAGGGCATAGATGTGTTGGTACCCTCCCTTGATTATTGGTCAAGAAATCAAATTCCTTTTTGGTAATCCGATCTCTGTCTCTTGCGTAACTAGTAATCTCAATAATCTCATCAGAGATGTTTTTGGACAGATCTTGTCTTATTTTCATATAACGTGCTCTGTTGGCCAGGAGGTCATTGACCATAAGTAGATATTGAGTGGATGTCATCAGAACAATACTGCCACCTTTGTCAGCTGGTTTAATAACCAGCGAACAGTTTTTGGAATGTTCCATGATTGCTCTATTTTCCTCTCTAGACAAATTATGATGGTAATTAGAATTTTCTTTCTTCAATTTAAGTAGGTCTTTGAGGACACATTTTTTTCGAAAGTGATAATTTCAGGGGGCACCTGGTTGTCCTGAGGACAAAACTTAGAAGGCACATGTAACCCTGAGTCTAAATCGGTGTCCTCAAAGTGTTGATCTTCAAAAAAGGCTTTTAGCCGTAAAGTTCGGAAAAATTTGCAGACCTCCATTTCCTTATTGAACCAGTCGGTTTGGTGTGTTGGGAAATAGGATAAGCCTTTGGAAAGGGCGGATATTTGAATTTTGGTGAGCTCAAAATTAGCCAAATTTTACATGGAGGGTCCTTTATCTTGTTTGTTGCCTGCAACCTCATAGGTGGCGTATCATTGGTGGATATTGATTGAACCATGGGGGTCCCCACCTGGGTACCCCTATCATGCCGCCTCCTCCTAAAAAAGGCAGAGGTGGTGGTTGTTGATAATTTCCAAAGGGACGTGATTGATTTGGTTGACTCTGATTGTCCGAGCCACTGCTGCTGGAGTTTGAGAAAGTAACCCATTTTTTTCCTATATCTCCCTTGATTTTGTGAGGGTTGTTGTGTTCTCGCTGTTTCTCTTGCTTGGTCTCCTTGTGGCCATGTCATGAACATTTTATCAGCTGTCCCCTTTACCCACTCTGCACTGTACTGTTTTCAGCTTGGACTCATGTCATGTTTTACAACAGTGCATAAGAGGAGTGTCCTTTATAATGACAAGTCTCAATGATCTGTCGATACTTACGAGGTTGTTACCTTATTTATATTTAATAAATATCAATTTATCTCAGAGCTTATTGCTCAACACTTTTAATCTTAAAAACCATAAATATGAGCTAGCACCATCAATCGCTGCTCAATCCTCTCTTTTCAACAACCTATCTATCTTCTGAATGGCCTTATCTGTCTTTTGATTGGCGCCAATCGTTTACTACACTCAAATCAACACAACGTCACTTCCAACCTTCACAGCTTGTCACTTCCAAAAAACTTCATACATCAAATATCATTCAAAATAATAACATAATATACATTCATAACTTTTGTGATCACTTTCCCTTTTCCCTATAATCATTTATAGTAAGAGGTATTCTTCCCTCGCCTTCAACTATATTACCCTGTACAGAGTTTAAGACGTCACCTTACACAGTCCTGACCCTGCATATTCTCTCTTAATATTCCGACTGGAATTTGAGACGTCTTTTTCTATCTCCCTTGAAATAGGATTACTTAGACGATCCAATATCCACACAAAACTTCCTGTAACCCAAAAATATCACAATCCGGCCCCTTTATATTGCCATTTTCTTTAGTCTACTTAAATTCATTTAATCAACTCGAGGCCTTCGGTGTCTACTCCTCCACCAATCTGACCACTTCGCCTTCCGTCCCCGGAGCGCCCGTGAAAACCGAGCAGGGATTTCTTCGAAGAGGGACCTGCCCACCATGTTGAGTCTTCTTGCAAGTTTATTTCTATCGGCTGCTCTCCACAGGAAACTTCACGATCTTCCATCTAATGATGGAGGATGCCCGAACGTCCGAAAATTAAAGTCAAACTAGTGTAGATCTGAAGCCATACGTACCGCTACCACATGAGCGTTTGGCCTTTGGAACGTGCATTAATGGCTGGATGGGATCACACCAGAATAATTCTGAGTCCAAATAACCAGACAAGCTCAAGAAGATGGCAACTTCCTGTTTTATTAACAATTTATCTAAAACAGCGAGTGTGCAACAAACATCAATGGATGTACGCTCATTCTCTAAGTGACTTCGACAAAAAGTACAACTGTATACTTCTTTATGCTTCAGAGTGACATCATACTACGTGGCAATAGTGAACAAACTATAAAGGGTTGGGATTGGTTAAGGGACACATCTAGACATACAATCATATAGGAGCTAGGTTTGTTATTGGCTGCCCAGTATCAGGTGGACAACTTATGCCTACCTCTTCATACGTGTAGAAAAATCAGTTATACAGTGTTTCATTGGTTTCTCAAGCTATAAGGTGCTTCGGTTTACAGACTAATACAATTGGTTTGGCACATTTGTGCCATTTCTGAAACATTTAATTCAATTAGCAGCACGTAAGCCAAGACCCAGATGCAAGTAGATAGGACATGAGACTGAACTTCCATCTAATTAGCCCAACATCTCTCATCACACATGCCTTCGCCATGAAATTCTCTTTCAACTTGGCCTTCATGCTTCAGATTTCTGCTTAGCTTTTTACAATGTGATATTCTTTTACACTTGAGAGTTCACTTAATTCTTTACTTCATTCTTTCTCCTGTAGGATCCAAACATTGTCTTCATTAAGTATCTCGGGACGTCGTGCACACCTTCTTATGATGTCATCAGTTCATTTTCTTAGCTCTTTCTCATATTCCTTTGGGGAGTTCCTCCTGTAGGGTGTTGTCAACTCAAGCGTACATTCGATATTGTTGTTTTAATGGATACCGTCTTCCATATACTCACTGAATTATTAGTACAGCATCTGAGCTTATATTGGGCATGGCCTCATGGCTCGAATACAGAGGAAATAGGGGGGAAGGATCTTCTGAGGATGTGTATGTCTGCTCCTCGACAAATGTATGTTGCTGTAATATGTATGCTGAGTAATAGTAGTACATATATTAGCAGCTACAAAGAGCAATTCTGTACCAAGTTGGGGTAGCGAATGGGGGTCATTGTAAATGGGAGGGTAGTTGCCCAGAAAAGATTGCACTCTCTAACAGAGATGCGTTAACGGCACCCTCCCTGAAATGTTGATTGCTTTTTGCCATGGGTATATATGAGGCACAATTATCCATTCTGTTTTGTTAACCAGTGCCAGTATATACGCAGGTTCTGATTATTCCAAAATAATATATTTATGAATGACCGTGAATTCCAAAACTATTGATTTGGTATTATTGCTGGCAATGCCTGAAATAAGTAGTCAATGTGCAGGGAACAATGCTTCACATTAGGGATATAATAATTGTAGGCATAAAAAGCGGGAATTGAGTTGAATAATTTAGTGTATAAACCTTTTGTTTCCTCCCAAAATCTTTACGGAATTTCTTTCAAATATACATCGTTAAATTGCTCAGTGTGTTCCAGCGAGATTACAAGATGTAATTTTGGTGCTGCTTATTGTTTGTTTTAAGTCTGTATGTTGTCCAATGTTAAACATAATTTTCCACATTCCATTCAATAGTATTGGTTTGCCGTACAAAAAGAGAATTAAGTCTTCAGAAAATAACACTGCATTAAAACTGAGTTTTTCCCCATTGAATATTTTTTCGATTGTTGTTTATTCTAATAGCATATACCAGGAGTTCTAAATAAATAACTAATAGACATGAGGTGATAAAAAGCATTGTCTCATACCTACTTAGATTGTAACATTTGATTGGTGGGAGATTCCCGCCCCACCTTACTTTGGGATTAAGATGTTTTCAGGGGAAAAAAGCAAATACCTGTATTAAGAATGTTGATGTGAAATTTAACTGAAAGCAAAAAACAAGTGAGGGTCCTGGGAGTCCGTCTGCCGGACATTAGTTCCGGTTGCGAATGGCTTAACCAGATTCTTTAGCTCACTGTCCTTCATAGAGGAGAAATATCCAAAACATATCAGTCTTTGTCCTGCCCTGGGCCAGTCCAGCACCGAAATGCTTGGCAATTCTTCTTTGACCAAGAAAACCAACAGCAAGCCCAGACACATGTTTCAGTCTGGTTGAACCTCAACAGTAATGTGGAGCTGTGCCTCTCTAAGAATAGTGAGCAAGGGGTCCACGTCTGGATTCCCCATGTAACTTAGGGTGAGACTTACCCAAAGTTACTTAAAGTATGCAAAAACAAGGGGGGGGTCCTGGGACATTAGTCTCAGGACCTCCCTCTGCAGGACATCAGTCCCAGTTGTAAGCCTCACCCAGATTCTTAAGCTCACTATCCTTCACAGGGGAGAAAAAACAAAATATATCAGTCGTTTTCCTGCCCTCAGTCAGTCCATCACCAAAATGCTATGCAATTCTCCTATCAAGGGATAGTGAGCTAAAACATCTGGTTGAGACTCCCCCGTGACTGAGACCGGTAGAGAGACTCCCAGAACCCCCCCCTGTTTTGCATTTAACTGAAAGCAGATATAATGTTATTATGAACTATTTGTTGAATTGGGAAGAACTAGGCTGCGCGGTAGCATTTGGGCCCATCTAACAGAGGAAGAGAATCCATCTTAAATAATGTAAAAGCAGGCACAAAGGAAATCAATGGCTTTGTATTGTATCATATGTGGCCTGTTATAGCGCCCCTCTGCCACTATTGGTGCCTTTGATGAGGTTAGCTATGTAAAAAAAAACATGGAGGAGATGTGGGAGGCGGTCATTAGTTGGTCAGCTGGAGAGGCAAGTGCAAAACCTGTGATGTTGATTGGTGTAGGTCAGAAGTACCAGGTTCCTATGTGCCAATCTGCTTTATATGGTTTTGGTGAGAAACCTGAGAATATATTATCCATAGTGAAGAGCCCACTGCACTTTGGGTCTGGTTAGCTATCAGGCAACACATTGTCTGTAATGAATAGGTCACACGGAGGCTGTAACTGTAATAATTGGACATGACCACACCATGCTTGATGATGTCATAGTAATATTCTGCTTACTGATTCCAAACTAATGGAACAAAAAGGTATAAAGGGTTGATTAAGGGATTCCACAGCATAGTCTTGGATTGCTTGGGCACTTGTATGCTCATCTTGTCTGTGTTTACGTCTAGAGCTGCTATACAAGATTGAATGAACGGACCTCACCCACTAGCCCTGCATGTTTCTTCCATGACAGTGTAAAGCTTTGATCCTACTACTGTATTCTCATGGGAATCCAAGTGCATTCATATAAGGCAACACATTTTCTCAGTTGATCCTGTTAAATGCCTTTTCTGGATTTAGGTTGGCAATCTAAAGTGATTGTGCATAGAGGTTTTTTCCTTTTTTCCATTTGTGATGTGAACTAAACTTGAATAGACCTGTCATATGTGTGAAAGGGTCAGGGACCTGACCATGTCCAGAGAAGATGAGGACCCCACTCAGTATGAGGAGGGAGGCCTAACTGGGATTTCACCAGAGCCAGTCCTGCCCCAGTGGAAGAGTGTGGATGTTGGGAGGGCCCCGGTCATTGTCCCTTTTGAATATGCCTGCCTGCTTGAAATGTGTTATACTTCAGATCTCCTGTCTGTGCCGCACAATGCTGGCCAGTTTCTTTCTTATCCTGTAGGTCTTCAAGAACTAACATACATAGCATTGGAAGAACAAGCGATCAGCCTGCAGTGGCAGTATTGTCAATTTTAAATCCAACAGTGCATACAAATAGGTGTCCGGTCAAATGGTCGAAAATAAATGGTCGAATGACAATTTGATCGAATCAAAATGGTCCGAAAAAAAGGTAGAATTGTTTTATTTATTTATTTATTTTTTTTTTTTTAAGTTTTGGTTGCTTACAAAATATTTTTAATAAATAAAAAGGGGGGTTGGCGGGAACCCCCCCATAAAATAAAAAAATTAAAAAAATAAAAAAAATCGACCTTTTTTTTCGACCATTTTACTTCGATCATATGGTCATTCGAACATTTGGTTTTCGACCAAATGACTGGTAACCCAATATGTGTTATGTGTGATTTGTACATTGTGTGCATCCCTAAAGTGCAGTTCATAATGACCACCAAGGTGTTATTAAATATCATTAGTACATTATCCTTTACAGTTATTAAGAAACCAAGTACTAAAACCACATTTTGAAAAGATATCCAATAAAAAAGGACTAAATAGAAAAGTCATTCATGCATCCGCACCTCATCTTTTATACAAACATTTACCAAATATGTGTATGTCTAATTTTAAAAACGAAATTGGTCTCTA
This sequence comes from Ambystoma mexicanum, assembly GCF_040938575.1. Lineage (NCBI taxonomy): Eukaryota > Metazoa > Chordata > Amphibia > Caudata > Ambystomatidae > Ambystoma > Ambystoma mexicanum. The sequence goes on along the minus strand of NC_090934.1, from coordinate 812,535,682 downwards.
CAAAGTCAATACCTTCTCAAGTCTCAATATAATGCTAAGGCTTGCATCTCCAAGTCATTGGTGCGATTTTGTGAGATGTGGGAAGTTACAAGGTTCTCTATCTGATTAAAATGATTTCATTTGAATTATGATCAGATTTTCTAGGCAGTGATTGCTCCCTATTTCTCCCCATATTAAACATCTTGCTAAAATCGACATGCCTCTTTTTAAGATACATTTAATCAGAGGATTGTTGGGATACATATCTAAGAATGCTTAGTGCTTTAATCAAATGTATTCTTTTTCACTTCTATCTGAGGATATGTTAAATCTCTTAACATCTTTCTTCTGGTCAAACCAATCAAAAGGTTATTTTATTGATTTTCCACAAATATAGCCCACATTATGTGGAACGCTGTGTAGATCTTATGGCATTCAAAGCATTTTTCTGACTGTTTGCCTCCTGCAGACAACCATGCATTTACTAAGTTTGTTTGTGTCATTGGTCCAGTTTTTTTTCCTTTATCGTTATCTAAAAGTGTCCTGGCTTGGTGGTCAACTTTGAGAATTATGTTGTTTAACAAGTTATTAATTAAAACAAAATCCAAACTGGACTGGTGAACATGTTATTGTTCCTCATTGATCTGATCAAGTACATCATGTAGTGCCACATCACTTTTACTGTCCCCAAATGTTGTTCTTTGTCCTGTGTATGCCAGAATTGTTATCTCTTTTTTTGCCTAGTTCCATTGCTTGCCATCTTTTATCGTACAGATAAAAATCTAACAGAAAAGGGTTTATTTAGGTATTTATACATTTATTTATTTATATAGAGGAGGAACAATTCTCTTTTGATCACAAAAGAACGTACAGTAGATAAGAAATAAGATTTGACTGGAAGCAGTAAGCTTCTTACAATGGGGTGAGTTTGAGGGACATTCTGTCCAGGTTGTGGAGGGGAGTAAATGGAGCAGTCACTGGGGGCATAACATAAGTGGACATGTATATATTAAGGACAACCAGTAATGGACATTTTTAAGTGCAGGTTGGTGGTACGGCCAGCTGTGCTAAGGATGTGACCATTGTGGGTGACGTTCTAGTGTGGAGGCAGAGGAAGAGCGGGACAGAGGCAGGTTAGAAGCAGAGGGAAGTATGTAAGCTAGCAGGCAGATGAGAGGTAGGTTAAAAGGCTAACTCGAAGGTGAAGAGGTAGGCTTTTACTTGGTTTTGAACAAATCCATGCAGATTGTTTCTCGGTTATCTGAGGGAAGAGAATTCCATGCAAGTGGAGCAAGAATCAAGAGAGCGGAAGCAAGACAAAGCACAGAGAGTATTCGAGGAGGCAGAACAGAGATTACGAGAAGGCTTGCAGAGCTGGATATAGAAGGATAGATATAGTGGTGCCTTACAGTGGATATATTGTGAGCCAGTAGAAGAAATTTAAATCTGGTCCTGTTTTGTATCTAAAGCCATCCAGCCTTGTGATGGTATGAGGAAGTAGATGTGAAATGAGGGAGTTGAAAGAGTCCTGATAGCGAAGTCAATGATTTTGTCGAGAGGACAGAAAGCAATGTTTGGGAGACCAAAGAGGATGCTGACAGCAGACTAATTTAGAGAAGACAAGAGTTGTTCGAAGATGCTTGGCGGTGTTGAAAGGAGGGAGGTACCTGATTTTCTTAATATTTAGGAGTTTGAGGCGAGCTGCTGTTCCAGTATTAGAGATGAAAGTAGAGAAGTTGTGAGAAGGGTCACAGATGATGCCAAGGTTACTAGCTGAAGAAGAGTAGGCGAGAGTAGGGGAGAGTGTCAATGGAACTGGATAGGCAGAGGAAGAGATGAGAGAGAGAGCGTTTGGCGGGGAAGAACTCCTTTGTTTTGGTAGATTTTAGAGAGACCGTTGGAAATTTTGATTGCAAGATCAGTTGAGAGTTCAGGAAAAGAGAAGAATATTTGGGTGTCGTCCAAGAAGACTTGGTACGAGAACCCAAAGGAGGAAATTAGTGACCCAAGAACAGATATGGGAGAGATGTCTGTCCTCACTGAGCTAGATAAACATTCCAGGTTGCTTTTTGTTTCAGTAACCCCAGCTAAGTGTCAGATTTAGCATGCATTCAAATCTAGCACATAACAGTGAGCATGTCGAGAATGTCATTAAGAGTTGGTATGAAAAAACAAAGGAGGAGATTAGTGCCCAAGAGCAGAGCATGTAGGGTGTAAAGAGGAGAAGACCCAAGACAGAGAAAGAGAACACCAACAGTTAGTGGAATGAGGTGAGAGGTGTTGCTCCGGGAGACAGAGCAAGGTGAATGGTAGGATTCAATCCAGGTATTCATCCTATGTTCTAAATCCCTATTTCTAGCTAGATGTCACATTGTTCACTGATTTACCCTATCTCCGGGGGAGGGTCTGGCCGTGGGTGGTCGCTGGTGTTGCCACCTGAGAAGCGTACATACATCGGTTGTAAGGTTTTTTCCTCTCCTTGCTCAATACTTTCCTGGCATCTAAAAGGTTGCGCACTTCCTCAAGGTCGAAATTTTACTTTATTATCATTGCCATGGATCTGTGTGTCTTATAGTACTTGGGTCCTTGATTTCATTGGTCAAGGAATTTCTAGAAACAAAAAACAGTTTCCAAACTTTTTTGGGGGACTGCCTATCTTAAAAAGATGCTACTATGTCTCAACTGTGTCCACCACTTCTATTTTTGTGGAGCACAGGATCTAGGTCATCACTCCTAGATCTGTTGTCGACCGGTTTCAGCGGTATCTCCTTATTCCCCACTTTCTTCAGGACATATACTGACTTTAAGGTTACTGATCTCAATCATTATTCACAGAACAGCAGAGCAACAAAAATCACAACAACAAGAATGCCAACTATTCTTGTCCTGTGTATCCACATTCAAAGGTTATGGATCCTTTTCCCCAATTTTTTGTTGGCCGTGGCCTCCTGGGCATGTGCCCTAAAGGGGAAAGAGAGAAGAGGGGAGGGTTGGGGAAATTTCTTTTAGTCTAGTTTGTGTACTACTTATTAATTATAACCACATATTATTCAAAGACAGGGTATTTTTTTTTCTCACCTGTCTTCTCTTGTGTATGGATGCTCTTTTTAGGATGCTTTGCCCAGAGTCTAATTTGAGTATCTGTAACACAGTCATATGTTCCCATTTTGCTATTGATATTATGAGAATTCACCTTTTGTCACACCACTGCTCTCTGAGTATTTACCTGTGTAATCTGGAGTTTATAATTTTCATTTATTCCTGTTCTTAGGTCTCCCCACTCATGAGCGCCACTTGGGATGTTCGCAGGCTGCTGCCTCCTTATGGCTTTCCCACTAGCTGTAGACAACAGAGAAGCACATAGTTTCTATACTGAAAAGACCCGGGTTTGCATTTTCTTATAGTGCCATCTTCATATTATTCATCTATTCTATGGCATATAACACGTGCTGTTGTATTTGCCTAGAATGCTTTTCTTACCCGACGTTCTGGCTCTGCAGGCGCTGCTCCGCTGTCTCTGTCGCAGGTGCCATTTTTGAACCGCACGTATTTATGTATGCGCTGGTCACGTGATCGGGGGTCACTTCGTATTTTCTCTGCTACTGTTCTAGGTCCTGTGTTTTTTAGAACTAGTTCTTCTGGTTCCTACTTTTGTGTATCTGACCATGTGAAGCCACAGTGCCACGTTTTTGCAGTGAAGTATTCATTTAGGTCATTATGTGAGTGCAGTTAATGGTCATAGTCTTAGGAGGAGTGAGGCATGAGTTTAGAGTGCCCTTTAACTGGTGAGAATGGTTGGATTGAGAGTGAAAGAGGGTTAGGTAAAATTCCCTTTTTGCTCTATCTAGAGTGGACTTAAGAGAGTTCAGGGCAGAGAGGTACAGTTTTAGGTCTTCATGTGAGTGGGAATGCCTCCACTTGTTCAGCAACCAATGCATGTCTGTGCGGAGAGGGCATACGAATGGGGTGACCCATGGTTATGGATGCTGAGACTTAGAGGTGAAAGTAAGCAGTGGGAAGTGAGAAGGGAATGAGTCATATGGTAGGGATTGGAAGCTGGAGAAGGCAGTGTTGATGGAAGAGGCATTGGGTGTGAAGGAGGAGAGTGATAACTGTACGCCAGAGAGGGAGAATGGCAGAAGGTTTACATTTCCTTTTATTAATAGGTGAATCCACATGGTGAGGAAAGGTCAGAGAGTGTGAAGGAGATGGGGGTGTAAACAAAGGAGATGGGGTGCAAACAATTAAGTGATCAGATATGGATCAGATATGGATCAGATATGGATAGTGTGACAGTAGTAGTGGATATGAATAAGATGTCCAAAGAGTTACCCCTATGTGGGTAGGTAGGTTATCTAATAGAGTGGAGATGACGATAATCCCCCAGTTTTGTTTAATGTGCCAGAGAGTTTGTTTGGGTCAGGTCTTAATTGAGCACCAGAAAATCACAAAATGTGAAGATTGTTTCAGTCTCTGGGGGTCTTGCTATTTCTTGGGTGACCTTTTTGGGTATCGTTCCTCACTGACATTGACAGTATTAATGACAATATTTCATAGCAAATATTCGGGAGTATTCATTTTGATAACGGATAGACTGCATTTACACTTAGAGTTTAGTGATGTATACATAAAATTATGAGTTTGCCAAAATGTTTATGTCTTTGCCTATTTTTATAACTGAGCACAAAATATTAAATTGAACTTGTGAATATCAATGTTTCTTTCAAACAAGAAGAACCCTTAAAGGAATGTCCCAAAGAATTGCAAAAGGCGTGCAGTCAGAGGGTTTCCTTTCCCAATATACAATTGTAAAATTGGGAATTATTAACAGTATTACTGTGTTGTGTTTATGGAAAAGTTATTTTGTAAACAATATTCTTCTTATGAATTATTGGACAAATATGTGGAGATACTATACATGACGATCCAATGCAAGGGACACAGCTAAAATCTTCAGGCATATGTGTAAAATCGGGTACATCTATTTATACAACTATTTATTTAATTTATTAAATTCAAATATTTTATTTCGATCCAATAAATAGGTCATAAAAGTCAAACACAGATTTTACAACATAACAAATCACACAATACACTGCAATAAATAATGAAGACATTAATACGACACTGTAAAATGCAGCACTGTTCCAGGATCAGAGGCCACAAGTTTAAAAACAAAACGTAGAAACCCAGAGTTACCGGTGCAAGGCTGATAAGGTGACGGGTTAACATCTCACCCTTCAAGCTTGGAGCAAGTAATTCCCCAAATAATTGGTTGCCAGCTCGCAATCCCCCGTCAAGCAAATGTCAAGTGCTACATCAATTCTTCTTATGCAAAACTGGTTAAATAGCGGTATTAGAAATATTTTCCTAATGTGAGAGTACTTTGGACAAAACCAAATAAAATGCACTACGCGTTCTACCTCGTATGGGCAGAAAGGGCAAGCTGCTGGAATACACCTATTCTACGGGTGCCTGACTTCAGCTAAGGGAAGAGTCCCCATGCACAGTATCATGTACAGTGATTTCATTCATTTCAGTTTCATTCTGTCCAAATAATCTTCAAGGCCAGGATATTCTTTCCTGGACTGATATAGAGCCAGACTGGCAGACCTTGTGAGTTTCGCTTTGGTTTCTCTCATCCATCTGCTTTTGTAGGCTTTTCTTACCAGTGTTCTGGGGTTCTCCAGAATAGTGTCCGGGGGAGACCAATCATTCTCCATCCCCAAAGCAGTCAACTCTTTTTTTAAACGTCGGAGAACAAGGGTAAATCAGCTCTGTCTGGCTGAGACAAAACTTCTTTGACAGCATCTCTGTACTGGCTCAGATTGTGGCTAATCCAGAGTCTCGCCCAGTAAAACCCTGGCTTTGAGCGACATAAGAAGCCAATGCTTTGCAGAACTAACTCCCAGAAAACTGGGGCATTGTGATTGTTTAGTTGCAAGCCCAGGGATGCTTTAAAAGATTCCTGCTCAATGACCCGGAGTGTGTCTGAATTGTGAGACCCCACAGCTCAGCCCCATACAGGGTGGCCTGTCTGGCCTGGCACTTATAAATCTGTAGAATGTTGCTCAACGGGCCTGTCCCGTGGGGCTTCACAAATCTAGACATAGCCCCACAGTGCCTGGTCAGCTTCAACCCTGTCCTGTTCACCTGGTCATTCCAGACACAGTTTCCAGTCAACCGGACCCCCAGATAATTGTAGCTCGTGACCTGTTCAGTCACCCCACTGCCTGAGTTAATTGTTAACCTAGGAATGTTCCTGGCCCCTTTTCTACTGAACAATATTGTCTTGGTTTATTTGACATTTATGGAGAGTCCATTACTTTCACAGAAACTCTCAAATATGATAAGTTGCTTTGGCAGGCTTTTGGGTGTCAGAGAGAAGAATTGCGTTGTCGGCAAATAAACGGAACGGGATGTATTCACCGGCCAACGATGGGGCATCAGACTTCTCGGCCAGCAGTAGGTCAATAATTCCATTTATAAAAAGGCAAAGCTGAATTGATGTATGGACGCAGCCCTGCCTGACTCCCAACATCAATTTCTATTCCAGCAGTAGTTTGCCCCTTGTCCCATATTTGTTTTTTGCCCCATTATCAGAATAGAGAGATTGGATTTCTCATAAAATGCTGAGTGGTACCCCCAGCTTAATCAATGCATTCCACCAGTTGCATCTTGGCACATTGTTGAATGCCGTTTTTAAATCAACAAAAACTGCATAGGTCGACTACCCCTCTTTTTTGCCCACAAGTGGACAACGGGATAGAAATATGTTTCTCTACTTAGTGATTTGGTAGATGGACAGAACCTCTCAACACTTTGCTAAATCATGATACAATTCATACTTTTATTAAGATTTTGTAGACTATGTTAAAAAACACATACAACACGTTATCACATTACTCATACACTGTAACACATAAAACAGAACACTTCTACTTAATAAAACATACAATATGGGTTCTCACATACACCATATATGCAAGTCAATTTTTGGAAAAGACATTACTCAAAAGAGAAAGAAATAATCTTATTCTGGGGAACAAATAGTGACATCAAAGTTATTGCCCTCTCGTTTGTTCTGATTTGTGAGGGGGAGTAGTATGAGGTGATTTGTTTTACCACTTATTTTCACTGCATTTAATACTATGTTGTTTAGTCACAGTCACAGATGATACACTGAGGGTATTCCAAGAGAGATTTAGAAAACTGAGTATTAGTGTTCCCTTGAGAGTCAACTTATGTTTCGGCCTTTATAGGACGTACTGCCCTGTCTCGAGCACTGTCGAACTGAAGATTGTTAGGCCATCTTCAGGACAAAAAGATTTTTCTATAGGAATTCAATTCTTCCCCCAATGAACAGTCTTCAATTTCACTCTACACCATAAATACATAATTGGTTTAAGTTGTATTTGCGAAATGGAGAGGTGATGTTTTAGGTGTCAACAAAGGCACCAACGCATGTACTACCTGGTGCCCAAACGCGCCAAATTGAGGACTTGAGCATTCTAACGTAGAGAACTTCTTTCTTGAAGTCTTACTGGTGAAGTGCCACTGGCTACCTGTTGAGAAGAAAAGAAATAGTTTTCATAATTATGCTCTATAATTTTGTTTTTTGTTTTTACTACACAATATTGAAGCAGAAGCATTTTATTTGATATACATATATCTACTGCAACTGTGTATTAGTTATTTTCACCTGTTGGTGAGAATCAGATCCGCAAGGGTTGCCGAAACGCTGAGTAGTGCAAACGATTATTCCGGTCTCCCTCAGAACCTGTAAAGTACACTTCTTCTTTAATCAAGATCGTGTTGTACTTATTTGGATGATCAAGTTCAAGATTTCAACAGGAGGAGAAAAGGAGGGCTCTTTTAAAGATCTATTTGGTGTTTATTAGTCCGTGTTTTCACTGATTTTTCTAGCATTCACAACTTCATCCTTGAAGCTAGTGGTTAGTTGGAGACTTCCAAATGCTTCCATACTTATGAATAAAAGTGCCTTAATGCGTGCTTAAAGCTTGCATATTCTTGCATGTCACCCCTGCATTTATAGGCTTGGGCCCGTTTTGACTCAATAGGGGATATTGAGATCGTGGGTTAGTTTGTTTTCTTACCTCTTGTTGCGGTCAGTCAGCTTCTGTGCTTTCCTGCGTTTATAGCTTCAAAGGTTGTTTCTGTGGCATTGAATCGTAGCCTCATCGTTTTTGTTGTTTGAAATATATGCGGTCACGTGATGTCGGCAAACCGCATCACGTGATCGTCATGTTATTTCTAGAATGGCTTATTTCTCTTGTTTCATATCTTTTTTGTTTTTAGTATTACATACTTATTTCTTATTCACAGTGATTTTCAAAACAGAAATACACATAGTTATTCTGTGTTTGTAGTGTTCTTATGTGTATTCGCGCTCGCTGTCATGCGGCTATTTGGCATGTTACGAAAAGACTGTATTTACTAGAATATATACGTTCATGCTGATGCTTGTTTTGCGCAGTATTCAAGAAACTGCTGCTATGAATATGTTACTTGACATTATCATGCTCATGTATTATCGTGTCCTTTAAGTTTTCTGAGGAAATGTATTGGGAGGTATTACGGTATTTCTTTTTAATGCATGCTCTAGCTCCACTTTACTTGTGTCAGTTATTTCTAGGCCCTGGGATTTGCATGCTTGTGCCTGCATCTTAACTTCCTATGGCTCAGTATCTATGGGCATACTATTTTTTTGATTATGCAGATGTTATTCCTGTCAAAAAAAGGGAGGAGGGACATAATTCTGTAATTGATGTTGCCTGGGGGCAAAAAACGTTGGCCAAATTTTGTTCCGGCTGGTGTACGGTTATGTAGCAGGCAACATTACCTGATTTCTTCTCTGGAGAATATTCTTAATGTGCATCAATGTTATCGCCTGGGCATTGTGTTTGGATATTCCTTTTTGGTAGAAGTTTCCTAAGTATATTGTCCAAAAGGGCACAAAGCGACCCACTTTTTTTCATCGGGAAAGGAGGACACAACATTGCTGTGTCACTTTGTGTCATGGCCCTAGTTATGGGGCCAGTCCTTCCTCATCTCCAGGGTCCCATTGGACCCAGTTCTGGCGCCTTTGGTGCCAGGCTCGTGTTAAAGTGTGCTCTGCACACTCTAGACCTAGGGCTTGTGCAACTGGGCCGGGCGTGGCCCATGGAATAGAACTGGAAGGCATGTGCTACAGGCCCAAAGAAGGGTAAGGTGGAGTTTGTAGGCAGAGCTAATGGGAGGGGCCTGAAACAGCCTATATAAAACCAGCCCATCCAAGTTCCCTTGCTTCGCGTTATTCTGCTTCCAAGCAACGTAACGCTCTCCGCTGTACCGACCTGTGCCCTACTGGATTACAGCCTCATCTTCGAGATTTCCTGGGAACGCTTCTTACCTGCAGTCTTCCGCCTCATCACTGCAAGCGTCTTCTCTCCAGCTACTCCGTTGCTGCGGATGCGTCTTACCTGCTGTCAGCTGCTCCATCCCTGGACGCGTTTCCCATCTGCTACCAGCCACTAAATTGCTGAGCGCGCATCTTACCTGCTGCCAGCCACTACATCGCCGAGCGTGCATCTTACCTGTTGCTAGCCTCTACATCGCTGAGCGCTCCAGCTGCTACATCGCTGGGCACGCCTCTTACCTGCAACTTGTTGCGGCCTGTGCCTGACTCTTCTTTTTACATCCATTCCATTACGGTCTGAGCCGAGTCTTCTTCCTAACTGAAATTCCACCATGGTCAAAGCCGGAGACGCCCTCCTGCAACCACAAATCTTCATCGAGGACCCGGACACCATTCTTCATCGTCGGCCTGCACCTACGAGGGAAAAGAACGAACAGGTTAGAACTCATGTGCATTCACACAGCCGCATATATACAAGAGACTAAAGTTCCCTTATAAAGACCAACTTTACTGTCACTGTTGAAACTCCATCAACGTCTAAGGTCATCCGGACTCTCCTCAATCCAGACTCTCTTCCCGTACCTATGGAAATGGAATGAGACATTGCAAGAATTACCGCTCGACGGAAAACAGTCATTCCGATCAAACCGTAATCATACTAAAGACTTACCTCATACTTGGATTGGTCGCAGCTGGTCTGGATCAACCGTCCCACGGGCCAGTGAAGTAACTAGGTCCGTTCTACACGCCCCTGCTAGGAAAGGCAGGACGGATAGCTCAACATCAGAAAACTACAGGTGAGCGTCTATGGGAAAGTGCTTGCCCACCGTATTCTGGCATGAGAGGGCTGGGGGAAGTCACAGGGTCCCTACTCCATTCTCATTGCTTCTCCTCTTCACGCAGAGGCAACACCCATCTCCTGAGCCACAGGTCCAACCACTCTCTGAAGGGGAAGGGGATTTCGAGGAACCAGGCCAAGGGAGGGCTCCAACCGTGCCCCAGCGCCCCCGCGAAAACCAGGTGAGCATAACAGAACGCGAAGCCAGTCCAAACTTCCACCTGGGCGTTATGTAAACTTCCAAAACCGACCACTTAGCCCAGATCTTGGGAGAGCTACGGGCCGAGGTGCATGCCTCCAGACAGGAGACTAATTCCCTGAGGAGAGACCTTATTGTAGCCCGAGAATGAACAGATGACTTGGCAAGACAAATGCTTCAGGCACATGCAGGACAAGTCCCGTTACCTGGAATTACACCAATACCATCGCTTCAGCCCTCACCACAAGTGCAGGTGGTACTCCCAGGTGCGGTCCCACTTGCTCCACCCGAACACTTTTTTGGTGACCCAAACAAATATGCAGTGTTCATGAATCGGTGCTGCCTCCACTTTTTTGTGTCGACCTGGAGCCTTCCCTAATGACAGTGCTAGGGTGGCATTTGTGCTTTCTTATTTAGGAGGCTGCGCAGCTGATTGGTCTGTACCGTTAGTGGCTCAGGATGATCCAATACTTCGGAACTTTGCAGAATTCCAATGGGAACTAGAAAAACTGTTCGCCAGACACACTCAAGGGCAAGCATTGGACAACGAACTACTGTCTCTGAGACAAGGAAACCATGACTTATTGACTTACATTGCCACCTTCAACCGCCACGTAGCACAGACCAACTGGCCAGAGGAGAAGAGGACCACGCTGTTTTTCCAGGGGCTTCGTGGTGAGTTAAAGGACATACTAGCTCAAGTTGTTAACCCACCCGAATGCTGTGCAGACTATATTAACCTAACTGTGCAGTTAGACCACTGGTTACATGACCGAAAAATGGACCGCACAAGAGCTGAAGGAAGATCAGTGTATGTGAGGCCTCGGGACACTCAGACCAAGGGCCATGAAACCCCTGAACCAATGCAAATAGGGGGACTACGGGCTCCCATTTCCAAAGCCGAAAGAGAAAAAAGAAGAGAACAGCGGCTTTGTTTATATTGTGGAAAAGCTGGACATTTCCTACGGGATTGCCCTACAAAACCCCCCAAGAAGGTGGTAGGTGCCACGGACAATGACAGTCAAGACAAGGAACAAGAGCCGGAAAACTCGGACGCCCGGCAAGTGTAGAGGTCCACTTGTCGAGCGGAGTGAAGAGAGTTGTAACAACCTCACACCTCTTTATTCCAGTATTAATTACTCACCACCAACAGCCATCAAAAGTGCATGCTCTAGAAGCCTACATTGATAGTGGTGCAGTGGGTAATTATATCGATCAGGGGTTGGCTGCACGGATAGGCCTTCCGCATCAGCAAAAGCTGCACTTGGAAAATGTCACAGCCGTGGATGGCTCTCAGCTGTCTTCGGGGCCTGTAACTCAACATACCGACAAGGTACTGCTGACATGCCAAGATGGTCTCCGGGAAAGCATTTTGTTTGACCTCATAGGGGCCCCCCAGTTCCAAATGATTCTAGGAATGCCATGGCTGGAAATCCATAACCCAAGGATCGACTGGTGCACCAGAAGACTGACCTTTCCTCATGAATGCACCAAGAGTTGCTATCTTAAGGATGTGAGGATATTACAACACCAGGGGAAACCCATCTTGGGAGTGTCGGGCTCATTGCCCTCCGAATATCAAAAGTTTGCGGATGTGTTCCAAAAGGAACAAGCCAATACCCTACCACCACATAGAACATACGATTGCCAAATTGATCTGGTCCCGGGAGCACAAGTCCCCGGCAGCAGAATCTACGCTCTGACGGAGCAGGAAAATCAGCACCTACGAACATATCTTGATCAGTCTCTAGATAATGGATTCATCCACCCATGCAAGTCTCTGGCCTCCTCAACTCTTTTCTTCATACCGAAGAAAGAAAGGGACTTCAGGACCTGCATAGATTATAGGGCATTAAACCAGATTACCGTAAAAAATAGGTATCCTCTGCCACTCATTCCTGAACTACTCGACCAGGTGAAGAATGCTCAAATCTATACGAAGCTGAATCTGCGGGGGGCTTACCACCTGGTCAGAGTAAAAAAAGGTGACGAATGGAAGGCAGCATTCCGAACCAAATATGGGGTCTTCCAGTATTAGGTTATGCCCTTTGGGGTATGCAATGAACCAGCCGCATTCCAGTTCTTTATGAACGACGTGCTCCACGAACTGCTAGACGTCTGTGTCCTTGTTTCTATTGATGAAATCCTTATTTATTCGGCATCCAAAGAAGAGCGTATGGGCCATGTGAGAGAGGTATTGGAAAAGCTATGTAAGAACCAATTATTGGCCAAATTGGAAAAATGTATTTTCCACATTGCAGAAGTCGAGTTCTTGGGCTTCATGCTTACTCCTTGGGGAGTACACATGGATACTCGTAAATTGGAAGCAATCCTTCATTGGCCATCTCTGACATCAATCAAAGGAGTGCAGAGTGTACTCCGGTTTGCCAATTTCTATCGGCAGTTTATTCCAGGATTCTCACAAATCGTCCATCCTATCAGTTCTCTGCTAAAAAAGAATACAATGTTCTCTTGGACCTCCGACGCTGAAAAAGCATTTCAAAAATTGAAATTGGCCATCACTTCAGCCCCTATCCCACGACACCCTTGACCCGATCTACCTTATGTGGTTGAGACCGACGCTTCCAATGTGGCCATGGGGGCGGTGTTATTACATAAAGACTGTGACACCGGACAGTTACATCCTATAGCATTCTGGTCCTGCAAGTTTACAGCACCTGAGAAGAATTATGCTATAACTGACAAAGAATTATTGGCAATCAAAGGAGCCTTTAAAAACTGGAGGCATTTCCTCCTGGGGGCTAGGCAAACTGTCACCATTATCACACACCATTGCAACTTGCAGTATTTAAAGACAGCCAAGGCCCAATCATCTTGTCAGCTCCGTTGGGCTCTCTTCTTCTTGGAGTACGATTTCGTAATCATGTACTGGCCAGGAGTATGGAACGGAAAAGCTGATGCCCTGTCACGAATGGGTGATAACCAGGACGCATTTATACCATCAGAACCAGTACCCATTATTCCAGAGGAACGAATACAGAACCAGATTGCAGTAACCGCCTGTTGGGAAGAATTAAACACTGACCTCCAATCGCAAATGGCTCAAACCGTCCAACAAGAATGGTTGCGTAAAGGAGATCAGTATTCTGTCATGGACAACTTACCCTACTTTCAGGGAAGGCTATACATTAAAGAGAACGAGATCTAAAACAAGATCATCGCTAACTACCATGACTCACTAGCGGAAGGATACCCCAGGATTACTAAGACACGGGCCAAGATCAGGAAGAACTATTGGTGGCCCACCTGGAGAAAGAATGTGGCCCAATTCATTGCAACTTGCGGAGTGTGCGAACAACAAAAATCTCAAAAGACCAATCCTGCAGGATTATTATGTCCCCTAAGTGTACCACTGGTGCCTTGGCATACTTTGTCCATGGACTTCATTACAGACTTACCTCCTTGTGATGGCTTCAACACCATCTTAGTAGTGGTGGACTTATTCTCTAAAATGGAACACTTTATTCCGCTAAAAGGACTCCCTACAGCTGGAATCCGGGCCACTGTGTTCCTGGAGCAAATAGTCAAATTGCATGGCTTCCCCTCTGTATTGATCTCTGATCGCGGAACACAATTTGTCTCAGCCTTCTGGAGGAGTTGCTGCAAAATAGCGCAGATTGATATCTGCTTTTCTACCAGTCACCATCCCCAGACCGATGGTCAAACCGAAAGGACTAACCAGACACTGGGGCAGTACCTGAGGTGCATGCTGCAACAGACCGCGGGATCCTGGAAAGATGTTTTGTGGCTAACAGAATTTGCTTACAATAACTCTAACCACACTAGCACGGGACAACCCCCATTCTTCATTATGAACGGTCGGCACCCCCGGACATCTTCCTTAGACCCACTTGATGAACTAGAAATGCCAGCGATTATCTCTCTACATACATTTATTACTCAAACCCTCAAGGAAGCAACCAAGAATTTAACTAAAGCCAAAGAACAACAAAAGAAGTTTGCTGACTAGCATAGAAGGGAAGCTCCGCGCTACCAAATCGGAGATAAAGTATGGTTAGCGGTCAGAAACATCCCACTAAAAGGACCTCGGGTCTTCCGCCACAGATATCTTGGGCCCTATCCCATCAAGGCCATCATCAACCCCACCGTGTAAAGCTAGAGCTACCAGACAACTTGCGAATCCATCCCGTATTTCATGTTTCTCTTTTAAGACCTGTGAAGCCCGAGACACGAATTACACAATCACCGGAACCCAAAATCATCAACGGAGAACCTGAATATGAGGTTGAGGACATTTTGGACTCCAAGGTAGTGCGATCAAAACTGTACTACTTGATCGACTGGAAGGGTTATGGGCCCCAAGATCGCACCTGGGAACCTGTGGAGTTTATAAATGCGCCTCGACTAATCAGGCAGTTTCATCGCAATAACCCCACCAAGCCTGGGCCAAGGGTGAGATTGCCCATGAGAGGGGCCATGCGGGGGAGTGCTGTCATGGCCACTAGTCATGGGGCCAGTCCTTCCTCATCCCCAGGGTCTAATTGGACCCAGTCATGGCACCTCTGGTGCCAGGCTCATATTAAAGTGTGCTCTGCACACTCTAGACCTAGCGTGTGTTCAACTGGGCTGGGCGTGGCCCATGGAATAGAACTGGAAGGCATGTGCTACAGGCCCAAAGAAGGGCAAGGTGTAGTTTGTAGGTGGAGCTAATGGGAGGAGCCTGAACCAGCCTATATAAGACCAGCCCATCCAAGTGCCCTTGCTTTGCGCTATTCTGCTTCCAAGCAGAGTAACGCTCTCCGCTGTACCTACCTGTGCCCTACCGGATTACAGCCTCATCTTCGAGATTTCCTGGGAACGCTTCTTACCTGCAGTCTTCCGCCTCATCACTGCGAGCGTCTTCTCTCCAGCTACTCCGTCGCTGCGGATGCGTCTTACCTGCTGTCAGCTGCTCCATCCCTGGACGCGTTTCCCATCTGCTACGAGCCACTACATTGCTGAGCGCGCATCTTACCTGCTGCCAGCTGCTACATCGCTGGGCGCGCCTCTTACCTGCAACTCGTTGCGGCCTGTGCCAGACTCTTCTTCTTAACTCCATTCCATTACGGTCTGAGCCGAGTCTTCTTCCTAACCGACATTCCACCATGGTCGAAGCCGGAGACGCCCTCCTGCAACCGCGAATCTTCATCGAGGACTGGACACCATTCTTCATCGTCGGCCTGCACCTACGAGGGAAAAGAACGAACAGGTTAGAACTCATATGCATTCACACGGCCGCATATATACAAGAGACTAGAGTTCCCTTATAAAGACCAACTTACCCGTCACTGTTGAAACTCCATCAACCTCTAAGGTTTTCCAGACTCTCCTCAATCCAGACTCTCTTCCCGTACCTATGGAAATGGAATGAGACATTGCAAGAATTACCGCTACACGGAATACAGTCATTCTGATCGAACTATAATCATACGAAAGACTTACCTCATACGTGGATTGGTAGCAGCTGGTCTGGATCAACCTTCCCACGGGCCAGTGAAGTAACTAGGTCCGTTCTATGTGCCCCTGCTAGGAAAGGCAGGACGGATAGCTCAACATCACAAAACTACAGGTGAGCGTTTATGGGAAAGTGCTTGTCCACTATATTCTGGCATGAAAGGGCTGGGGGAAATCACAGGGTCCCCACTCCATTCTCATTGCCTCTCCTCTTCATGCAGGGGCAACACCCATCTCCTGAGCCGCAGGTCCAACCACTGTCTGAAGGGAAGGTGATTTCAAGGAACCAGGCCAAGGGAGGGCTCCAACCGTGCCCCAACGCCCCCGCGGAGACCAGGTGAGTGTAACACTTTGCTGCAGATTTTCATTCTCAACTGGCTAACTGGTACTTAATGCACTGATGCATGGAGGGCCTGCAGGGCCCATTAATTTGATCTACATATGTGAGTAGTAGTTGGAGACACGTAGAGACACGTGGACTGGGAGGTTTACATCTTTTTAAGTGTGATATTATAGGAACAAATTCCATTCTACTGATATGTTTGAACCGTTTTTAACTGTGTCCATACAATAGATCCATTTTTGTTCACACCTCTGTAGGGCGAGGTCTCGATTTCCTTCTCTTGGGAATTGTTTGATCACCTGTATCACACACCAAAGAATATCTGTGAACTTGTGTTGTTTCTGTATGTAGTGGGCCAGAAGAGGTTTGTTGTCCACTTTATTTTTTATACAAGATTTACGTTCACTTATTCTTTGCCAGATCTGTCACTTTGTCAGGCCAATATCTACCAAATTGCATGGGCATATGATGGCATATACAGCCCATTGTGTCAGGCAGTTGGTAAAAGTGGTCAGTGGTGTTTCTCAACCTCTCAAGGTTATGATTTTCATATCCTTTGTTTGTCCACACATGGAGCATTTACTGCATCTATGATGACCCGCTACGGGTGGTAGCCCCCATGAAGGTGGCTGGGCCTGTGTTTCTTATTCACAGGGTATGTATGAATTCTTTCATGTTTCTCTGTCTTTTGAAAGTAAAACGTGGAGTAGATGGATTGAAGTATTCAATTTTTATCATCTTCCAGTTTTTAAGGATGATTTTTCTGAGGGAATTGCTTATAGGACTAAACGTGCTTACACATGTGATTTTGTCCACTTTTGTTTTCTTACTTGGGTTGGTACTTGGTCCACTGTGCTAGTGTTATGCTGGAATCCAGCCTGGAGGTGATGCTAAACCCGCCTCTGCCGACTTCATGCATCGAGGTGGCCCAATACTGCCTTGGCAAGAATCTTTCCCCCGGCATCCAATAATTTTGTGGCTGGGCTCTGTCTCCCTTCTTGAATATGGGGACTAGTATTGCCTGCGTCCAGGAGAAGCGAACTCTGTTCGCGTTTAACCAAGCATTAAAGAGTTTTACTAAATAAGGGAGCCATAAAACCACCTCCTGTTGGTACCAGTCAATAGGTAACAGATCTGGCCCAGGGACCTTCCCCTACTTCTGTGACAACAGAGCCACCTCAATGTCATGCGAGGACAACACCGGAGGCATATTTTCACCCCACTTGGGCTTGCCGAGGGTGTCCTTGGTTTCCCTGCAGGGATCATAAGTTCCCTCTTTCTAGAGGTTTCCAAAGTGGACTAGCCAAGTGTCCTCAGGAATTACACTCTGGATCAAGGGTTGTTTCGCCTCCTACCCCACCCAATATGTTGCCAGAACCCTCCAGAGTCTCCCACCTTAGATCCCTGGAGGAGATTTGCCCACAAGTGATCACAATGCTCAACCTTTTTGGTTTGAAGCCAATTGTGGCAACTGCTGTGGAGAAATCTATTTACTAGGTTGCATATATCAAGGATACAGTACTATACTTTGAAATAGCACAATAAAGTATTTTCAGGCAGTTTTGTCATGTCTTGGTATTACACCCATTAACCATTTTTGCACCAATTTTGTTTGTAGAGCTAAATCGATTACTGGTATCTTTTCAACTGTAAGTTCAACCGTAATGTTTTTCCAATACCCTTGGCTTCTTGAAAGAAAAATGGTTGTATCTCCACTCTAATATCATATTTGATTTTGTTTTTTAAAATCGATGGTAAGGGAAACATGTTGTCATGTTACTTGGGTTTTAAGGATGTCTCTTTCGAAGGTTTGAATTCAGACATTTAAACATTGGAAGCTATATTTCCCTAGTTGCGCCTAGAAACACTTGTGTACAGGCGCGTTATAAATGCCACACATCATATCAAAGTATGTAGGAAGATATTTTGGTTAGCTTAGATCCTTGTACTTGGGTCTGAATTTCTGTCACATAGTGGCACTCACAAATTATTCTTTGAATTGTCACACATTCTGCACTCTCTCCATTGGCTCAAGCTTGAATCTGTGTGCATGTGTGCCCACGTTTTCAGTTAGTGCCTGCTGACTTAATGCACAAGTACTTTTATTGTTGTAATTGAGGCCCTTTTAGGAGTTTGTGTAGTTTCAACAAGTGCAATAACCAAGTTGTAAGTGGACTTTGAATGGCCATTGCCTCGCGTTCGAGACATCATGAGAAGCACATTTAAATTTGCTTGGATTTTGTTGAAAGCTGTAGTAATTTTGAGGCTTGTAATTGCCCGCAAATGAAAATAGCTCAGGGCCCCTAATGCCCTCAGTGGGTGTAAATTGCTGGAGTTGTTCTTTTCCAAGAATACCATTCTAGCAAATAATTGTCATGGCACAGAGTTTTTTAAATGTTAGCTAATTTTTCGATGGAATCGGGTTCATCGCTTGCTTTTCAGTCACATGTACGCTTCTTCCCTGTGTTTGTGATTTTGAGAGTTAATTAATTGAAAGGATATACATTATTTATTTGTACTTGTAATGTTGAGCGTAAAGGGTGTTTTGTCCAGAAACACGTGCAAGGCAATCAACAGTGATGGAATATTTATGTGGCAGGTGCTATACTTTAGAAAGTGAATAGCGAGGTATGAGCTTGTTGGTGATGTGTAGTACATGTTACATATACCGGGGACAATGCAGACATTACAGACTGTACTCCAAGGGGACTGGATAATTAATTACATGTTTCGCAATACCTTGAGGTGAGGTTCAGGTTAGTTACGCTGTGGGGGTAATACCGTGGGTAGGTTGATGGTACAACTTCAAGACTGAGCAGTGGAAGCATAAGCGAAGATTTGATGAAGTAAATACTAGAAACATTTTGATGATTTCCATATAAACTTCACGGCATTATTGAAATAAAACAGCTAAAAAATAAAAACACACAATGCCATTTTCATCATTGTATCTCATGGCAGAGGAGTTCCCCTGGGCACTAGAGACTTATATTTTCAAGGTCTCCATATCTCTCTTACTCTCACCCCCGACCCGAACCCCCCATCAAATGCAATGCTTTTTTCGTCCCCTTTCATATGACTGCTATGAAATGTGTTCACATTACCCCTATGTGATCTGCGCTGGATACTATTCCCACCATGATTACCATTGCTGCCAAATGTACCAGCTCTGGCATCACATGCTCCTCCAGGAGCAAGAACATTACAAGGCGTAAAATACCACTGTTGAGCAGGAAGGAGACCAGGAAGCATTCTTTCTCCTGTTACTCCACAGCATTCCCAGTTGTGACCAAGAAAGCTCCGACATTCCTACAATTCAGAATCCTGTCTTATCAACCTGCAGATGCTGGGTCTAAGAGAAAACCAGATCCCATCTGCTTGAATATTCCTTTTATTTCCAGGCTTTGAAGAACAGCTGCTTTTTGCTGCAAAGGTTAATCTGGATGTGCTTAGGCTTTTTAGTTGGTTTAACCTAAATGGATCTCTATGAAATCTCTAGATTTATTTTTCCAGGTAAATGGCTCTGAGGTTCTTCAACAATCTGCTCTGGAGGTCTGAGTACTGTTCCCTTCATGAGAGCTTTTTTATTTTTGTATTTTATTGTACACATAGGGGGTAATTCCGAGTATGGAGGTAACCATGCCGCTATTAGCGGCATGGCTACCCCCATACCGGGTACTGGGTCCGAGTTCCTTGAATGAGGAATTACCTGGCCATTCCGACCTTGGAGGGCCCGGTAGTTCCTCATTCAAGGAATCCATCCCCATTCCCATTTGAGCCCCTATAGGGCTCAATGGGAATGGGGAGGATGCTAACCACGGGCCCATCCATGTTAGCATCCTGGTCTGCTCGGGGATTCCCCCGACCAGACTTGTAACGGGGCGGTAAGGGGTTGACGGCTCCGGCACCTTTACTGATGCGTTAACCTCTTACCGCCAAGGTCGCAATGACCTCCATAGTCTTTATAAAACACCTTATACATAACAGACACCATCTAACACATTTTACAAACAGATAATTTAGTGTTCCAAAATGATTAAGAGGAACAGAGGACTCTAGATATCAATTTCATTAAAAATCCTGAAAACATTCAGTAAAACTCACCATATAATACATTAGATTAAAATCATTGCCATCTAGAAATTTCTCCCGCACTTCTTGAATGTTACAATTGCCAATCCAGTTGTTATACTGCAGTAGAAATCAATGCCTTAATTTGCCAAGACTCATACTCATCACAGCTAGATGCAAAATAGATTCAAATGTAACGCCATATTTAGAAGATTGCATATGGAAACAAAACGTTATCACTTCCCATGTCTCTCCCAATAGCACGCCTCCGATATGAATTAGGACTACACTCTCCAATCACATTTTGATTAGAACATATTACTCATATACTGATCCATTTTAGATCCATGTAAAAACCCTCTGTATGAGAACATACGAGATCATATGAACACACACAATTTTTGTCCAAATTAATAAGAGACACTGAATAAATCCTTGAGAATTGCGAGGTAACAAGTGAGATCTTGGTCACAAACCCGGATAAAACCAAGCAAGCTCGGATGAGAACTGACTGGATCGCAACCAGAGCCTCATTTTGCGACCGCAAAAGCACAAAAAATGTCAGCTTATGCTGGAAACCGAGCAAATACGTGCTGCCCCATCTAAGTAGATTTCCAGATTCCAAATTGTGTGCTGAACTTCTGCGTTTTTGTTTAAATCTGGTGAAAACAAATGAAACCTCTATTATGGCAAATTTTAGAACATGAAGAAGAAGAATACTATCTATGTGGCAAAGGGCATACACAGGATGTAAGGCACCTATTAATAACTTGCACAGCTTAATTTCCAGTAAGACTGAAATACTTTGCTAGATTTGTCCGCCATGCACAGCCACATTGTCAGCTGGTAAGGACCTCTTCTTATCAGTAGAGCTTCGAAAATGATTAAATGTACTGCAATTTATAAAAATTCCTTTATATAAGATAACACGGACAGACAAAATGTAGACAATACTGACTGATATTGCACATGTTTTTAAACAGAAACGTAACAAATTGATGCTTGTTTTTACTTTTTTTATTTCTTGAGAACTGTGTAAAAAAAGTCTATGTATGAATAATGGAAATAAAAAAAAAGAAAATAATACATTCAATAGCCTACACTAACATTCGTTTCTAGGTAAACTTCTCCAGGCTGCCACTATTTACAGTGTATTGATAGAGTTACATTTTATAGCCATATATATGCTCACTGTAGTACAGAGAGGGTAAGCTTTCATATAGGCCGGTAAGCCTCTTTGAACCAGGTATATATTCAATAGCATTCCGCTATTCGCAAATGATACCACATTTACAATATTTCGTTTTCTTTCCTGCATTTGTAAAGTATGCTTTATCATACATGTAAACCTATTGTCCATCCAATTAATCATATTTATATCCCATGTTTCTTACGTTTCACATAGGTGATTCAATTTGCTATATTTCTTTTGTCCCTCCAGCACACAATAAGCATTCCAAACTCTTTGCAATAAGGATCCCTGCTCCATCGCTCTTATCTTTTTATAGAACATAAAAACACATCTGCATGCTCATTTTAGCGCCACTTGTCAAACTACATTCTAATCGAATATACTCAATTGAGAGATTTTTCTTCAACTTCAAAAGATTTCTCAGCATTTTAGATTCCAATGCGCCTGCTTGCTTACCAATTTCCATTCCCATATTTTCACTCCATAAGTCAAAATAGGGAATATGTTTGCCTATACAAAGTGAACACTTTTTGAGTGAAGTATCCCCCACGACCTCCTGCAAATTTGTTTATTGAACCTACTACTTTTATCACCTTTTTTCGAAGCTTCCAATGCTATTCCCACTTC
Organism: Ambystoma mexicanum; assembly: GCF_040938575.1. NCBI lineage: Eukaryota > Metazoa > Chordata > Amphibia > Caudata > Ambystomatidae > Ambystoma > Ambystoma mexicanum. The sequence goes on along the minus strand of NC_090934.1, from coordinate 812,513,540 downwards.
ATATTCTCATTGATCACCACACCTATGCACCTATATGTAAAACATTGTTTCACCAATAGTCAATAGTCTATTAATACATTGTTTATAAAAGTAATTAATCGTCTATTAATACATTGTTCCACCAATAGTCAATAGTCTGGTCAATAGTCCTTTTATACTTCCGTATATTGATACCTCTTGGCATTAACACCATCATTTGTGTTTTCTAGATGTAAATTTTAAGCCCATTCGTTTTGGTGTGTATGTCCAGCACGTCAAATGTCGTCTGTAGGCCCAAGGGGGCGTAATCATTCAAGAAGTCATTGGCATAGCAGAGCCATGATATAACCATACTGCTACATTTTTTGGGTGAGTTCCTTCCAGATCAAATACGTCTTGTAAATCTGATAGGTTTATGTTGAATAAGCCAGGTGCCAAAATGTACCCTTGCTTGACACCTTTTGTCATGGGTTACTTCTCCTACCTGACCGATCCATTCGCACTCTGACATGTGAATTGCTCTGTACTATTGCATCATTTATAATAAGGCCTCTGGGATCTTCCACATCTGTAGTTTATTCCCTAGCCAATCCTTTAATAATGTGTCAAATGCTGCACTCAGATCGGTAAAGGCAGCGTAAACTGGCCAAGAGTATAGGATTAATTCAACAAATGTCATCAGGTTTGACAGTGTGCTTGATCCCTTACAGAACCCAGTCTGGTTATAGATCACCAGATTTCTATCACTCATTCCATAAAGTGACCAAGCAGTACTCACGCAAAAACATTCGCCAGTATCATCAACATGGCAAGTAATCTTATAGGGTAAGGTGCAGGCAATGGTCAACATTATGCAGCAAATCTTTGCTGGAGATATTTTGTGTGCCAAGCTGTTAACAAAGGATCTCCCAATATTGTGCCTGACCAATATTTTTGAAAAACTGTTTTCTCAAAAAGTATCATGCAGTTTGCACCAGATTTTATGCTTCAAAAAAATCACTTCATTTCATGAGGGTGATGTAAACTCTTTAATTCAATTGTATGTTGCCTTTTTGTTATTCCATTCTAAACAAATTATGATTTAAATATTGGTTTTCCCACATTGTTGGCAATATAGTCCAAATAATGTATCATTGGTTGTATCACATATATTCCATTTGGAAAGCTGTTTGGTTGTATCCAATTTTTTCAGTTTGAGAACTGATTAAAATCATAACTTTTATTCTCATTACATACAAATATGGTGCATATCTTGAGGAGTCTTATCCTCAATAGTCTTATCCTCAAACACTTGTCTCACCACTGTGTCTCCAATGGGTCATCAGAAGGTTTATAATAGTATCTAGTTTTAATTGTCCTTATAGTTAGGTATCTAGCAAGTCTTATTGTTGAGATGATTGTTGCTTTTAGGCAGCTTCTTGTTGAGGGGAATCATCTGAATTTAGTATATTCTTTTGGATTCAATGGCCCACAAACTGAAATCGAGAACAATTGAATACAAGAGAATATCCAGATGTTTACCCTCAACAAGAAGCTACCTAGAAGAGACAATCATCTCAACAATAAGACTTACTAGGTACCTAACTCTAAGGACGCTTAAAAATAGATACTACCAAAAACCACCTGCTAATCCATTAACTAATGTGGATGGGCAATTATTATTGTTAGTAGCCCTCTAAAATTATTTATCTTATTTAGTTTATTATTTATAAAGCACACCTAACTCTGAGGCAACTGGGTGCTGAAGCTTGTGACAATGTTACAAACACATATATACTTTCCCATTGCAAGTTTAACTAATTCTAACCATATATTCGTACTCTTTTCCTTCAAGTAACATCCCAGCCACTTTTATATATTATTTGTAATTCTCTTGCTAGCCTTCCAAGCTCAATATTGTCCGTACTCTGTGTCTTGTTTCCAGCTCTATCAAGATTTTAATATCTGTCCTTAACAACCTTTTCCTCTCTCCCTGCTGGACAAGGCCACCTTTTGTATATTCCTCAGGTCCTTCTCAAAGGACTCAAATACATCATCATCTGACTGTCCCTGAGCACCCCCTGCCTTAACATGAAATTCTGCAAGTTCTGTGTAAACCACCACATTTGTGAGTTCCAATTTAGTTGGATTCCATACAATCATATTCATTCCATAGTTGATGTTTCCTCCAACCACATGCCCTACTTCTGGTTGCTCTTTATTGATATTCATAACAGCGCACACTGTCATATGATCACTTTCATCTCTTACTCCTATTTCCATATCTATAACCAATAATAATGTTGCCCTATTTACAAACAAATAGTCAATTGTGGAGCCACTTTTTTTCCTATGTAAGTATATCCCCAATGCTCCTCCCCCGGGAAGGACCCATTTCACATTTTTAGCCCATGATAATTAATTAAACAATTTGGTCATGCCATTCCCCCATTATCATACTGTTTCCCTGCTGTAGATGCAGAGCTCATGTCTCCTGAGCCCATTTCAACACCCTGTCGGACTTTTGCATTTAAATCCCCGCCCACTAAAACTGTCTATCAGAGATATACTTTATCTAGCACATTATCACCTATATGTAGCTTCAATTTATGCTGCTCCATATCCGGCAGATAATATATGTTAATAATCCAAATCTCACCATTCCTCATTAAATTTCACTCAACAATGCCAAATAAGACATAATCAGTTCTCATCTCATTCTTCTTAATCAACCATCCATTATCCATAGATCTATGTAAGCCACCTTTGGGCCTCCCTTTGTTTCCCTGAATTGCAGCTGCATTAATAGAATTCCTATCATCAGTTACCAAGGGTTCAACCATCCAGGTTTCTTGTAGCATTATTAAGGTAAACAGATTACAGTTGTCACTTAAACATCTTCATCCCAATAATAGTTAAAGCCCTTAGTATTCCAGGAGCATACTATTAACAAAGCATCAGGGCTTCTGTACAACGTGTTGTCCGAATGCAGCCACTGCCAGTATCCTTCAATTGATGTATTCCCAGCCCTACCACATGTATTGACTGAGATATGAACCGCAATACTATGATTTTCTTGAAACATTTTTTCCTTTATCAGCCAGATATACAAATTAAGATTAGTGCGGAAATTGCTTGCTCCCAATTCCAATTCACTCAAATGTACCTCCTTGTTTGGTATTGTGGTCTTTCCGCATTCACACCGCCTCTTATATAATTAGTCCTCCGATTCCATGACATAGTCCAGTAATTGGAATACAAGATGGTAAGTCGGTCTGTCCGACACTTCTACTTGATCCAATAGCAATATATCCTCCCCCGAGACCCCTCTTAATGGTATTATACTCATTAATATTTGCAAGAGTATTTTACAATGTATCCCTGGATGTTGACTTATCATAGATACATGATTAATGCATCATTCTTCACATTCTCCCACCTCAAGAGTTCTATCCTCATTTGTCCCGCTACCCTTTCATTCCAGAGAGCCTCCATTGGTGGAGGCCAGATAGAAAAGTCAATGCCATCTATGTGATACAACATTGAAACTAACTAGAACTGTACACACATGGTGGAGGAGGCCAGTGCCTGTCCCAAAGCACTTGAGTCAAAACAATAAATCAATTCAGTCCTTGGCAAACAGGTACTGTATGTCTGTATTACATAAAGTTTGAACATTGTTCTTTAGAGTTTGCACTCTCTGTTTTTCCCACAGTCTTTGGAGATAACATCCCTTTGTGAGACCATGAACTGTGCTTTGAAAAATAAGGGGGCGGTATCACAGAAACAGGGCACAAGTAGGTCTAAGGCAACATTTTCGCCTAGTGCAAAAACATATACTCTCAATGTTTTTTTTTTAACCCCGGGCAAAGCACTGTGACTAGGGCCAACAGTGTTAAGGTGGAAAAATGCATTGAAAGTATATATATTGTTTGCACTAGGGAATTGCTTGTCCTCGTGCTAATTTGCAGTTTCTGTAATATTGCCAAAAGATTTTTATTTGGAATACATGTGAAAACTGTTTCTGAATGCTAGATTTTGAGCCAGTTTTTCTAAATGTTTCTTTCAAGGGAGATCCACTAACTCTAACATGCCTTCATGGGATTAGGCAGTGCGTGCTTGCTGATTTTTACATGGGACTGGTTTGTCAAAAGTGTACAGGGCTTCTGATGGTTTCCAGTTCTCCTTTACCTTAACACACATTAGTACTTTACCGGTGCCGTTAACCTCTTACCGCCAAGGTCGCAATGACCTCCATAGTCTTTATAAAACACCTTATACATAACAGACACATCTAACACATTCTACAAACAGATAATTTAGTGTTCCAAAACGATTAAGAGGAACAGAGGACTCTAGATATCAATTTCATTAAAAATCCTGAAAACATTCAGTAAAACTCACCATATAATACATTAGTTTAAAACCATTGCCATCTAGAAATTTCTCCCGCACTTCTTGAATGTTACAATTGCCAATCGGTTGTTATACTGCAGTAGAAATCAATGCCTTAATTTGCCAAGACTCATACTCATCACAGCTAGATGCAAAATAGATTCAAATGTAACGCCATATTTAGAAGACTGTATATGGAAACAAAACGTTATCACTTCCCATGTCTCTCCCAATAGAGCACGCCTCCAATATATGAATTAGGACTACACTCTCCAATCACATTTTGATTAGAACGTATTACTCATACACTGATCCATTTCAAATCCATGTGAAAACCCTCTGTATGAGAACATACGAGATCATATGAACACACACAATTTTCTTCCAAATTAATAAGAGACACTGAACAAATCCTTGAGAATTGCGAGGTTACAAGTGAGATCTTGGTCACAAACCCGGATAAAACCAAGCGGGCTCTGATGAGAACTGACTGGATCGCAACCAGAGCCTCATTTTGTGACCGCAAAAGCACAAAAATGTCAGTTTATGCTGGAAACCGAGCAAATACGTGCTGCCCTATCTAAGTAGATTTCCAGATTCCAAATTGTGTGCTGAACTTCTGCGCTTTTGTTTAAATCTGGTGAAAACAAATGAAAACTCTATTATGGCAAAATTTAGAACATAAAGAAGGAGAATGCTATCTATGTGGCTAAGGGCATACACAGGATGTAAGGCACCTATTAATAACTTGCACAGCTTAATTTCCAGTAAGACTGAAATACTTTGCTAGATTTGTCCGCCATGCACAGCCACATTGTCAGCTGGTAAGGACCTCTTCTTATCAGTAGAGCTTCGAAAATGATTAAATGTACTGCAATTTATAAAAATTCCTTTATATAAGATAACACGGACAGACAAAATGTAGACAATACTGACTGATATTGCACATGTTTTTAAACAAAAACGTAACAAATTGATGCTTGTTTTTACTTTTTTTATTTCTTGAGAACTGTGTAAAAAAAGTCTTTGTATGAATAATGGAAATAAAAAGAAGAAAATAATACATTCAATAGCCTACACTAACATTCGTTTCTAGGTAAACTTCTCCAGGCTTCCACTATTTACAGTGTATTGATAGAGTTACATTTGATAGCCATATATATACTCACTGTAGTACAGACAGGGTGAGCTTTCATATAGGCCGGTAAGCCTCTGTGAATCAGGTATGTATTCAAAAGCATTCCACTATTCGCAAATGATACCACATTTACAATATTTCGCTTTCTTTCCTGCATTTGTAAAGTATGCTTTATCATACATGTAAACCTATTGTCCATCCAATTAATCATATTTATATCCCATGTTTCTTAGGTTTCACATAGGTGATTCAATTTGCTATATTTCTTTTGTCCCTCCAGCACACAATAAGCATTCCAAACTCTTTGTAATAAGGATCCCTGCTCCATCGCTCTTATCTTTTTATAGAACATAAAAACACATCTGCATGCTCATTTTAGCGCCACTTGTCAAACTACATTCTAATCGAATATACTCAATTGAGAGATTTTTCTTCAACTTCAAAAGATTTCTCAGCATTTTAGATTCCAATGCGCCTGCTTGCTTACCAACTTCCATTCCCATATTTTCACTCCATAAGTCAAAATAGGGAATATGTTTGCCTATACAAAGTTAACACTTTTTGAGTGAAGTATCCCCCACGCCCTCCTGCAAATTTGTTTATTGAACCTACTACTTTTATCACCTTTTTTCGAAGCTTCCAATGCTATTCCCACTTCATATTCTCATTGATCACCACACCTAGGCACCTATATGTAATACATTGTTTCACCAATATTCAATAGTCTATTAATACATTGTTTATAATAGTAATTAATCGTCTATTAATACATTGTTCCACCAATAGTCAATAGTCTGGTCAATAGTCCTTTTATACTTCCGTATATTGATACCTCTTGGCATTAACACCATCATTTGTGTTTTCTAGATGTAAATTTTAAGCCCATTTGTTTTGGTGTGTATGTCCAGCACGTCAAATGTCGTCTGTAGGCCTAAGGGGGCGTAATCATTCAAGATGTCATTGGCATAGCAGAGCCATGATATAACCATACTGCTACATTTTTTGGGTGAGTTCCTTCCAGATCAAATACGTCTTGTAAATCTGATAGGTTTATGTTGAATAAGCCAGGTGCCAAAATGTACCCTTGCTTGACACCTTTTGTCATGGGTTACTTCTCCTACCTGACCGATCCATTCGCACTCTGACATGTGAATTGCTCTGTACTATTGCATCATTTATAATAAGGCCTCTGGGATCTTCCACATCTGTAGTTTATTCCCTAGCCAATCCTTTAATAATGTGTCAAATGCTGCACTCAGATCGGTAAAGGCAGCGTAAACTGGCCAAGAGTATAGGATTAATTCAACAAATGTCATCAGGTTTGACAGTGTGCTTGATCCCTTACAGAACCCAGTCTGGTTATAGATCACCAGATTTCTATCACTCATTCCATAAAGTGACCAAGCAGTACTCACGCAAAAACATTCGCCAGTATCATCAACATGGCAAGTAATCTTATAGGGTAAGGTGCAGGCAATGGTCAACATTATGCAGCAAATCTTTGTTGGAGATATTTTGTGTGCCAAGCTGTTAACAAAGGATCTCCCAATATTGTGCCTGACCAATATTTTTGAAAAACTGTTTTCTCAAAAAGTATCATGCAGTTTGCACCAGATTTTATGCTTCAAAAAAATCACTTCATTTCATGAGGGTGATGTAAACTCTTTAATTCAATTGTATGTTGCCTTTTTGTTATTCCATTCTAAACAAATTATGATTTAAATATTGGTTTTCCCACATTGTTGGCAATATAGTCCAAATGATGTATCATTGGTTGTATCACATATATTCCATTTGGAAAGCTGTTTAGTTGTATCCAATTTTTTCAGTTTGAGAACTGATTAAAATCATAACTTTTATTCTCATTACATACAAATATGGTGCATATCTTGAGGAGTCTTATCCTCAAAAGTCTTATCCTCAAACACTTGTCTCACCACTGTGTCTCCAATGGGTCATCAGAAGGTTTACAATAGTATCTAGTTTTAATTGTCCTTATAGTTAGGTATCTAGCAAGTCTTATTGTTGAGATGATTGTTGCTTTTAGGCAGCTTCTTGTTGAGGGGAATCATCTGAATTTAGTATATTCTTTTGGATTCAATGGCCCACAAACTGAAATCGAGAACAATTGAATACAAGAGAATATCCAGATGTTTACCCTCAACAAGAAGCTACCTAGAAGAGACAATCATCTCAACAATAAGACTTACTAGGTACCTAACTCTAAGGACGCTTAAAAATAGATACTACCAAAAACCACCTGCTAATCCATTAACTAATGTGGATGGGCAATTATTATTGTTAGTAGCCCTCTAAAATTATTTATCTTATTTAGTTTATTATTTATAAAGCACACCTAACTCTGAGGCAACTGGGTGCTGAAGCTTGTGACAATGTTACAAACACATATATACTTTCCCATTGCAAGTTTAAATAATTCTAAACATATATTCGTACTCTTTTCCTTCAAGTGACATCCCAGCCACTTTTATATATTATTTGTAATTCTCTTGCTAGCCTTCCAAGCTCAATATTGTCCGTACTCTGTGTCTTGTTTCCAGCTCTATCAAGATTTTAATATCTGTCCTTAACAACCTTTTCCTCTCTCCCTGCTGGACAAGGCCACCTTTTGTATATTCCTCAGGTCCTTCTCAAAGGACTCAAGTACATCATCATCTGACTGTCCCTGAGCACCCCCTGCCTTAACATGAAATTCTGCAAGTTCTGTGTAAACCACCACATTTGCGAGTTCCAATTTAGTTGGATTCCATACAATCATATTCATTCCATAGTTGATGTTTCCTCCAACCACATGCCCTACTTCTGGTTGCTCTTTATTGATATTCATAACAGCGCACACTGTCATATGATCACTTTCATCTCTTACTCCTATTTCCATATCTATAACCAATAATAATGTTGCCCTATTTACAAACAAATAGTCAATTGTGGAGCCACTTTTTTTCCTATGTAAGTATATCCCCAATGCTCCTCCCCCGGGAAGGACCCATTTCACATTTTTAGCCCATGATAATTAATTAAACAATTTGGTCATGCCATTCCCCCATTATCATACTGTTTCCCTGCTGTAGATGCAGAGCTCATGTCTCCTGAGCCCATTTCAACACCCGGTCGGACTTTTGCATTTAAATCCCCGCCCACTAAAACTGTCTATCAGAGATATACTTTATCTAGCACATTATCACCTATATGTAGCTTCAATTTATGCTGCTCCATATCCGGCAGATAATATATGTTAATAATCCAAATCTCACCATTCCTCATTAAATTTCACTCAACAATGCCAAATAAGACATAATCAGTTCTCATCTCATTCTTCTTAATCAACCATCCATTATCCATAGATCTATGTAAGCCACCTTTGGGCCTCCCTTTGTTTCCCTGAATTGCAGCTGCATTAATAGAATTCCTATCATCAGTTACCAAGGGTTCAACCATCCAGGTTTCTTGTAGCATTATTAAGGTAAACAGATTACAGTTGTCACTTAAACATCTTCATCTCAATAATAGTTAAAGCCCTTAGTATTCCAGGAGCATACTATTAACAAAGCATCAGGGCTTCTGTACAACGTGTTGTCCGAATGCAGCCACTGCCAGTATCCTTCAATTCATGTATTCCCAGCCCTACCACATGTATTGACTGAGATATGAACCGCAATACTATGATTTTCTTGAAACATTTTTTCCTTTATCAGCCAGATATACAAATTAAGATTAGTGCGGAAATTGCTTGCTCCCAATTCCAATTCACTCAAATGTACCTCCTTGTTTGGTATTGTGGTCTTTCCGCATTCACACCGCCTCTTATATAATTAGTCCTCCGATTCCATGACATAGTCCAGTAATTGGAATACAAGATGGTAAGTCGGTCTGTCCGACACTTCTACTTGATCCAATAGCAATATATCCTCCCCCGAGACCCCTCTTAATGGTATTATACTCATTAATATTTGCAAGAGTATTTTACAATGTATCCCTGGATGTTGACTTATCATAGATACATGATTAATGCATCATTCTTCACATTCTCCCACCTCAAGAGTTCTATCCTCATTTGTCCCGCTACCCTTTCATTCCAGAGAGCCTCCATTGGTGGAGGCCAGATAGAAAAGTCAATGCCATCTATGTGATACAACATTGAAACTAACTAGAACTGTACACACATGGTGGAGGAGGCCAGTGCCTGTCCCAAAGCACTTGAGTCAAAACAATAAATCAATTCAGTCCTTGGCAAACAGGTACTGTATGTCTGTATTACATAAAGTTTGAACATTGTTCTTTAGAGTTTGCACTCTCTGTTTTTCCCACAGTCTTTGGAGATAACATCCCTTTGTGAGACCATGAACTGTGCTTTGAAAAATAAGGGGGCGGTATCACAGAAACAGGGCACAAGTAGGTCTAAGGCAACATTTTCGCCTAGTGCAAAAACATATACTCTCAATGTTTTTTTTTTAACCCCGGGCAAAGCACTGTGACTAGGGCCAACAGTGTTAAGGTGGAAAAATGCATTGAAAGTATATATATTGTTTGCACTAGGGAATTGCTTGTCCTCGTGCTAATTTGCAGTTTCTGTAATATTGCCAAAAGATTTTTATTTGGAATACATGTGAAAACTGTTTCTGAATGCTAGATTTTGAGCCAGTTTTTCTAAATGTTTCTTTCAAGGGAGATCCACTAACTCTAACATGCCTTCATGGGATTAGGCAGTGCGTGCTTGCTGATTTTTACATGGGACTGGTTTGTCAAAAGTGTACAGGGCTTCTGATGGTTTCCAGATCTCCTTTACCTTAACACACATTAGTACTTTACCGGTGCCGTTAACCTCTTACCGCCAAGGTCGCAATGACCTCCATAGTCTTTATAAAACACCTTATACATAACAGACACATCTAACACATTCTACAAACAGATAATTTAGTGTTCCAAAACGATTAAGAGGAACAGAGGACTCTAGATATCAATTTCATTAAAAATCCTGAAAACATTCAGTAAAACTCACCATATAATACATTAGTTTAAAACCATTGCCATCTAGAAATTTCTCCCGCACTTCTTGAATGTTACAATTGCCAATCGGTTGTTATACTGCAGTAGAAATCAATGCCTTAATTTGCCAAGACTCATACTCATCACAGCTAGATGCAAAATAGATTCAAATGTAACGCCATATTTAGAAGACTGTATATGGAAACAAAACGTTATCACTTCCCATGTCTCTCCCAATAGAGCACGCCTCCAATATATGAATTAGGACTACACTCTCCAATCACATTTTGATTAGAACGTATTACTCATACACTGATCCATTTCAAATCCATGTGAAAACCCTCTGTATGAGAACATACGAGATCATATGAACACACACAATTTTCTTCCAAATTAATAAGAGACACTGAACAAATCCTTGAGAATTGCGAGGTTACAAGTGAGATCTTGGTCACAAACCCGGATAAAACCAAGCGGGCTCTGATGAGAACTGACTGGATCGCAACCAGAGCCTCATTTTGTGACCGCAAAAGCACAAAAATGTCAGTTTATGCTGGAAACCGAGCAAATACGTGCTGCCCTATCTAAGTAGATTTCCAGATTCCAAATTGTGTGCTGAACTTCTGCGCTTTTGTTTAAATCTGGTGAAAACAAATGAAAACTCTATTATGGCAAAATTTAGAACATAAAGAAGGAGAATGCTATCTATGTGGCTAAGGGCATACACAGGATGTAAGGCACCTATTAATAACTTGCACAGCTTAATTTCCAGTAAGACTGAAATACTTTGCTAGATTTGTCCGCCATGCACAGCCACATTGTCAGCTGGTAAGGACCTCTTCTTATCAGTAGAGCTTCGAAAATGATTAAATGTACTGCAATTTATAAAAATTCCTTTATATAAGATAACACGGACAGACAAAATGTAGACAATACTGACTGATATTGCACATGTTTTTAAACAAAAACGTAACAAATTGATGCTTGTTTTTACTTTTTTTATTTCTTGAGAACTGTGTAAAAAAAGTCTATGTATGAATAATGGAAATAAAAAGAAGAAAATAATACATTCAATAGACTACACTAACATTCGTTTCTAGGTAAACTTCTCCAGGCTTCCACTATTTACAGTGTATTGATAGAGTTACATTTTATAGCCATATATATACTCACTGTAGTACAGACAGGGTGAGCTTTCATATAGGCCGGTAAGCCTCTGTGAATCAGGTATGTATTCAAAAGCATTCCACTATTCGCAAATGATACCACATTTACAATATTTCGCTTTCTTTCCTGCATTTGTAAAGTATGCTTTATCATACATGTAAACCTATTGTCCATCCAATTAATCATATTTATATCCCATGTTTCTTAGGTTTCACATAGGTGATTCAATTTGCTATATTTCTTTTGTCCCTCCAGCACACAATAAGCATTCCAAACTCTTTGCAATAAGGATCCCTGCTCCATCGCTCTTATCTTTTTATAGAACATAAAAACACATCTGCATGCTCATTTTAGCGCCACTTGTCAAACTACATTCTAATCGAATATACTCAATTGAGAGATTTTTCTTCAACTTCAAAAGATTTCTCAGCATTTTAGATTCCAATGCGCCTGCTTGCTTACCAACTTCCATTCCCATATTTTCACTCCATAAGTCAAAATAGGGAATATGTTTGCCTATACAAAGTTAACACTTTTTGAGTGAAGTATCCCCCACGCCCTCCTGCAAATTTGTTTATTGAACCTACTACTTTTATCACCTTTTTTCGAAGCTTCCAATGCTATTCCCACTTCATATTCTCATTGATCACCACACCTAGGCACCTATATGTAATACATTGTTTCACCAATATTCAATAGTCTATTAATACATTGTTTATAATAGTAATTAATCGTCTATTAATACATTGTTCCACCAATAGTCAATAGTCTGGTCAATAGTCCTTTTATACTTCCGTATATTGATACCTCTTGGCATTAACACCATCATTTGTGTTTTCTAGATGTAAATTTTAAGCCCATTCGTTTTGGTGTGTATGTCCAGCACGTCAAATGTCGTCTGTAGGCCCAAGGGGGCGTAATCATTCAAGAAGTCATTGGCATAGCAGAGCCATGATATAACCATACTGCTACATTTTTTGGGTGAGTTCCTTCCAGATCAAATACAACTTGTAAATCTGATAGGTTTATGTTGAATAAGCCAGGTGCCAAAATGTACCCTTGCTTGACACCTTTTGTCATGGGTTACTTCTCCTACCTGACCGATCCATTCGCACTCTGACATGTGAATTGCTCTGTACTATTGCATCATTTATAATAAGGCCTCTGGGATCTTCCACATCTGTAGTTTATTCCCTAGCCAATCCTTTAATAATGTGTCAAATGCTGCACTCAGATCGGTAAAGGCAGCGTAAACTGGCCAAGAGTATAGGATTAATTCAACAAATGTCATCAGGTTTGACAGTGTGCTTGATCCCTTACAGAACCCAGTCTGGTTATAGATCACCAGATTTCTATCACTCATTCCATAAAGTGACCAAGCAGTACTCACGCAAAAACATTCGCCAGTATCATCAACATGGCAAGTAATCTTATAGGGTAAGGTGCAGGCAATGGTCAACATTATGCAGCAAATCTTTGTTGGAGATATTTTGTGTGCCAAGCTGTTAACAAAGGATCTCCCAATATTGTGCCTGACCAATATTTTTGAAAAACTGTTTTCTCAAAAAGTATCATGCAGTTTGCACCAGATTTTATGCTTCAAAAAAATCACTTCATTTCATGAGGGTGATGTAAACTCTTTAATTCAATTGTATGTTGCCTTTTTGTTATTCCATTCTAAACAAATTATGATTTAAATATTGGTTTTCCCACATTGTTGGCAATATAGTCCAAATGATGTATCATTGGTTGTATCACATATATTCCATTTGGAAAGCTGTTTAGTTGTATCCAATTTTTTCAGTTTGAGAACTGATTAAAATCATAACTTTTATTCTCATTACATACAAATATGGTGCATATCTTGAGGAGTCTTATCCTCAATAGTCTTATCCTCAAACACTTGTCTCACCACTGTGTCTCCAATGGGTCATCAGAAGGTTTATAATAGTATCTAGTTTTAATTGTCCTTATAGTTAGGTATCTAGCAAGTCTTATTGTTGAGATGATTGTTGCTTTTAGGCAGCTTCTTGTTGAGGGGAATCATCTGAATTTAGTATATTCTTTTGGATTCAATGGCCCACAAACTGAAATCGAGAACAATTGAATACAAGAGAATATCCAGATGTTTACCCTCAACAAGAAGCTACCTAGAAGAGACAATCATCTCAACAATAAGACTTACTAGGTACCTAACTCTAAGGACGCTTAAAAATAGATACTACCAAAAACCACCTGCTAATCCATTAATTAATGTGGATGGGCAATTATTATTGTTAGTAGCCCTCTAAAATTATTTATCTTATTTAGTTTATTATTTATAAAGCACACCTAACTCTGAGGCAACTGGGTGCTGAAGCTTGTGACAATGTTACAAACACATATATACTTTCCCTCTGCAAGTTTAACTAATTCTAACCATATATTCGTACTCTTTTCCTTCAAGTGACATCCCAGCCACTTTTATATATTATTTGTAATTCTCTTGCTAGCCTTCCAAGCTCAATATTGTCCGTACTCTGTGTCTTGTTTCCAGCTCTATCAAGATTTTAATATCTGTCCTTAACAACCTTTTCCTCTCTCCCTGCTGGACAAGGCCACCTTTTGTATATTCCTCAGGTCCTTCTCAAAGGACTCAAGTACATCATCATCTGACTGTCCCTGAGCACCCCCTGCCTTAACATGAAATTCTGCAAGTTCTGTGTAAACCACCACATTTGCGAGTTCCAATTTAGTTGGATTCCATACAATCATATTCATTCCATAGTTGATGTTTCCTCCAACCACATGCCCTACTTCTGGTTGCTCTTTATTGATATTCATAACAGCGCACACTGTCATATGATCACTTTCATCTCTTACTCCTATTTCCATATCTATAACCAATAATAATGTTGCCCTATTTACAAACAAATAGTCAATTGTGGAGCCACTTTTTTTCCTATGTAAGTATATCCCCAATGCTCCTCCCCCGGGAAGGACCCATTTCACATTTTTAGCCCATGATAATTAATTAAACAATTTGGTCATGCCATTCCCCCATTATCATACTGTTTCCCTGCTGTAGATGCAGAGCTCATGTCTCCTGAGCCCATTTCAACACCCGGTCGGACTTTTGCATTTAAATCCCCGCCCACTAAAACTGTCTATCAGAGATATACTTTATCTAGCACATTATCACCTATATGTAGCTTCAATTTATGCTGCTCCATATCCGGCAGATAATATATGTTAATAATCCAAATCTCACCATTCCTCATTAAATTTCACTCAACAATGCCAAATAAGACATAATCAGTTCTCATCTCATTCTTCTTAATCAACCATCCATTATCCATAGATCTATGTAAGCCACCTTTGGGCCTCCCTTTGTTTCCCTGAATTGCAGCTGCATTAATAGAATTCCTATCATCAGTTACCAAGGGTTCAACCATCCTGGTTTCTTGTAGCATTATTAAGGTAAACAGATTACAGTTGTCACTTAAACATCTTCATCCCAATAATAGTTAAAGCCCTTAGTATTCCAGGAGCATACTATTAACAAAGCATCAGGGCTTCTGTACAACGTGTTGTCCGAATGCAGCCACTGCCAGTATCCTTCAATTGATGTATTCCCAGCCCTACCACATGTATTGACTGAGATATGAACCGCAATACTATGATTTTCTTGAAACATTTTTTCCTTTATCAGCCAGATATACAAATTAAGATTAGTGCGGAAATTGCTTGCTCCCAATTCCAATTCACTCAAATGTACCTCCTTGTTTGGTATTGTGGTCTTTCCGCATTCACACCGCCTCTTATATAATTAGTCCTCCGATTCCATGACATAGTCCAGTAATTGGAATACAAGATGGTAAGTCGGTCTGTCCGACACTTCTACTTGATCCAATAGCAATATATCCTCCCCCGAGACCCCTCTTAATGGTATTATACTCATTAATATTTGCAAGAGTATTTTACAATGTATCCCTGGATGTTGACTTATCATAGATACATGATTAATGCATCATTCTTCACATTCTCCCACCTCAAGAGTTCTATCCTCATTTGTCCCGCTACCCTTTCATTCCAGAGAGCCTCCATTGGTGGAGGCCAGATAGAAAAGTCAATGCCATCTATGTGATACAACATTGAAACTAACTAGAACTGTACACACATGGTGGAGGAGGCCAGTGCCTGTCCCAAAGCACTTGAGTCAAAACAATAAATCAATTCAGTCCTTGGCAAACAGGTACTGTATGTCTGTATTACATAAAGTTTGAACAGTGTTCTTTAGAGTTTGCACTCTCTGTTTTTCCCACAGTCTTTGGAGATAACATCCCTTTGTGAGACCATGAACTGTGCTTTGAAAAATAAGGGGGCGGTATCACAGAAACAGGGCACAAGTAGGTCTAAGGCAACATTTTCGCCTAGTGCAAAAACATATACTCTCAATGTTTTTTTTTTAACCCCGGGCAAAGCACTGTGACCAGGGCCAACAGTGTTAAGGTGGAAAAATGCATTGAAAGTATATATATTGTTTGCACTAGGGAATTGCTTGTCCTCGTGCTAATTTGCAGTTTCTGTAATATTGCCAAAAGATTTTTATTTGGAATACATGTGAAAACTGTTTCTGAATGCTAGATTTTGAGCCAGTTTTTCTAAATGTTTCTTTCAAGGGAGATCCACTAACTCTAACATGCCTTCATGGGATTAGGCAGTGCGTGCTTGCTGATTTTTACATGGGACTGGTTTGTCAAAAGTGTACAGGGCTTCTGATGGTTTCCAGATCTCCTTTACCTTAACACACATTAGTACTTTACCGGTGCCGTTAACCTCTTACCGCCAAGGTCGCAATGACCTCCATAGTCTTTATAAAACACCTTATACATAACAGACACATCTAACACATTCTACAAACAGATAATTTAGTGTTCCAAAACGATTAAGAGGAACAGAGGACTCTAGATATCAATTTCATTAAAAATCCTGAAAACATTCAGTAAAACTCACCATATAATACATTAGTTTAAAACCATTGCCATCTAGAAATTTCTCCTGCACTTCTTGAATGTTACATTTGCCAATCGGTTGTTATACTGCAGTAGAAATCAATGCCTTAATTTGCCAAGACTCATACTCATCACAGCTAGATGCAAAATAGATTCAAATGTAACGCCATATTTAGAAGACTGTATATGGAAACAAAACGTTATCACTTCCCATGTCTCTCCCAATAGAGCACGCCTCCAATATATGAATTAGGACTACACTCTCCAATCACATTTTGATTAGAACGTATTACTCATACACTGATCCATTTCAAATCCATGTGAAAACCCTCTGTATGAGAACATACGAGATCATATGAACACACACAATTTTCTTCCAAATTAATAAGAGACACTGAACAAATCCTTGAGAATTGCGAGGTTACAAGTGAGATCTTGGTCACAAACCCGGATAAAACCAAGCGAGCTCTGATGAGAACTGACTGGATCGCAACCAGAGCCTCATTTTGTGACCGCAAAAGCACAAAAATGTCAGTTTATGCTGGAAACCGAGCAAATACGTGCTGCCCTATCTAAGTAGATTTCCAGATTCCAAATTGTGTGCTGAACTTCTGCGCTTTTTTTTAAATCTGGTGAAAACAAATGAAACCTCTATTATGGCAAAATTTAGAACATAAAGAAGGAGAATGCTATCTATGTGGCTAAGGGCATACACAGGATGTAAGGCACCTATTAATAACTTGCACAGCTTAATTTCCAGTAAGACTGAAATACTTTGCTAGATTTGTCCGCCATGCACAGCCACATTGTCAGCTGGTAAGGACCTCTTCTTATCAGTAGAGCTTCGAAAATGATTAAATGTACTGCAATTTATAAAAATTCCTTTATATAAGATAACACGGACAGACAAAATGTAGACAATACTGACTGATATTGCACATGTTTTTAAACAAAAACGTAACAAATTGATGCTTGTTTTTACTTTTTTTATTTCTTGAGAACTGTGTAAAAAAAGTCTATGTATGAATAATGGAAATAAAAAGAAGAAAATAATACATTCAATAGCCTACACTAACATTCGTTTCTAGGTAAACTTCTCCAGGCTTCCACTATTTACAGTGTATTGATAGAGTTACATTTTATAGCCATATATATACTCACTGTAGTACAGACAGGGTGAGCTTTAATATAGGCCGGTAAGCCTCTGTGAATCAGGTATGTATTCAAAAGCATTCCACTATTCGCAAATGATACCACATGTACAATATTTCGCTTTCTTTCCTGCATTTGTAAAGTATGCTTTATCATACATGTAAACCTATTGTCCATCCAATTAATCATATTTATATCCCATGTTTCTTAGGTTTCACATAGGTGATTCAATTTGCTATATTTCTTTTGTCCCTCCAGCACACAATAAGCATTCCAAACTCTTTGCAATAAGGATCCCTGCTCCATCGCTCTTATCTTTTTATAGAACATAAAAACACATCTGCATGCTCATTTTAGCACCACTTGTCAAACTACATTGTAATCGAACATACTCAATTGAGATATTTTTCTTCAACTTCAAAAGATTTCTCAGCATTTTAGATT
Source organism: Ambystoma mexicanum (assembly GCF_040938575.1). Classification (NCBI taxonomy): domain Eukaryota; kingdom Metazoa; phylum Chordata; class Amphibia; order Caudata; family Ambystomatidae; genus Ambystoma; species Ambystoma mexicanum. Next base: position 812,495,285 of record NC_090934.1, on the reverse strand, counting down.
CCAATGCGCCTGCTTGCTTACCAACTTCCATTCCCATATTGTCACTCCATAAGTCAAAATAGGGAATATGTTTGCCTATACAAAGTGAACACTTTTTGAGTGAAGTATCCCCCACGGCCCCCTGCAAATTTGTTTATTGAACCTACTACTTTTATCACCTTTTTTCGAAGCTTCCAATGCTATTCCCACTTCATATTCTCATTGATCACCACACCTAGGCACCTATATGTAATATATTGGTTCACCAATAGTCAATAGTCTATTAATACATTGTTTATAATAGTAATTAATCGTCTATTAATACATTGTTCCACCAATAGTCAATAGTCTGGTCAATAGTCCTTTTATACTTCCGTATATTGATACCTCTTGGCATTAACACCATCATTTGTGTTTTCTAGATGTACATTTTAAGCCCATTCGTTTTGGTGTGTATGTCCAGCACGTCAAATGTCGTCTGTAGGCCCAAGGGGGCGTAATCATTCAAGAAGTCATTGGCATAGCAGAGCCATGATATAACCATACTGCTACATTTAATGGGGTGAGTTCCTTCTAGATCAAATACTTCTTGTAAATCTGATAGGTATATGTTGAATAAGCCAGGTGCCAAAATATACCCTTGCTTGACACCTTTTGTCATGGGTTACTTCTCCTACCTGACCCATCCATTCGCACTCTGACACGTGAATTGCTCTGTACTATTGCATCATGTATAATAAGGCCTCTGGGATCTTCCACATCTGTAGTTTATTCCCTAGCCAATCCTTTAATAATGTGTCAAATGCTGCACTCAGATCGGTAAAGGCAGCGTAAACTGGCCAAGAGTATAGGATTAATTCAACAAATGTCATCAGGTTTGACAGTGTGCTTGATCCCTTACAGAACCCAGTCTGGTTATAGATCACCAGATTTCTATCACTCCATTCCATAAAGTGACCAAGCAGTACTCACGCAAAAACATTCGCAAGTATCATCAACATGGCCAGTAATCTTATAGGGTAAGGTGCAGGCAATGGTCAACATTATGCAGCAAATCTTTGTTGGAGATATTTTGTGTGCCAAGCTGTCAACAAAGGATCTCCCAATATTGTGCCTGACCAATATTTTTGATAAACTGTTTTCTCAAAAAGTATCATGCAGTTTGCACCAGCTTTTATGCTTCAAAGACATCACTTCAATTCATGAGGGTGATGTAAACTCTTTAATTCAATTGTATGTTGCCTTTTTGTTATTCCATTCTAAACAAATTATGATTTCAATATTGGTTTTCCCACATTGTTGGCAATGTAGTCCAAATGATGTATCATTGGTTGTATCACATATATTCCATTTGGAAAGCTGTTTAGTTGTATCCATTTTTTTCAGTTTGAGAACTGATTAAAATCATAACTTTTATTTTCATTACATACACATATGGTGCCTATCTTGAGGAGTCTTATCCTCAATAGTCTTATCCTCAAACACGTGTCTCACTACTGTGTCTCCAATGGGTCATCAGAAGGTTTATAATAGTATCTAGTTTTTTAATTGTCCTTATAGTTAGGTATCTAGCAAGTATTATTGTTGAGATGATTGTTGCTTTTAGGCAGCTTCTTGTTGAGGGGAATCATCTGAATTTAGTATATTCTTTTGGATTCAATGGCCCACAAACTGAAATCGAGGACACTTGGATACAAGAAAATATCCAGATGATTACCCTCAACAAGAAGCTACCTAGAAGAGGCAATCTACTCAACAATAAGACTTACTAGGTACCTAACTCTAAGGACACTTAAAAATGGATACTACCAAAAACCTCCTGCTAATCCATTAACTAATGTGGATGGGCAATTTTTATTGTTAGTAGCCCTCTAAAATGATTTATCTTATTTCATTCATTATTTATAAAGCACACCTAACTCTGAGGCAACTGGGTGCTGAAGCTTGTGACAATGTTACAAACACATATATACTTTCCCATTGCAAGTTTAACTAATTCTAACCATATATTCATACTCTTTTCCTTCAAGTGACATCCCAGCCGCTTTTATATATTATTTGTAATTCTCTTGCTAGCCTTCCAAGCTCAATATAGTCCTTACTCTGTGTCTTGTTTCCAGCTCTGTCTATCACGATTTTAATATCTGTCCTTAACAACCTTTTCCTCTCTCCCTGCTGGACAAGGACACCTTTTATATATTCCTCAATTCCTTCTCAAAGGACTCAAGTACATCATCATGTTACTGTCTCTGAGCACCCCCTGCTTTAACATAAAATTCTGCAAGTTCTTTGCAAACCGCCACATTTGCGAGTTCCAATTTAGTTGGATCCCATACAATCATATTAATTCCAGAGTTGATTTTTCCTCCAACCACTTGCCCTACTTCTGGTCGCTCTTTATTGATTTTCAAAACAGCGCACACTGTCATATGATCACTTTCATCTCTTACTCCTGTTTCCATATCTATAACCAATAATAATGTTGCCCTATTTACAAACAAATAGTCAATTGCGGAGCCACTTTCTTCCTTTGTAAGTATATCCCCAATGCTCCTCCCCCGGGCCGGACCCATTTAACATTTTTAGCCCATGACAATTAAACAATTTGGTCATGCCATTCCCCTATTATCATACTGTTTCCCTGCTCATGTCTCCTGAGCCCATTTCAATACCCCGTCGGAATTTTGCATTTAAATTCCTGCCCACTATAACTGTCTATCAGAGATCTACTTTATCTAGCACATGATCACCTATATGTAGCTTCAATTTATGCTGCTCCATATCCGGCAGATAATATATGTTAATAATCCAAATCTCACCATTCCTCTTTAAATTTCACTCAACAATGCCAAATAAGACATAATCAGTTCTCATCTCATTCTTCTTAATCAACCATCCATTATCCATAGATCTATGTAAGCCACCTTTGGGCCTCCCTTTGTTTCCCTGAATTGCAGCTGCATTAATAGAATTCCTATCATCAATTACCAAGGGTTCAACCATCCAGGTTTCTTGTAGCATTATTAAGGTAAACAGATTACAGTTGTCACTTAAACATCTTCATCCCAATAATAGTTAAAGCCCTTAGTATTCCAGGAGCATACTATTAACAAAGCATCAGGGCTTCTGTACAACGTGTTGTCTGAATGCAGCCACTGCCAGTATCCTTCAATTGATGTATTCCCAGCCTTACCACATGTATTGACTGAGATATGAACCGCAATACTATGATTTTCTTGAGACATCTTTTCCTTTATCAGCCAGATATACAAATTAAGATTAGTGCGTAAATTGCTTGCTCCTAATTCCAATTCACTCAAATGTACCTCCTTGTTTGGTATTGTGGTCTTTCCGCATTCACACCCCCTCTTAAATAATTATTCCTCTAATTCCATGACATAGTCCAGTAATCGGAATACAAGATGGGATGTCGGTCTGTCCGACCCTTCTACTTTATCCAATAGCAATATATCCTCCCCCGAGACCCCTCTTAATGGTATTATACTCATTAATATTTGCAAGAGTATCTTACAATGTATCCCTGGATGTTGACTTATCATAGATACATGATTAATGCATCATTCTTCACATTCTCCCACCTCTAGAGTTCTATCCTCATTCGTCCCGCTCCCCTTTCATTCCACAGAGAATATATATTGTTTGCACTAGGGAATTGCTTGCCCTCGTGCTAATTTGCAGTTTCTGTAATATTGCCAAAGGATTTTTATTTGGAATACATGTGAAAACACTTTCTGAATGCTAGATTTTGAGCCAGTTTTTCTAAATGTTTCTTTCAAGGGAGAACCACTACCTCTAACATGCCTTCATGGGATTAGGCAGTGCGTGCTAGCTGATTTTTACATGGGACTGGTTTGTCAAAAGTGTACACGGCTTCTGATGGTTTCCAGATCTCCTTTGCCTTAACACACATTAGTACCCGGCACGTGGCATCCACGGGATACACTGAACGTGGATTGGCTTGTTTCCGAGCCATACCAAAGTATAATTCCTTGGATGTACATACGTGCCTGTGTTTGTTTCCGGCAGGGGGCATGGCAGCCACTTATACCAATGAGGAGGCTCGAAATGGTGAATTTGCCGCTCCAAGCCTCCACACGTCTGGAGGCTGCCATCGTCCCCTGCCGGGATTCAGGTACATTTTTTATTTTCCCATCCCCTCCCCTGCAAACGATCTCTTCCCCACCCTCCCTACATCACTTACCTTCTTTTTTCTTCTTTTTCGGGAGCAAACCCGCTGGGAACACTTCTGTCCCCAGTGCGTCCATTACCGATGGCTACCATGGAAAGGGAAAACAGACTACGTTTTCCTTTTCCCTGCATTATGTTGTTTTTTTCTGTTCCGAAACGCCACAGCATTATGATATCTGAGAGAAAGAAAGAGAGGAGGACAAGATCCCAAAAATCATTATGGGTTATAATACATCTGCCTCAATTCCTCCCATTAAAACTATCCAGCCAAGATCCAACAACCCCTCAGTGCATAACCAATCCTCTAAGGTCCCAAAACCGGTTGTACCCAAAAAGTATATATCCCAGAATTCCCTTTTTACCTGAATACTCCCGATCCTTCTTTTCCACATCCCTCTAGTTATTTCTTCCCGACCGCCCAGCCTACATGGACTAAACACCACTATTCCCGTAATCCCTCCTGTTCCATTCACAATAACAATCCGAGTCATTCCCACCTGTCTCACAAATCCCATCAATCTCACCTTTCTAAGTTTATCAAACCCCCTGGTATAAAAGCTATAATTACCTATCACACTTTTTCCCCATCCCATCACGCAGAACTCTACCTTTCTCCTTTTCCAACTTGAACACTTTCTTGCACTGTAACAGACAAAGGACTAATGATAAACCTGTTTACCTGATATGTCCCGACGCAGGGTTAGGCAGAGTTAGACAATTTAAATTCTAAATCACATAAACATGACGGCCTTTCATTTCCCAGAGGTCGATAAATGAGTACCAATTTTGGTTGGGTGATATTGTATGTAAATATGTGCTCGGTAAAGCAATTTGGATAAAGGCGCTTTATAAATGACACATCATTATCATCATTATAATAAAAGGTGGAGCACGAAAGCACACGACAAGCAAGGCAGACCGCATGACGAGACAGCTATCCAGCCTCAGCAGTTCAAGAGGAGGAGAAAGACACCAAACATCGAGAGGCTGACAAGGAGAGACACTACCTTGCCCTTTTTCGATGGAGACCCGCGAAACCTCTGCAGGGGGAATCGTAAGACCAAGGACAATAGCCCAAGTGTGCTGCAACTGATGTCAATGGTACACGGCATGTATCATTGCTGATATGCTAAAGCGAGGAAATCTCCTGCTTCTATGGTACCGGCCTTGACTCTAGTTAAGAGGAAAGCCAAGAGGTTCATCATAGCCGGTGAGTCGGGGGGAGAGCCGATAAGAACCAGGCTGTGGTGAATGAAAGTCCCAAAATGACAAATTGAGAGAAGTTCAAAGAACTATAAAATTGTCAACGAGAGACCGGCTGGAGAAGGGACCAGCACCACATGGACATTGCTGTGTCAAACTCTGGTCGAGCCCCGTCTGAGTAAAACTACAGATACCAGAAGGACATAGGAGAGCCACCAAGAAAGTGGTAATGCAGGAGGTCAAGTAAAATCCCCATACAGTCAAAAGTCTTTGACCTAAGAACTATAATGAAAGCAAGGGAAGTGAATTCCACCACATGAGAAAGCAAGGGGAAGTGAATCCCGGAAACATTGAAAGTAGATGTGAATGAGAAATTGGCAAAAGTGAACCCAGAAGAGGGATGCTGACAAGAAGGTGGAAAGTCTAAAGCTCCAAGAAACAGTGTGTTCACAAGGGTAAACCCGGATGAGGGATGTCCACTGGAACTCTGCAACATTGCAAGCTTCGAATTATCTTCTGCCTGCGCCCTGTTGCCCCTGGGTAAGGTGCGCCATACAAATAAATAAACAAACAAACAAACAAACAAACAAACAAACTGTTTAGAAAGACATTAAGATTAGTGAATGCTGGAAAAGCCATAGTGATCCTGGAAGAGGGAGGCTGAAAGTAGAGAGGGGTCTGTGCCGGAAGAGGGGGGTCCAGGGGTGAATCCATCACCCAAGAAATACGTAGAACAGAACTTTCTGTTTGTTGATTTTTTATTGGTAAACATAGTTGTAAGGTTTGGCAATAGGTTTCTTAGTGTAGGCCCTTTTTATTTTATACGAGGCTAGGTCTGCCTTGTTTTCATTTGATGGTCAACGCTTGCTCCCACCTTAGATTTAGGTTTAGATTTAGTGTTTTCCCAACCTGCACGCTGTTTAATAAACACCCTTCAACTGTGATCATGTGTGTCTGTCTTTACTGTTGCCACCATAAGTTCGTTACAGGTACCAAGCTGGCTTAGCAAAAAGGTTACTCTAGCTGAGTCTTCACTTCGTTTTTTGTGACAGAAGCGTCTCTGAGTCTATAAACTCACCTGCAGCTTCTTGTTATGAAACTGGCATTCAGTACGGTTTTCCTTAGGTTAAAAGGTGGCTTGTTTGGTTGATAATGTTGGTGTACTGACTGATTCAGCAGCTTCATTTTGTCAGTTCGGTGCTGCAAAGTGAGCTTGATGGTTGAGGCAATATTACATTGTGGGAAGACTTGCTGTTAAACAGTGGCTGAATAGTTTCAAAACTGGCTAAACTTCCTTTTAGATATTTTGAGCAACAACACCTGTTAGAGGGAAACCTTCTGGACTTTGTGAAGTTGGGCATGTTATATATGAGCGGGGAATCGGACCGTCATCAAAGCAGACATGCAATAATAAGCAGATGTTAATGAAGGCAATAAATCAGGAGCCGGTGCTTCTTAACAGTTCTTTATTCTAGCGTGAACGGAACCCGACGGTAACCTCGCCTCCTTACCCACGTGGGTCGCAGCCCACTAAACAACTGGAGTAAACAGAGGACTGCTCCTCTTCATGACAATGAACAATAACAACAATAGAGGTAGGACGTTACAGGGTATTCGCTTCCTGAGAACCTTCTCCTTCTCCTAGTCCTGATTGTGTTCACTGATCTACATTCATTTTTGTAATTGGTTATTTATTGTAGTCCTTGCCTCCCCCCTCATAAATCCAGCAGTACACATTCCTGAGGGCAAGGTTATCCACGCCAGACAGGGAGGGGTGGTGGTGCGGGGGCTGGGGGGACTTCAGAAACACAACCTCCCTCTCATTATGTGGACGTCATGGTCGCTGGTCCTCGGTGAAGAGACTCCAGGAGGTTTTTCCTCGGATTTTGAGGGACGTTGAAGGAACGAAGGAAGTACTTCAAGAAATGCTACCTCCATAAGCAGTAAACTGGTGTTTTTTTAGAAATACCAGTGGTGAAGGTAGTTCATTTTTTTACAAAAAATCCTACCAACTCTAAATGACTCCTTTTTATCATGTTAAGGAGCATCCGCTTTGTGAAAACACTTTGTTCCTTAGTACTCCTTCGTACTATGAATAACGAAAAAAGAAAACGTGTTGTACGATATTATATTTGTATCAGCAGGAGGTAGATAATTAGATGTATGCGGTCAATGCAGGAAGTCGCCTTCAGTGCTGTGGGAGGGTGTGGAAAGAGTGTGATGAAACCAAATACTAAAATACAAGAGAGAAAAGGCTTTCGAGTGAAACTTGTTCAACAATTTGGCTCTATGATATCTCAGTAATAAAGGCTAATAAAGGTTAACAGCTACAAAGTGAATTATATTCCTCCCTTACCACTAGTTTGGTAACATTGTCTCAGAGCAGGCTGTACTCGTTAACAATGTAAGACAGTACTAGGAGCATAAAAACAATTGTATTTTTGTACTTCCCAAACTTACCGGAATATCCAATTTAGGGTCCATACACTGTACACTTTTCTTAAACACTTTTCTCCATCTCCATTTTCCTTTCTCTGTTTTCCTCTCTCTCTCTGCCTCTGATTCTGCTATCTCACTCCATCACCGCCCTCTCTGCGGTTTGCTCACGCTGTGCCTCTCCGTCTGCTTGCTTGCCGTTTCTCCTCTCTCTCTCTGTCTCTCCCTTGTTCTTTGTCTGCCTCTTCTTCCGCTATCTGCACCACACTGCGCCGCCCACTCTCCCAAGCTCTCCACCTACCTGCACTGCAGATGCTCTCCTGCTCCAGATAGCCACTCACTCTCAATCACTCGCTCACTCATCCACTCTCTCGGCCACGCCAGATACGTACTCTCCAAGCCACTCCATAATTGGTACCTCCTCCTCCCCACTCACACCTTACCTTCTCACAAATGCTCAGCAACTTCCTCCACCACCAACACTCTGCCTCTTTGTCTCACCACCTTGCCTCCGACCTTACCAGCACACCCACACTCTCCCTGCTCTTCAGTGTCGTCTAAATAGTCTATCCCTCACTCCACCTAGCTAATGGGCTGAACTGGCTTGCTCAATAGTGTGCACCTGCAGGTTCTCTGGGCCAGCTCAAGTGCCGTGGCCATCTTGGAATGGTCAATTATTCCTGGTTCTGTTTTTTGGTTTTAAATATGAGTATGGCCCTCATTAGGACCCTGGCGTTAATGCGTTAACGGCACCGTAAAAGATTGCGGTGCCGTTAACCCCTTAACGCCTTACTACGAGGTCCCTTTGCGGCTCCCGACCTAACGGCTGGTCTGGACCAGCCGTTAAAGTAGGGACCCGCAAAGGGACCTTGAAGGTAATTACGGTACCGCAATTTGCAGTACCGTACTTACCGCCTTCCCCATTCCCATTGAGCCCTATGGGGCAAAAATGGGGAAGGGCCAATGGTGAATGGGGAATTACCCCCCCTCCCAAACTTGGAATGGGCTGGTAATTCCCCATTTCACCATGGCGAAGTGGGTAAGTTACCAGCGTTAACCATGGCGCTAATAGCGCCATTGGTTAACGCCGGGGTCCTAATGAGGGCCTATGTCTGTAAACCCCCAGTGGGAGTATGCTTTGTGTTTCATTGTGGTTCCTCATGCAACATCTGTCAACATATATCATAGTTTGATAGGTGTTGGTTTGGCACTGGGTGGCTCCTCTATGAACTCTCTCGTACTGGGTAAGGTCGGAGAAAGGGACCTTTGCAGTCTCCAAAGCACAAGGTAAATGACAGGTGGTGAGGGTACTTTGAAAAGGAGCACCTTGTGCACACGTGTACTACCTTGTTCTCTTAAGCAGGCTGAACTACATCCAGCAGAATTAATGGTGTTTCTTGCAGCAGAAGCAGAATATTCATTCCAGTTATCTTGATGTGGTGCGTGGTTGGGATGCTTGCCACAAGGATAGAAGTGGCTGTCCTGATTACCAGTGATTACCAGCAGTAAGGCTTTGGGTTCTTCCAGCAGATAATGGCCCTCATTACGACCCTGGCGGTAAGTATCGGCCATTACCGGCATGGCGCAAATAACGTGTCCGTGCAGGCCAGAGACCGCTAAAAGCAGCACATTACGAGTTCTCGGGCACGAGGATTGCGCCATGCCGGTAATGGAATCACCGCCATGCCACTAAAGGGCGTAAAATCCCACTTACCGGCATTGTATGCGGTGCAAATAGCACCTCCGCCACCCTAGCCATCGACATTAGCGGTCACCGCCAATAGCGGTAACCGCAATTAGCGGGAATCGCTATTAGAGGGGACCGTAAATAAGCGGATCCGGAAGTAGCGTCACCGCACAGGAACAGGAAAGAGCACAGCGGACATCTTTAAAAACACAATCCATTGCCATCCTCTGTTACCAGTAGACACCTGACCCCCACAACTTCCACAAACCTCCTACACCACCCCTTTTAACATCACAATGCCTAAGGTTTTGAAAAAGAGCGGAGATCGGCTGCGCCAGGAGCGCTTTTCAAGGGAGGAGCTAACAATGTTATCCGAAACACCCCAAGAGCATGCTGATGTTGTGTTCTCCACGGAGATGACCAGACCGGCGCTGCAGAGAAAAAAGGCAATATGGGCCATGGTCGCCCAGAGGGTCAGTGCTGTTGGCACAACACCCCGCACTGCCAAACAATGCCGCAAGCGGTGGGACGATCTACGTCTCCACGTTAGAAGCATATTGGCGGCAAATCGGAATCTCGGCATGGCGACTGGTGGAGGTGCTGAGTCGCCCCTAAAACTACAGCTGTGGGAGGAGATATGTGCTGCCACCATAGGCACAGAGAGCATTGAGGGAGTTGGGGACATGGAGAGAGGAGCCCCGACATCAGGCGATGCAGGAAGGTGCCTCAAGTCCAACTATGCCAATCTCACCACGATGATGTCCAGATGATTGGGAAGTGCAATGATGCATACCAGGGTCCACTGGACACATTAGCACAAGACTGCCTGCAGGCAGTGCTGACCTCCACCTTGTACACATGCATAATGCTCCCCATTTCTGTAACTACCCACATGCCTCCATGCATCAACCACCTAAGAGTGAGACTACCTGTATGTCACTGCCTCCAATGTGAACCATACAGCAATCAAAATGAATGCAGCCATCACAATGCATGCTCAATGCCCGTAGACCCATCACTAACTGTCTCCCTCCTTTGGTCCACCACAGGCTCACATTCGGAGAGCGCCGATGAAGACACAGGTGCAACCACTGCCAAAAGGGCCAGGGCCGAAGAGGCACAACACCATCCCTCCACCTCAGGGGGAACAAGAAAACCCCAACATCAGGAAATTTCCCACAGCACAGCACAGGCCACGGCACCGATGGCTACCAAGTCCACCACTTCGGTGCTACCGACATCCACCATCTGCCCAGTGTTGTCCGCCAAAGGCACTGGATCCGCAGGAAGCAGCACCATCGGTGAAACTGCTGCCACCGCAGCGATCTCCGACAACGATGAAGGGGATGTTGATAATGTTGTGAGTCGCCCCACTGGCCCTCTGCATTCCCCTTACCTGTCCCCGTGCAGCCAGCATGACATCCATCATACAGGGGCTATCTCCTGGAAACTCTTTGCCGGTTACTCCAAGCCCAACCGCACATGTGCAGGAGGGCAGCAGTATAATGGACACACCACAACCATCAGCCACAGGCCACAACACTCAAGAGACAATGCAGGAAATAATTACGTGCCAACAGCAACTTAGAGCCCTGTTGACACAGCATGTCACAGAATGCACCAGCACTAGGGAGGAAATGTGTGGTTGTGCTGCTACTCTTAGGTCTGCTATCGAGTCCAGTTCTAAGGACATCTGTGCTGAACTGGCCGCGATGCGGCACGTACTTTCTGAGTTAGTACAAACAATGCGGGACATGCGTCCAAGTGAGCAACCCAGTTCTTCCTCGGCAGCCAGTTCAACCAGAACCAGCCCCGTGTGCAGATTGGGCAGTAACCTGCGGTGTTCCGACAGGGGTACACCGGGTGCTGGGAGCGGGGGATGCCAATAGGCGCAGTCTTGTGAACTGGTGCCACATGATGCACTTGTGCACAGTCATCCACACCATGTTTTGGGGAGTAGAGGGGGGAAGGGGGAGTGGGTGTGTTGGGGAGTAGAGGGGGAGGGGGAGTGGGTGTGTTGGGGAGTAGTGGGGGCAGGGGGGAGTGGGTGTGTTGGGGAGTAGAGGGGGAAGGAGGGAGTGGGTGTGTGGGGTGGTGGGTGTGTTCACTTAGATTTACCTTTTCAATACACTTTTTGGTTATGCAGAAATCACATGTGTGGACATTGCTTATTGCGTACGTGTGCTTTATTGGTTAACAGTCTACAGTGTCCATGTCCCTGACACACCCAGTGCCCCAAGTGCCATCTCAATGTGACACCCCCCATTCATGTGTGCTAGAAGATTTGGTTGATCAGAGTCCGACGCATGTCACGTCCCTCCTGTGCATCGCTTCCTCCCTGAGGTGCTGCCCCATCCCCACCCTCCTCATCCTCTTCGTCAGGTGGTTGCTGTTCTGCGTCAGGGGGCAGGGGCACATTCCGTCTGACGCACATATTGTGTAGCATGACACGTGCCATGGCGATCTTTGCCACCTTCTTATGGTGGTACAGGAGTGCCCCACCAGACCTGCTGAGGCAGCGAAACCGTGCCTTCAAGAGGCCAAATGTCTGCTCAATCACCACACGGGTTCGTGTATAGGCACGATTATAGTCCTCCTCATGCCTGTTCTGTGGATTCCGGACTGGGGTAAGGAGCCACCGCTTCAAGGGATAGCCTGCATCACCTGCATGTGGGCAACAATGTATGTGTAAGTCAACTCATCATGTTTGACCTCATTAAGTGACACCATGGCATGCATTTATTTCTTCATCTCAACCCCATTTGCATGCATGAATGGAGTCACACGATGTGACTGCTATGTGTGTATTCCTCTAATGGACTGTTTTGCATGTCATCGATTAGTGTGCGCTGGGGGGTCCACTGGCTTGTCAGTGCACATGTACTGTGTCAGTCCGCGACCGTTGTTTCTGTGATCTTGCAGATGTCCAGTTATTTGTAGGCTTTCATCCTGGCAATGTTGATGTCAGCCTCATGATGCACTCATTACGCACAACAAATGGTGTCATGCAATTTCGTTGGGTCTCTGTGTCAGTGTGGTGGTGTATTGATGTATTTGACCCTCATGTGACTCCTTTGTACGCAGTAATGGCGGACTGGCCTTTCAGTTCATGGTGTTTTGTGCTGTGTATTTGCTATAGTCGTTGCTTGTAGCTGCATTTTGTTGAGGGGAATGCGGTCTGATTTGGAACAGTGCACATACAGATGTCTGTAGGATGGTTGGGACACTGCTTCATTCGCATGGTAGGGCTGCTTATATCTTGCATTATGTGGTCAGGTGTCAGGTCCAGTCTGGGCTGCTTTTGGGGTATGAGCTTGCTCCATTCCCTCTGGCACTCACAGCTAGGTTATGTATGCATCTCTCCCCCCCATCTCAGCCAGGTGAAGTATGCATCTCCCCCCCCCATCTCAGCCAGGTGAAGTATGCATCCCCCCCCCCATCACAGCCAGGTGAAGTATGCATCTCCCCCACCCCCATCTCAGCCAGGTGAAGTATGCATCTCTCCCCCATCTCAGCCAGGTGAAGTATGCATCTCCCCCCCCCCCATCTCACCCATGTGAAGTATGCATCTCCCCCCCCCCCATCTCAGCCAGGTGAAGTATGCATCTCCCCACTCCATCTCAGCCAGGTGAAGTATGCATCTCTCCCCCCCCATCTCAGCCAGGTGAAGTAAGTATGCATGTATGCCTCAATCACCTACCCACATCACATTTCCATGAGCCTAACATGTGACTCACCGAGAAGCCAGGATCTCTGCCCTGCATGTCGCTCCATGTAGCATGGAATCACGGAGTTCCGCAGGACCATTGAATCATGGGTTGATCCGGGGTATCGAGCACAACAATGTGTGATGATCTTGTTTGAGTCACATACCATTTGCACGTTGATTGAGTGGTATAGCTTACGGTTGCGGTATGCTACCTCCATGGCATGTGGGACCACCAATTCCACATGGGTGCAGTCGATGGTGCCAATGCAACCAGGTATGCCGGCCAGTGAATAGAAACCCACTTTGATGTTTGAGATCTCCTGGGCAGTCTGTGGTAAGGAAATGTGTTCATCTGTGTGCCTGAGGAGGGCATCAAGCACTTGGTTCAACGTATGTGAGAATAATGGTTGTGAAATGCCATGCAGTTGCCCCACTGTGTGTTGGTAGGTGCCTGTGGCCAGGAAGTGGAGCACAGACCCTACCTTTAGTAGGGGTGGGATGGCGGTGCGTGTTTCAATGAGGCTGACAATGTTGTCATGTATCATGTCCACAATGGTGGTGATGGTGTCCTGGTCCAGGCGGTACAGGGTGTGGATCTGCTCAGCGGTTAGGTTGAATGGACTGGCTCTGATGTGTGGTATTGGGGGATGCCTGCGTGGTGGCACTGGCTGTGCTGAGGGGGCATGCTAGCCCTGCCTTGCCCTCCTTCTCCTCCTGTGTCTCCTCTGTGCTGCCTGTTGTTGTTCTTCTTGTAGTTGTTGTTGTAGCACTTCCACTGCAATCAGGTCCTCCAGCCCCAGCATTACTAGTAGTATTGCATTCATTGTGGAGTGTGACTGGGTGTGGGAAGGGGTTGGGTGGGGTGTGCTCCTTTTGTGCTTGCCTAGTCTGTATTGCCTCCACCTGTGCTGATTGAGAGCACCTGTGGCAGCTGGGAACACTGCACATGGCCATTTACGGTTGGTTCGCGATGGCGGTATTAGCACCATTGCGGTAAGGTACTTTACGGCCTTCACAAAGGCGTTATTTGCATGTCCGCGTGACTTGTAATGTTCCCCACTTAGCACCATGGCGGTATTTACGGCATGGGGTTCGCGTGCCCGCGCTCTTGGCGCTTTTAGTGGCACCGTTGATTACGGTGCCACTAATAGCGCTATCTCAGGTCATAATCGGCCGTAGCGGTAAGCGATGCCGGTAATCCTTTACCGGCCAGGGTCGTAATGAGGGCCAATGTGTTTTAACCCTCAAGGCTTTTGAATAAGGCAAGTTTTAATTTCCTCTTAGATGATGCACACTGACACACACTGCCCCAGACATACTCTCCTCCACACATACTGTACAGAGGCTGCCTCACACACACACACACACACACGCACACACACACACATGCACACACATAGACATTCAACACACACTGCCCACACAACCCTGTCCACACTCACATAGTGTCCCCACACATGAATTCACTAGCCCACACACACATTGGCCAAACCATGCATACACTGGCCCACACACATACTAACCCTGACACATGCAATACCCAAAGACACAGAAAAATAAAGCCCACACACAAAGCCACCATGCAAAACAACGCCACATACTTCTCTGTTCATATTTCCCCTAAACACACTGCCCTCACACACTTATTTTCCCAACACACACATTGCGACCACCAACATGCCTCAGACACAATCTTCTAGACTCACTCCCCAACACACATTAGTTCTGACACACAATCACACATGTATCCGAAACACTCACTGTCAACACACACACAAACATACACACACACCCAACCCCGTACATACTTTCCTACATATAACACTAACGGTACACGGCTACTGTGTCGGAAGCAGCCTCGCAGTACAGCTTGACACGGCTTGTTGTACATGTGTGGTGACATTTGGGTCCTGTGAACAGAAGATAGCACATGGGCCACGTGCTGGTCTTGGAAGCAAGACAACGTAGAGTGCAGAGGTTTGGATTCCAGATCAACGCTTAGAACCCGAATTCAGGTATTAAGTGTGTTATGAAAAAAACAATTAGGTAAGTAATTTTTATTGCTCGTTTGAGAGTTTGGGAGTGTGGAGCAGAGCACAGCGGGAGGCTGTGCACCAAGACGGGTCTGTGTTACCCTGCTGTCTTACCTGTGGTGTTGCTGTTGGTATTGGCGGCATGTCTATTTCTGTGGGTAAAGGAAGGTGTGCGGGAGGCGAGAGCATTGACGTTGTGGCAGAGTTGGAATAGCCCATAGTCCATGGCTCTCTGACCGAGAGTCCAATGCCCACGAGAAACTTGTCAGCCGCTGTTTGCTGGTTTGGGCTCCAGGTCCTTGTGTTTTTTCATTTCTGATTTTTTTGTCCTACCTGTCACGCATTTTGTGAAAACTCACAAGCACCTATGAGCAAAACTATTGTTGGTACTAGGGGCTGTTAAGCCATTTGGCTTAAGGAAATAATGGAGGCACACCAGGTTAGTATCTAACATCTTGCTTTATTCCCGAACATACAGAAACTGGGCTCTGCCCTTTTTCATCTCCTCAACTTCCCTTTTCTCCCACGTCACTTCCTGCCATGATGCTCTCTCATGAGGGCCGTCCTAAAGAGACAGACCCCGCAAGAACACCCCCAGACAAATGTCCTTACGAGGGATTCAACTTGAACTTCTTTAATCATGTCTTAACACTCTTCTACTAGTCTTGGAGGTCTCTTGATGACCCTTTGGGGTCCTCATCGTGGCTCTTGACTTAAGCCACCATCAGTATTGTTGTTCGGGACCAACTGACGTAGAACCTGCAGTTCGAGGGCAACCCACTCCTCGTCATGAATGTCATAGTGTACGGGGTCTGGGTCAACAGGCGGGGGTCTCTCTTCCTCTCCCCTCATGACGTGCTTGAACAAAGAACTGTTTCTGGTCACCTCCTTTGAGTCATTGGCTGCTGTTATCATTGTACCTTTTACAGCAATTACTTGCAGTGGCTCCGGTGCAAACTGTGAGTCAGTTTTCTTGTTCATGTTCTGTTTCACCCAAACTCATCTCCTGTTTCAAATTCCTTAATTTGAGCTCTTCTTCTGAATTCTGGTTTTCTCCTCTCGTTCGGCGTCCCTTTGAAGGACCTCTCGATCAGGTTCAGGCCGGGTTCTTGGGTTGTTGACGATTCTTGCCCTAACTTGGTATTTCAACATGAGTTCAGCTGGGGTCTTGTTGGTGGCTTCATGGGGTGTGTTCCGATAGTCCCTCAGCATTCTGCACAGCGCTTGGTGGGTGTCTGACCCTTCAATTTGTGCTATTTGCATTGACTTTTTGATTGAGGCCATGAATCTTTCTGCCATCCCGTTGGCTTGGGGCCAGCGTGGTGTAATCTTTTGTTGGGTGAACCCCCCAAATATTGCGAACTCATGTCCACTGAAAGGTGGGCTATTGTCCGACTTTAATGTGTTCGGGATCCCTCATTCGCTGATGACTTTGTCGAAAGTGGCGGCTACATGGGCGAATGCCGTGGACTTCACCTTCTTTACAATGGGGAACATGGAGTGTTCGTCAATGAAGAGCAGCAAGTACTCGCCCGTTTCCAGTGGGCCATAGAAGACTACTGCAACTCGTTCCCAGAGGTGATGTGGTATTTTGATCAATCTGAGTGGCACTTGGGGTTATGATTTTGCGGTGCACTGTCAGGCTGCACAGTTCTTCACCCACCGGTCACCAATATTGTCCATGAAGGGGAACCACACGTGGCACCTGAGTAGCCCTTTAGTGTTGTCAGCACCCCTGTGGCCTTCGTGGGCAGTCTTGATGACCTCAGACCTGAGTGTCGCTGGTATCACCAGCTGATATCCCCTCAATAAGATGTTTTTGTTAATCTCTGCATGCACCGGGGTGTCTCTGAACTGCTCGGTGAAAGTCTTTCCATTTATTGTTCTCCGTCAGGCTTATGGCGAAGGCCATGAAAGGATCTGCAGCTGAGGCTGTGGCAATGGTTTCGATGGAGATGGCCGGGGGTAGTGCATTGTCTTTTACGTAGCTTACATATTCAGTGTCACAGGGCCTATGGACTGGTTTGCCGGTTGGGTGTCAGGACAGATAGTCCACGGGGTTGTTCTCGCCCCCTGGTCGGTGAACGATTTCAAAATCATATTCTTGTAGGTGAATGCCCCATCGTTCAATTCTGGGGGGCATTTTTGTACTCGGATTCCCAAATAGGGATAGCAGCGCCTGGTGGTCCGTGATGAGTGTGAATTTTTTCCGATAACGAAATTATGAAAATGTTCACAGGCCCAGACGGGTGCCAAGCTTTCTTTCTCTGCCTGGGAGTACGCTGATTCAGGAGGAGCCAATGCTCTGCTGGCGTAGGCTTCTAAATGCCTAGGGTAGGTATCCGGACCACTGGTTTGGGCAAGGATGGCCGCTAGGCCCACAGGGCTGGCATCTATGACAATTTCAGTGTGTCAATCGGGGTCAAAGTAGGCAAGTTTAGGGGCTTCAGCAAGGGCTTATTTAATGGTGTCAAATGCCCCTTGACATTCTTCTGTCCAAGTGAATGGGACTTCTTTTTGTAACAGACACCTTAGGGGTTCGGTGACGGTGGCAAAGTGGGGTATGTAACAGGCACAGTATCCGGCCATTCCCAGGAATGATCTTATATCGGCTATCTGTCCGGGTCTTTAAAGGTGGAAGATGGTGGAGACTTTATCTGGATCGGGGGTCATCCCATCAGCCGAGAAAATGTGGCAAAAGAATTTGAGCTTGGACTTACTAAAACAACACTTCTCCAGGTTTAGGGTCAGTCCTGCGTCTTGTACTGCTGTGCCGGCAGTGCCGAGTGCTTCATCATGTTCTTTGTGAGTCTTCCCAAATACAAGGATGTCATCGCTGTAATTCAAGGTCCCTTTTCCCGGTCGAATGACCTGCCTGATGGTTTCATGAACGATTTCAGCTGCTGACGACATGCCAAAATTCAGTCGTTTATAATGAAACAGTCCATCATGGGATGCAAAGGTGGTGATTAGTCGTGAATCGGGATGGAGTGCCAATTGGTGGTATCCTTGGTTCAGATCTAGTTTCTAAAAGAGGACAGCTTTGTTCAGTTGAATGATCATGTCTTCGATCTTGGGCCCTGGATGGCGTTCTCTTTGGATGGCGATGTTGGCTACCATCATGTCGACACATAGTCGCAAGCAACCTCCGTCCTTTGGGACAAGCACAAGTGGGGAGACCCATGGTGTCGGTCCAGTGGCTGGTTCGATGATGTCATCGAGTATGAGTTGATTGAGTTTATTTGAGACCGCCACTTAGAGGTGAAACCCGACTCTGCGCCGGTGTTGTGGGACCGAGCGGACTGCTGGGCCAATGTGTAACTTGACCGGGAGACCCTTTATTTTACCCAGGCCTTGGCATAGGTGTGGAAATTCCTTCAGGATGTCGTCCTTCATGATGGTTGGGCTCAAAGATGGTGTGTGACCCATATTGTAGGTGTGTCCTTCAGTTTCGCATCCAGGTGCTGTTGAGATGATTGTGTCATCTTCCTGTACATATATGTTGATTAGGCCCAAACAGGACGCTGTTTTGTAGCTCAGCAGGCATCGCCCTTTGGTCGGGCTCCTTATTACATGTATTGTGGTGGTAGATGACTTGCTACCATGGATGAGCTAATGACCCAACACTGTGTAGAGGGGTGCCTGCACCCAATTGGAATATTCTGGAGAGGGTCTGCTCTAGTGGGGGCTTGTTCTGAAGCTGTTGAAATCCTTTTCCCCCATAATGTTTACTGTGGCCCCAGAGTCAATAAGGAAGCAGAATTGTTTGTCGCAAATGTCTACCGGTATCCTTGGTGCTTCACATAGCTCGTCCTCGTCAATGATGAGGTTCACAAATTCGTCTTGTGCGTAGAGGTCATAATGATCGCTCTCGTAGTCTTGGTTACCTGGCGACATGGTGTGGTAGTTTAGTCACAGATATCGGAGGCATATCGGAGGCGGATTGTCATATTCATCATGAATCTGTGGGTATGGCTCTGGTGGCTCATATTCTTGGGAGTCATCTTCTGGATAGAGTTCTTCCACCACTCTCACATATCTCCTTGGCCAATGTTATGGGCATGCCTGGTATGATTGATCTGGAGGTGTCCTTTAAAACGATCTGTACTGCGGTGACGAGATTGGTCGTGGCATGGGAAAAGGTTTTTCTTCTCTACAGACCGATTGGAAGTGGTCTTCCTGGCCACAGTTTCCAAACTTCTGGGTGAGTGCAGGGCATGATCCTGCATGGGGATAAGCCATTCCGCACCTGTAGCACTGCCTTTGCATTCGAGGGGTCGCTGCATAGTTTAATCCACTTTGCCTTTCGCCCACTCTGGTGCTGCCCGTGTGGACTTCTGCTATTATGTCACTTTTGTCATGCTTGAGTGTTGTCCTGCTGGTCATCTGCATGGGTTTCTTATCAACTCTTTTGAGGATTCTGGCCATTTCTCTAACTTCTTCAATGGTGAGGAGTTTCTTAAGAAGTTGCTTTTTTAATGTGGGCGAGAGGCACCCTTCTATTACCCTTGGACAAATGGCCTCCTTTAGGGAAAATGCATGAAATTGGCAGTGTGCTTCTTTGATCTGGAGTCTTGTGATGATTTCATCCACCGTTTTGTCGATGCGTTGGGTGCATTGATTAAACATGTACCTTTCATAGTCCCTGTTGGGTTCTATGACCAATCTTTTGTTGAGGGCTGTAATTAAAGCTGCAAAGTCAGTGTGTTCTGCTGGCGGGATGGTTTTGATTAGTGTTTTTATTTCGGTACCAGCCGTGTTGATGAACATACTGC
Source organism: Ambystoma mexicanum (assembly GCF_040938575.1). Classification (NCBI taxonomy): domain Eukaryota; kingdom Metazoa; phylum Chordata; class Amphibia; order Caudata; family Ambystomatidae; genus Ambystoma; species Ambystoma mexicanum. The sequence goes on along the minus strand of NC_090934.1, from coordinate 812,475,254 downwards.
ATAGGCGTGGGGAGGTCTCTTCACCTGCAGCTTCTATAAAGTTGTTAAAGTCCTCAAGCCATTCGACCCACTACGGTCCTTTGTCCGCCTGTAGGGTCATGGAAAAAGGTGGGGGCATGTGCCATGCCGTCGCTGTCGACCCTGTTACCGTTGCAGGAGTCTGCGGGGCTTGCCCAGCACCATCTGGGGATGTGCTCATGGTGAGTAAGGTCGGGGTGGTAGTGAGGCGTTATTTAGGTGGACGTCCTTGTTATGAGTCAGGGTCTTTTCACAGCCTGCTATTGTGTGCTTAATGTGTTGGTACACTTACGAGTTGTTGGGGTGGTGGCTGTGAGCCTCCCTGAATGCTTGGCGTGGTGCAAGACCTGGGTGGGCCCCTAGAGAAAAATATCACACCCACCTGGTGTTGCTGATATATTTTTTTTCAGATCTCTTTTCAGTGGGGGACATGTTTCTGTGTCTTCTGATGAATCCACTGAACCGTGGAGGCATGGCTCTGTATTTGTCCAGGCCTTCCGGATCAAGTGTGTAGTAGTATCACTGGTGTTCCGCTTCTACAGGGCCAGGAGGGGCTGGAAGTTGGCAGCGTGTGTTGGGCCACCGGCTGGATTGGGTGTAACATCATGTCCAGAGCAGGAGCCCGGTGGGATCACCGGCGCAAGTAGGAGAAAAAATAACAAACACGCAACAGGATCGCTGGCTGGCGTGGGAGAGCGCAGCTTCTATCTTCAGCTCTTCATGTAGTAGGAGGAGCACGCAGCAGGATTGCTCGCATAAGGAGCATAGCTACACGGCCCTGTGCCAGGCACCCAATGGGATCATTGGTGCGCTCGGAGGAACACGCAGCGGATTGCTGGTGTGTGGAGCAGGAGGAACCTGGTGCGCTGGAAAAGCCTTGTCACCAGTTGGTAAGCCATTTGGCTTAAGGAAATAATGGAGGCAGACCAGATTAGTATCTAACGTCTTGCTTTATTACCGAGCATACAGAAACTGGGCCCTCCCTTTTCTTCTCCCCTCAACTTCCCTTCTCTCCCGCGTCACATCCTGCCGTGACACTCTCTCATGAGGGCTGTCTTAAAGAGACAGACCCCGCAACAGGGGCTTTCCTTTAGCACTTTGAAGTGGTGAGCAGAGGTTAGCAGAGGTGGAAGAAAGGAGTGCTGGGACACTGCAGTATTGTGCTGCAGCCTCCTGTAAAGTGTACAGTGTACCGTGTGTTGCACAAGCTTGAAGGAGACTGCACAAGCTTTGCTGCCCAGGAAGAGAGTGAGAGCATGGATTGAGAGCCTGGAAGGAGCGCAAGCATGGCCGCAGATAGTGGCCAGGTAACGGCCATCACCTGTCTCTTCTCACATGCCCCAAGCCTTTCCTGATTGTGTTGTGGGCCAGTGGCAAGTGCATTACCACACCCTGCAGTAGAAAACAGTGCGTTGGCATTAAGCACTAAATGTGTGGCATGCAAGGGTCTCCATCTGTGTGTGGGGAAGTTGGAGAAGAGTGGGATGCGACTCCACAATATAATCGTGGCCCATAAGGTTATGTCCCTGTCATCTGTTAGCCACCAGTTAGTGATTAACTGAAACAATTGCTCTGCTTGCTCTGCTTGCTCTGGTTGGTGGTGGCTTTAATACGAACATTGTTTATGAGTCTGCTGCTTAGAGGCGATAGCAGTGACTGTGTGGCTTTGGCCCTTTCAGCCGCTAATAGTGATGTGAATGTTTGACTGGAGGCACGTTTGTCGAACTTTTATATGGTGGAGACTTTGAGACAGTAGTCTGTATTGGTGACTTTGGGCCACTGGCCCTTTAAGCCTCTAGCTGAAGTCAGCATATGTCGATTTGGTGTTGCTGAAGTTTTAAAGCATTTTGATTCTTTAAGTCAAAATTATATCTGCCATGGCTGAGGGGGCCTAGCAATTAAATAATGCGTCTTTGCAAATTCTGGAGAAACATGGCTGTCGGCAATTGGTTGAAAAGATCACTGACAAAGAGGTATTGACATCCATAGTAAACGAGCAGTGTCCGAGTTGCATTTATCCTTTGCGCCATCTAAGAGCTTGCCCTCCGAAAACCATTTGCACCCCCAGCAGTAACAGTAAATTGAAGAAAGCTACCAGAAACTATGAGTTTTTTCTCAAAAAGAGATGGATTGGATGTAATTGATGAACACACTGCCATAAAAGAATTTGCGTCGGAAATGTATTCCTCATTGTAACGCTTGGGTTCTAAACTCATTGATAGGGTCATGTCTCCTGAACCAATGTCTGTGTATGAGTGTGATATGAAGAATGTAAATAATGTTGCACAGGAACCCTGTCAAACCTTGCAAGCAGTGGTGAATGGCAAACATATCTTGGTGCCTGAAATACTAGATAGTGGAGAGGAGGGTGGTCTGCTGAACAATGGGCTTGGGGATGGGATGATGAATTTCACACGCTATCTAATATCTTTCTAATGTAAACCTAACACATCCTTGTAAGAAAGTGGTCAATCCTATAGGCATACAACTTCTGTCCTTTGTGGTATATGATCTGACCTCGACACCAATATTGTTTGAATCTAATTGTGAATCACAGCTGACAGTAAGGGGGGTACATACAGACACACCCCGGAATGCAGTATTAACATCAGTGCTGTCTGCACCGAGTTGTGTAATACGATCAGAAGAGAGGGAGCAAAATCTGGATAACTCCTATAATTCACAGAATAGAACGACGAGCATCTCCTCCATTGCCATGTTTGAAAATCTCTTAACAACCTTGATGCAAAATAGCGAACATTGTGAAAATAAGCTTGACCTCCAATAACTATTACTACATACATATAAATGTCTAACTAGGAGTAGGAAGACATTATCACACCAAGGAACCAATACTGAGATAGTGCAAGGGAGTGTGCTGAGTGACATTGATGCTGTACGGAATGGAAGTATCCAGTGTGCACAACACGATATGAGTAAGGCTGCATGGGGGGGGGGGGTTACCCACTGAAATATATGGGGTCAAGGCCACTGAAACAATTGGTCATTCAATGAGGAAAGGAATGCACTTACAAAAAATAGGACAGAAGATGAGGAAAAAAGGATAATTTCACAAGCAGCAATGTATGGTAAGAGTACAAATCTATTAGCTAGTAACAAATGTGTTACGTCCGAAGACAACATAATACATATAATAGAACAAGATTTGGAGGTGACTAGCTCATGTCAAAACTCTGAAACAACCGGGAACACAAAGGACTACCGAGGAACTATGGGTAAAAAGCTTGCCCGTAGGGATGCTGGCACTAAGAAGGCTGCTGTGATTCATAATGTAGAACCCTCTGAAAATCATCACCCCCAACCAGTAGGTGTGAAAATGAGTAGTGACAAACATACATACATGCAATAACATCTATTCCTGGCTCACAATGTGTTAGGGCCAAGCAAAGAGCACATACAAAAAAGAAACAGAGGGTGAGACTTGGTATACAAGATGCAGTGTTGGAAGATCTGGGCTGGCTATATATGGACATCAAGGAGTCTGCTGAAATGCAGACCAGGGAGGGGAACTCCCCTAATCAGAAAGCGGCTTCTACCACTTCTGAGTTGGTAATGTCAGTAGCTGCCCTGCATAAAGGTGCCAATTCACAAACCTTTGAAGTAGTACCAATCCAACTTAATTTAACAATTCAAAGAGTGGAAGGTGACGATTTAAGGAGCAAAGGGAGTAGAATTGAAGGCCATAATACGGAAGAGACCAAAGCTCTGTAATTAAAGTTTGTCTCCTCTACTGACCAACATCCACTTCTAAACAGAGCAGCAGTCCTGTGCATTTTTCATAGTGTAGTACCGCTCTGAGTAATTTCTTCTGAAGATATCAGAAGAGTATACCAATTAGAAGATGTGGAATTGACCACATCTTACATTTGGTTCAGGTCTGAGGCAATACTGGATTACATTCTGCAGTATGAAGATAACATATTTAAGCATGGATATTAATGTTGTTTGGTAAATATTTTAGTAAATAAATATTCCAAAGTATATTCAACACAACATCAAAGGGAAGTTCAAGAAATACCTACATCTAGAGTGCCAAGGGAAACACATGAACAAAAAGATAAGAAAAGGTCCCCATTGATACGAAGTCAAAAACATATGGAAATAAATGAAAGAAATGTGGTAATTGAAAGAGCTGAGGGGTATTGGCAATGGCTGCCAAAGGTTTTCAGGCCCACTTTTCAAACTTGACACGTTGACAACAGTGCGTGATTTGCTCATGGGACACTAGGGGCTTTGCTCATCTCTCAGCTGATGATGGCCTACTGGAAATTATAGATGTGTTTTGTATAGTACTTCTGCAAGAGACATGGATGACTGAGGCTACTGAAATTGATGGAAGAAGAACCCTACAGTCACTAGCAGTGAAAACCCCAAAAGGGAGACCTAAAGTGGTTCTCCTTGCATTTGCATGTCACCCCTGGACCATTAAGGACATAAAGGGGGACTACTCCAATGGTGCTTGCACATAGAATCATGTGTGATTTAGGGGTATCCAGGGAAATAATACTCAGCAATATCTATGATCCGTGAATGCAGACATTTTTATTAATAACATAGCAAATTGCATAGAGTGCAACCCTAGGAACCTAGATAAGGCACAGAGGATGGTTGAAACGAAATTCCCTGAATAAATGGCTGAGCAGTAGGGTCAGGAATTAAGCTACCCTTATCCATGACTTTGCCAGTATGGTTAACCACACTAAAGAAGACATTCTTACACAAAGAACTCATAAGAGTGTCAGTGAAAGATGGAATAGGGATGGTCATAAAAGTAGAAACTATGATAGGAGAATACAAGCTGCTAAAAAGAAACTGTATCATGACATTACATGTACACTCAACCATACACAACCATGTTGGCCACCGAGTGACAGCAGAAATCAGAAGACTAAAAGGAAGATATCGTAGATGGCTACGGGGTCACTGTCAGCTCTGTGCTATAGGAGTTTGAATGCAGCAGGCCCAGTATGCAAGGGCAAATAACAACACAGGGATATAGCGAGTTATTAAGGGAGAGGAGAAGAAGAACTCACCAGTCAATAGTGTGTGAGACAAGGACTGGGGCACCTACGTAGCGAACACACTAGCGTCTGAGCTACCAGCAGAAGTGGAAAGGCTGAATATTTTGTAAAAACTCAGTGGCAGACATTGCATTATTAATTGGAAAACACAACTCATCACATGCCGCCGGCCCTGATGGGACGTGCAGTGCCTTGATTTAACAGTCACTGTGGCCTTGGTCCCATGCACTACACATACTTTTTGAGGTATTGGCAAGCAGGGGAGAGTTCCCCACACATGGAAGGAAAGTAATATCCTGCCGATATATAAAAAAGGATGCTGGAAGAATCCTGCAAATTATCGTTTAATGGCAATGTTAGATATATCGGCAAAACTATTTTCAAGAGTACTGTTGGACGAGCTGAACCAGTGGATTGATAAGAGGAAAATCCTCCCGCCTAATCAGACAGGATTTAGAGGCCAAGCGAGCGCCATACATAATCTGCTTACCCTGGTGTCGGTAGGAGAATACGGCTGGCATAGATGCCATCTACCAGTGTATGCTGCTTTTATCGATTTCAGTGCAATATTTGACACTGTAATGAAAAATCGCCTTTGGCAGAAACTGGTGTAATGGAACATTCCCAGTGGCCTGTTGTCGATGACCATGCAGCCGCACTTAGACACAAGTGTGAGAGTCCGACTAGACGGACAGGGCCGAGTGTTGGAATGGATACCTACTAAGAGGGGGGGTTAAGCAGCGCTGCAGTTTGGTCCCAGCCCTCTTTAACATATACCTTGCTGATCTGGTCCCGAATTCAAATATACAGGCAGCTTGTCTGGTTAAAGGTGGGGCCCTAAACATGAGATGGCTGAGGGCTCCAACTGTTGTTAGATGCTGTGGACAAATACCCGATAGTAAATGGCCTACGGATCAACATTGAAGAAACAAAAATGATGGCATTCATGTTGGCACAGAGCTCTGTTTTAACATTTGTTTGGAGGATTGACTCTCAGAAAATTGTACAAGTGGGGTGTTATAAACACTTGGGTGTCATGCATTGGGAATAGACATACCCTAACTATGTGAGACGTACCTGAGTGTTGAGAAAATGAATGATAAACAGGGAGGATACTCTATTAAAACAGTTCTGCTATTATATAGAACCAAAATTGTAACCTGCATGCTTTATGGTGCGGAAGTGTGAGGGCACAATTTCAGGAAAGAACTGGTAAAATGAGAGGTTAAAATCTTGCGTTCTCTTTTAAGAATGCCTAAATCGCTATCTTTGTAGTATATTCGTCTAGAATGTGATCTAATGAGTATTGCCACAGGGTAATCTACAAATCAGCCATGTGCTATGAGAAATTAATGAAACTGAATAACACAATAATGGTAAATGTTTTCCATGTTTTCAAGTGTATGCACGAATATGAGCGGTTTGGACAGCCTCAGGAAACTGTTGGGGATGCATAAGACATGGCTGTCTGGTCAGGTACTTTGTCCCACTAGGCCTACATATTAATCCCTTAAGAGAGCTGTAAGGTATAGGCTAAACAGGTTCAGCTATGATACTGGCATGAAATGCCAACAGTGGTATTCACTACACGCTTCAGAGGAGAGACAACTGCCAACATATATTGAGGCGTTTCCTAACAGCCATATAGTAAGGAAGCACCTACTGTTTCCATTAATTAGAGCTCTGCCTTGGAGATAGAGAGGGTGCAATAGTGTGTATCTCAAGGCAAGCGTGCCTCTGTAGACTATGTGGTGAGGCAAATATTGAATCCACAAAACACTTAGAGCCCGATTCACAGAGCTTTTTCCTATGGGATTGCGCCATTATAAAACGCTTCTGTGAACCAGGCCCATCATGTTTGAATGTGCTAGCCTGGAAACCATTAGGTGCAAATATATGAAATCTTATAATAATAGGCTGATCTTTTATGATCCTTGTTTTTTATGGGAGGTCTCAATGGAAGGAAATGACAAACATTTTATGTATCAGATGGTAACATTTTACAATGTATCTATGGAAAGTTTATGCGACTTATTGCAGGGGATTTTTTTATTGATGGAATGTTGTTTATCCCAACATGAACTTATTTTACTGGTATTTATTGGTTTTTAGGTGTGGCGTATAATATTGATCTATTGTGTTATTAATTGTTTGTGATGTGTATATTTAAAGCCGATTTGGCTATATTGTAAATACATAAATAAATAAATAAATAAATAAATAACACTAACACCATATCTTCTGCCAATCAGATCACCATACATCAACAAGGCCCTCACATGCACTTTCCCCACACACACTACCCCCACACAATCCTCTACATACTGTCCTCATACAAATACAGCCTGCCCGCAGACTGCCCCACAACTCACACTGTCCCAATACAATGAACAGACAATACCCCAACAGAGGGTCCCCCAAAGACATTGATCCCCGAACACATTGTCCTCCACACACAAGATGCACAACAGAAATGCACACAAGACACACCCATATCCATACAAAACCACCCCACCCTATACACACACTGCAGCCCACATATACACACATTGTCCACACACACTCACATTGCTCTCTGTAAGGCGGTCCTTTGTCCGACCACAGGTGCATTGGGAAGGGTGACCATGGTATCAGAGTGCCACCACACACTCAATAATGCAAGGATCAGGGGTGATATTGGGAGGATTCTCTTGTTAGCTGACAACACTTTGAACTGGTGGCAGGGGATCATCACAGTAGCAAATTAGGCACATGTCACCCTTAAAAAATCGTGCCCCAAGGAGTTTTCATGGTAAGAGTAAATATCTCTAGTCTGTGGGGCATTTACTACAATGTTGTGGTACTTACACCCTCTCTATAGAATGAAGGAAATAGAAACAAAAGGAAAGCTGCTAGGATGCTCACCAGTGCATCGCATTTGGATTAAGACCATTGGCCAGCTACTCAGTGAGCCTAAATATGCCCCACACAGCACTCAATGTTATGTGAATGTGCCTGCTGACACTACAATACAAGATGTCGTTCAGCTTTCAATATGTATAACAACCCCTGGAATCAATATGCAGTATAGAGCCAGTCAATCCCTAACTCGAAGACACACTGAAACTTGCTGAATGCCTACTATCCAAAGGGCAGGGAACATGGAGATATACAATTCTACCTGGGAAAAGCATAGGTGTGGCAGTTTGTAGAAACAAGGAGTGTTTGTTGATTGTTGGAGAACAGAGAGGCTAGTGGAGCACAGGAGAGTGGGGGTGACAGAAGGAGCATAGGAGCAGGAGGTGCCGACATGGGGGGCACAGATGTAGGAGACGGGAGTAAGATCAGAGGAGGAGGAGGAGCAAAAGAGAAAGAGGAGAGGATAAGACCTGAGGAGGAGGTTGTGTTTTATAAGGAAGAGCAGAGGAGCTAGAGGACATAGTAAGAGTTGAAGATGTGTAGGCGGAAAAATAAGAAACTGACAAGCTGCAAGAGAAATAATGAAAGAATAGAGAGGGACACTGCCACTTTGATTATACAGGTTGCAAGAGAGGTGTGAAAGGGTATGCAAATGTGTGGATGAATGTGAAGGAGGTTCGTTAACCACCAGAGGTGTGCCAGGCGCCAGAAGGAAGCTTAGAAGAGGAATCCAAAGGCACAAACCTACATGAGACATCAAGGATGAAACTCAAGCAGGGCAGTCAGGCCTGGAGCATAGGACCCTGGATTAAGGAAGTCAATAGGGTTTGAATGGAATGTCACATGCACTCTAATCCATCCTCCTTTCTGTAATAGGCCGCCAGCAACCCTGCTCTTCATGCTGTGATTGTTCAAGCTTGGTGATATCTCACAAATCTTGACCACTGTTGGTAGAAAACTAAAGAAGAACTTAGGACCAAGATGCTTCAAAGAGTCCCATTAGAGCTCTCTTCAGTCCCAATGAAAAGAGAATCGGATATGTCAAAAAACAGAAACATCTCTTTGTACCTTTCCTCTGTTTAAGAACAGTGGTTAAAGGAGCGTTTGGTGTTGGAAGACGAACAGATTGTGCGAGAAAAGTCATCATACATATTTTCTAGGGATCCAGCATAGTGCGTATGTGTTTGGTAGAGTTCTTCCTTTGCTCAAGAATAATTATAATAAAATCCTAGGGCCAACCCACTTGAGTGCCACTGTTGTGATTATCACCACTCTGCCTTGTGTCACCTCACACAGGTCTGACCCACTACCACCCACCCACACAGACCCTGCACACACACTGCCTCACATGCACACTGCCTCCACATGCACACTTTGGTCCCTCCCCTTACACACATGATGTCCTCACACACTGCCTCACATGCACACATGCACCCCACACATTTCTCCAACACTACACATCCATTGACCCCACATGCACAGCACAGTCAATTCCCCCACACACTGTTCACTCACATTTTGCTTTTCTACCCACTGCCCACCACAAACACACAAACACAAAAACACAAAGCATCACACCACACCTAGTGGCCCCACACACACCCATCCTTGATGATGACAACCCATGCCACCTGGTTCTACTCGACCTCTTTACCGCTTTCGACACAATAAACCACCAGGAACTTATGGACATCCTATATCGGCGGATGGGAATCAGTAACCTTGTCCTACGCTGGTTCAAGTCCTACCTTGCCAACCGCCAACAGTTTGTTCAGATGGACTCTTCTAGATCTCCAATGCTACCCATCACCTGTGGAGTCATGCAGGGTTCCATCCTCTCCCTAGTGATCTTCAATATATACATGGAGCCGCTCAGAGCCCTCCTACCCACACACAACATTCACCAATACGCCAACGGCACACAGCTAGACATCAAGCTTGACTCTATCAAGGACATCCATAGGCTGAAAACCTGCCTCTCGCTGCTCCAGTCTTGGATGTCCAGTGCATACTTGAAACACAACCCCTCCAAGACTGAATTTCTACTCTTCACCAAAAACACCGAACACCCAGAAATACAGACCTGGTTTTCAAACATGAACTCTGATGGCTTCACACCTAAGCTGACATCCTGCGCCAAGTCCATCGGGTTCCACATCAACAAACACCTCTCCTTCAAGACACACATAGCTAAGAAAACTAAGACAGCTTGATATTGGCTCTCCGTCCTGTGGAGAGTCAAGCCCTTCTTCCTTCTGAACAGCTTTAGATCCACTGTTGAAGCACTGATTGTATCCCACCTGGATGGGGTCAATGCACTTGTTGAAGGCCTTCCGTCATCCTCCCTTGTGCACATGAGAAGTGCCCTATATGCGGCTGCATGCCTCATCAAGGTTCTACACAGATATGACCACATCATCCCGGCCCTCATCGACCTTCACTCGCTCCCACTGCATGCCCAAATCACCATCAAGTCTTGCTGCATCATCTATCAGGCAGACGCCCGCAAGTCACCGAGCTACCTCACAGAGAAATTCAGCATCTCTGGTGGACAGCGCACCACCAGAAGCCAGGACACGTGCAGACTTGAAATCTGACACTGCAAAAAGGAAAGGACCAGAAAACAAGCCTTCTCTGCCTATGCCCCATGACTATGGAAGCTCCTCCCCGTCAGCATCAGACTTTCCCCAATTCTCCTACAATTCACAGAAGAACACAAGATCACCTCTTCAAGGATTCTCTCTTCCTCAACACCAAGGCCATCACATTGCTCCTGCACTACCTGACTCGCTAGACGATGCCTGCCCCTCTCCTCCCTGTCACCTGGTACAGCTGTACCCGTCCTCTGTGCCCCTCCATATCCCACGCCAAGCTGTATATCTGTTCTGTTACCTCTGAAAAGTGCTCTGTTATGCATCTGTACTGTTGCATACCTATGTAAAGCGTTCCATTGCTTCTTGAAGCTAGGCCTTCGCTCAATAATAATAATAATAATAGTAGTAATAATAATAATAATAATTAAAAAACATAACAACACACAATACTTCCGCTTATAAACACTGCCCCCACACACAGTCCACACACACAATTATTTCCCCACACACACTGCTACCACATGCTGCCCACTCACTGCTACCACAAGCACAAACAGCCCCCCACACCAACACTGCACTTGAAGCCCAGATCACACTGTCCCATTAACATACTGGCTGCCCCATTAACTGCAGCCACACACTGCCCACAACCTGATCTTAACATATGCCACAGTACACACCTCCCACACAAACTCGCACAGCCCCCACACACTGCCCGCCACACAGTCCCTTGACACAATGCACACATACTCACACAGAGCCCCCACACATACTGCCACCTTACATGCAATACCCCAAACACCATGGCCCCACACCTACACTTGCTCCATTACATCACACACAAACAACAGGTCCACACATGCTGTCGATGCACTGCTTCCCATGATCACTGCACACTTCTACCTGCACTACCCTCACACTAACACAAGGTCCACACACTCTGTCCACCACTGCCACCCACATATGCTGCCTTCACGTACAAGCACATTACCTGCCCACACACACTGCTCTACCACACCCACACAACCACTGTCCACCCAAACACTGCCTCACAACCACACTTCCCCCACATAAACTGCCACCACACACACTGTCCTTGGACACACAGCCGCAACACACACACTACCCCTACACCCACTGCCCTAACATACCACCCCATTACACACACTGCCCAAACACACTAACACATTGCCCTTGCACACTCACACACCCGGTACCTGCACACACACACTAGCTCCCCCACATCTACTGCCACACAAATATACTGCCCATCATAAAGCCACACACCCATTTCCCTGAATATACTGCCCCACACACACCTCCCCGAAATACCTTGCCCCCATACACACTGTCCACACACACGCACACATAATTTGCTGAGACACACACTGCCCCAACACAAGCCCCCCTTGCACATTGCTCCCACACATTCACACACTACACAGACATTCCCATATATGCCCCCCCCCACTACACATGTATGTATGTATGTATGTATTTAATTTTTATATAGCGCCGATAGCCCGCGGGCATCAGGGCGCTTGAACAAAGAACACTGATACTGCAAGACCAAAGACAAACAACACATATGGAACGGACGAATGGTACAGCTAACTAATAAGCGACGAGGTCTCTAATTAGGATCCTGCGCCCACGGGTTCTTATCTGAAGAGGTATGTTTTCAGCCTCTTTCTAAAAACTGGGTGACTGACTTCAGACCTAAGTGATTCAGGGACGCTGTTCCACAGTTTGGGAGCCAGCACCAGGAAGGATCTGCCCAGCCCTGTTTTTAGCTTAAACTTGGGCACGTGTAAAAGGCATTTTCCACCCGAGCGACACGGGCCCACACATATTACACGCGTGTGAGGATATGAGCATTTTATTGCAATGCATGTGCCACAGGTACTTGGGCATTTAATGACAGAACCTAGAAATGGTGTTTATACCTGCACGTTTGACAGCAATGCCTGGTGATGAGACAAATACTTGGACATACCAGCCATTTAACGGGTAACACCGGACAAAAGCTTATACAGTGATTACACAGAAGAGAAAACTATCGACTTTTTCAATGCTTTATGCAATTAATGGTCATTTGCAAAACTTTGGTGAAAATTGCCCTCCGCTGGAGTTGAATTTCTTCTCATATGACCAATGATTTTTATGTGATGTGCTCCTCGTTTTTGTGAAATTCAGGATTTCTGCGTGTAGCAGTGTTTTTATGAATGCACTTTGTACGTTTAATTAAAAAATTATCGCTGTGTTGGTGTGTCCCGGTATAACAAAACGAGGGAAGCTTTTTGCTTGTTTCAAAAAAGTGATGGCTGCCAATTGTGAAACTCGATAGTATGAAACGCGAGACAGCTCAAACTATTTATAATAGCAACTGTCTTGTAGCACTAAAAACTTTCTGGAAACAAACAGAATGATCGGTTTAACAGAAGGCCTCCTGTCTCAAAAGGATTTACACCACTTTATCAGGCCTTAACTTTTGCTCTTTCATAAAAGCAATACACTGTATATCAAACATGAAAAAGACGTCAGTGCATTGGACAGGAGAGGGAACCTAGCAGCAGATTGATTTCGCAGTGGCTAGAACCGTTAACAACATTAATGCTATTACACTTTAGGGATGGCTATGTTCCAATATGCTTCACGAACTGGAACCTGTTTAACTAATGTGTTTTAAACTCACTCTCCTCTCCTTATCTGTATAAAAAGAATGTTTATTGTAGACCCTGTCCTAGAGCGTCTCTTAAAACTCCAACACTGAGTCCTGTGTCAGCAGTAGACTAGTTGTGTTAGGACTGTGTGACTGTCTCATTTAGAAAAGAGTGCCACATTCTGATGTTGTGACTTGTAATGCAATAGGCAAATCTTTTTTGAAAAACTACATGTAAAGAAATCCTGTCACTATTCTGAGCTCTTTTTAGGACTTCTGTCAGAAACAACATCGAAAATAGGGGTCATTTGACAGATGCTGGTTAAGCAATAACATCCTGGTCTGACTGTGATGCATGTGCAAATATCACACTGCCCCATATGCATGGGGGACTATGCTGTACAGCTAGAGGAAAATCAGCTTTTGGTGCTGGGAGAGGGGTGGAGAAGAGTGGTGGGGGAGGCTCTTAAGAAAGCACTAGGAGTATAAATGATTCATAGTCAGTAAAAAGGCTGCTGAACACGTTCTGTTGAGAGGCAGAATTATTTCCACAAATTAGCAGAAGCGATTGAGAATAGTGAGAGGGCAAAAATAATGTTTCGGGTTTCGGGAACTGCGGGTTTCTCCCTCTGAAAACATTGTACACAAGTTCCATATTGCAGCACTAAAAAAGCCATGCAATGTTCAATCGGTTCTCTAGGGTAACACATGAAAAAGTGCCTTACATGGCCTGCGGTAGCGGCCATGTAGTTATGGTTAAGTTGCTAAACCCATAGGAAGAACACTTTTTGAGCGGCTTATAACTTCGGTCTCCCTGGACGAATCCTCACCAAAATTTGCAAAAAAAAGTATATGCCCACCCTAAATATCTTTGCAAAGTTTGGTGAGGTATCGCCCACGGGAGGCAAAGTTATATGGGGGTCCCTAAATTTATTTTTTTCCCATAGACTGAATGGAGAAATAATTTCTGTCGTGCCTACATCCCAAACCGCTGGATGGTTTTTCACCAAATTTGCAGCAGGAGCGGTGGCTTGGTCGAAAAAGCGTGCTTTCGTAAATTTGGTGAAAATCGGTCCAGTATTTTTTTTTGAAAAGACCAAAAAGTAGGTCTCACAAAATATGTGATATCTATGTCCGCTCCGTGGACACACTTCCCTTTTCGCTCTTGGTTAATTGGCTTGCGTCATGTCCGCGGACACGCGATGTGTTTGCTGATTGGCTGGGATGAAGCGCGAGGTGCGTCAGGTTTTTGGAAACGCCCGCCATCTTGGATTCGCAGACAGCAGCCGGTGTACCCGGACATCACGGTAAAAACATATTAAAAAACACAATATTGCACTTGTCAAACTTATCAAATAATATCTGTGGAGGTGAGGAGTGATGAGGATGAGATGGGATATGGCTGCAAGAAGCAAAAAAACAGGTGTTTTTCGACACAAATGTCTGCAAACAGTTCAGATGTTGGCGAACAGTCCTGTGAAGTTCGGGGACACTTCAGATGTTTGGGGGTCGTTTTTGGATGGCATATAGCATTGGTGCTTGCTTAATGAAAATGCATGAAATTTTGCTATTAGTTTCCTGACCTGATTCCGAATGAGTTTGCAAAGTTTGGTGGGATTCTGTCAAGAGGGTGCAAAACTAGAGGGGGCGTCCAAAAATTATGTAAAGCCTTATAAATGAGGTGCCATTTGACGAATCTACACTTAATTTGGCAAACTGATAATACATATAGATATAAATATGTTTGTAAATTTGTGAAGTTTGGTGGGATTTTGTCAAGAGGGGGCAAAATTAGAGGCGGGCCGCAAAATAATGTAAAGGCTTATAAATGAGGTGCCATTTGTCGAATCTACACTAAGGGGCCGATTCATGGAACAAACGTGTGCCGAAAATCCATGCGCAAGCAGGCGCAAGGGAGCGCAAGCATGAGAAACGCAGCGCACGCGCACGCGTGCGATTCAAGGAAGATGCTGCGCGTGTTTCCCGCTGTCCATGCGCCCAAGCCAGCCATGGCACACGCAGGCATACATGGCGTGCGCTACGCGCACAGCAAAAGCGCACATAGCGCGGCGCACACAACCAAAGTGGGCAGAACAGTGGGCGTAACACGCGGAATGGGGAACAACGCGTGAAAAAGAAGGCGTAACTGGGGAAGTACTGCAGGGAACTACATGGAATGCCCACACGCACGCGAACAACCCGTATTCATGGATCCGAATACGGGAAACCCGCGCACGGCAAAAGACACGCACAGGCGTCAACGCGTCCGCCACACGAAGGCAGGCGGAAGCGTCCCCGCGCACAGTATAAAAGTGCGCGCAAACAACAAACACGTATATACAGCTACGATGAATGCCCCATTTGTCGCAGCACCGATCGTGGATCGTGGGACACCGCAGGAGGAGGAGAATAGCCAGGGCACGCATTTTCGCACCTCGGACAAGCCTTTTTGGGATGCCTGACGACCAGGTCTATGGCAGGTATAGGTTTCCACCCCATATCATCCTAGACCTGGTCAGGGAGTGGGAAGATGACCTCACATCCCCCACCCTTTGCTCCCAAGCATTGAGCCCCTTGGAGAAGCGGCTCAATGTCGTGCATTTTTTGGCCACTGGGTCATTTCAGCGGACCACTGCCATAGTGGGGGGGGGTCTCACAGGCCACGCAGTCACGCTGCCTACACCAGGTACTGGCAATCATGAAAGCGCGCCCCTCAGTCCGCAGGCACATATACATGCCCAGAACACCCGCAGAAAGGCAGGCCGTTGTCCTGGATTTTTTCAGGGTGGCACACTTCCCCAAAGTGCTCGGTGCCATAGATTGCACCCATGTGGCCCTACGTCCACCTAGGGCCACTGAGCACATCTACCGAAACCGCAAGCACTGGCATTCCATCAATGTACAGGTGGTATGCGATGCAAAGGGAATCATCATCTCTGTCTATGCAAACTACCCTGGCTCCACCCATGACAGTTTCATATACAGAATGTCCGCCCTGAGCCGGGCCCTGGAAGCTGGTCAGCATGGCGACACATGGCTCCTAGGTCAGTACAAATGCCCTTGCACATGCATGCAAGTCACACACAGACAAATATCCAAACCCTATTAATCTCAACTATTATCACCTCCCCAGGGGACAGTGCCTACCCTCTGAGCAACCACATGATGACGCCAATCCGGAACCCCACCACACCACCCCAGGTAAGATACAACGCCGCCCATATTGCAACCAGGGCCATAGTGGAGCGCACATTCGGAGTGCTCAAGTCACGTTTCCGCTCTCTTGACCGCTCTGGCGGGCAACTACTCTATGCACCACCAGTAGTGTGCAGGATCATTGTGGCAGCATGTGTCCTGCACAATGTTGCAACACGGCAGGGCGTCCCGGTGGACATGGTGGTGCCCCCACATCCCCAACCACAGGCACAGGCGCTGCCCATGGGAGGGGACAGGGCACGTGGCGAGGAAGCCCGGACCCAGCTTGTGGCCACATTTTTCACCTAAACTCCCACCCCTGTGGAGTCCACACAGGCCTGGCACATACCAGGTGACAATCGATGATGACAAAGAGACAGTCAACTGTCACAACCCTACCACCCTGAGATAGTTGCCATGGAAGTGCCACATCGTCTGCATCCCTAGCTACTTAAACACAAGCTATCCCGTGTGACCAAAAGGCACACATATGACATATGACATGATATGGCCTATACACAAGTATTTCAAGGTGCGATGAGGCAGGGAGGGGGGAACAAGGGAAGACAGACAGCGGTACTACTAGGCCAGGTGTCATTTAGATTGTGCAAGTGCAGGGGTAGGGGGAAGGGAAAAGTGCAAGGGGAAGGGGGGGTGCAGTACAGGGGAAGTAGACCAAAAAACAAATACATAGGTCGGCTGGTGGCAACTGCAAAGGTAAGTGCAGACAAGTGCTGGGAAGGGTGGGCTGTAGGGATAGAGAGACAGTACCGCAGTGCAGGGGTTGCCAGGGAGGCAGTGCAAGTGGAGAGTAGCTGGGCCAGGGACCGAGGTCGGTGAGAGTGGCCCAGTTGCAGCTCCAGTGCAGTTCCAGTGAAGAATTCCGCAAGGGAGAGGCAGAGAGAAAGCAGAAACAAAGAGGAAGGTCTTGAGGTGCTTCCAGAACTGGAGATGGTTCCCCTCAAGTTCAAGTGAGGCAGGAAGGCTGTTCCAGAGGGAGGGCCCTGCCGCGGAGAGAGATCTACCCCCAGCTAGTTGCTCTGAGAAGCGGATGACACTGACATGCAAGGTGTGCATCACACACACCTGCAAAACAGGCCATGGCCATCACTGTCATGTCACTCAAACCCTCCCAAACCACAACATGACATGGCAAGCAATACCCATATACCAACACAGTAACAATAAGGTACACATTGCCATGTCCTAAATGTACAGTGGCATCAGACAATGATGCCTGACCCGGAATCAGATGAAATGACAGACCAACAAAATCTCCCACCCAAAATAAGTCATTTCCAAATGCATTACAAGAGTTGTAGACGTAACATAACAATGAATGCTTGTATACATGCACATTGTGCATTGCAAAATCAACACTGCAGCTCATGTGTGCTGTGTCCTACTCCTGCAACACACTGCTCAGCGCACAGCACAGTAAACAGCCATTGTGTGTGATGCACACCCTGAGCATCACATCTAAGTGACAGACCACATCAAACAGCAAATTAGGCATGTACAGGATCCATAATCGGTCACAGAACATGTGCTGCAGGGACACAGTGGGCACCAGAAGGCAAACAGTGTACACGTGGATATGCAAGGGTGGGAGTACATGTAGTGCATCAGAGTGCAAGTTTGTGGTTCTGCAAGGACATGCACTCCACATATGCATGTGCACTCAAGTGACCATTAGTGTTCTCTACACATCACATGTGAACATTCACCATGTGTACACCCCAGCATGTCAAACCACAACTATCCCCTCGCACCTGAAAGGTAACCACAACACATGAACAGGCATTGATCAGCAGAACACAACATGTACATAGGATACCACCATTACAATGTCAGAGTTCCCATCACACTGCAGGGCAAGGCAACTATCAATAACAACCCCCCCTCCCTCACAAATGACCATGACCCACTGAACAACTGCACCTGGGTCATGGAGCCTTCAAACCTCAATTCCACCTGGCCACAGGATCACCTTTACCCTTCGTCACCATCTCCCACCTTGTGTGTAAAAAGGTGCCTGCACCCTCATAATCCACACTCATGTCCAAAATCACAAAATCCAAGCCAGAAAAACGAACCAGAACACCCTCCAGTAGATGACTTGACGTAGCAGTACCTCACAAAGGCCAAGTACTACCACAATGATGCAACAACCAAGGTAGCACAGTAAAACAATGTCACAGCAGGATGTGAAACATGTGTGGTACATGACATAGGATGATGCACCATGAACGGATGTGTACTGTCACAGGTCCCCTGTACAGGCGCGGGAGTGTCACGAAACAACCACCCCCACCATGTCCCGGGTGCCTGCAAGGTCAAACTCACACAGGCCCCTGAGACCCTGGTGGGGAAGGAGGTTCAGGGATATGCAGTCGGGACAGGTGTTGACACACTGGATGACTGGAATGAGTGGCAGGAGAGGGGAGGAGGAATGACACATGAAACTAGGGAATGCACGAAAATGTACTACCTGCATGAACACATACACAATCCAAACAAACTTGGACATCATTGTCATGGCCTTCTGTAGTCCAGGCTCAGGAGTGGTACGAACCAACCACCCCCTCTAGGGTTTTGGCGCCTGCAAGTTCGGGGCTTACACAGGCATCCGCAACCCCAGCGGGGAAAGAGGGTCAGGGAACGTTGCTTGGATAGGTACGGGAAGCAGGAACACCGGGTAGAGGGTACAGGGTTCAAAATTGCATAGGATTACGGGTGATTAGGGAGAAAAAACATACCAAATTGAACCACACCTACATCCATGCATTAGTACACTCCCCAGCAAGCCTATGCAGAGCAGTTTGAAAGAAAAACAACAAGACACTTAGCTCTGGTTTTGAGTGCTGGCCTCCTGCCTGCGCACTCTCAGGTCCGGTTACAGGAGCACTGCAATGCTGCAAAGAGAGCCACAGTCAACAACCTGTACGTGCCAATTACACAAAAACACAACACCAAACATGCCCCATAGCAACAAACTACTCTACAAACAGACAATCTGGTGTAGATGCTTCGTACCCATATATAACATCACCCCTGTGACGGGTCATACACAGTCAATGCAGTAAGTCAGCCGCCGGTGGGTGCGTGGCAAATGGAACACCAATGTGTCACAATTCACACAACATGCAATGTTCCCTGGGTAAGCAGACAGACCCATATAGCAAGCCATGACTTCTGAGCAAGTTGCATACCACCATGACCGAAACAAAGTTGGCAGTGCATTTATCATAAAGTACATGGAAAAGACATGCACTGCACCCAAGTATGTCCCTTGCTGTATGTCCCTGTGAGCTGCCCCTTTCCATGTCTCGGAAGGCTACATGGTTGATACAAGTGCCTCAATGGACCTTGGTGTACCGGAGGGTATGTGCCACTGTCCCTGCATGTGTCCCAGACAACCTTACAATCAACAGCCATCAGTCCACCAACACATCTGAGCTGCATTGTGTGCTTCAACACCAAGATCCGTCTAAGCTCACCCTCAGTGCTGTGACTAAGCCTGCATGTGCAACTCGCCTGGTGCAAGCTTTGCTGTGTTGTGGCCCCCCTGTGCTGCTCACCTTGCCTGGAGTTCCTTGGAACATGTCAGCAGTTCTAGGATGTGGGTCTGCAATCCCTGTGCCTCTGCTTGTGCACACATGTGCATGTGGGCACCAACAAACGTGTCCAGAATTCCGTCCTCCAATGGGCCATGTCTGCTGGCAAAGGTGCTCTGGAGGCTCATCCCCCTGCAGAAAGGGCATGAAACACATGATTAATGCTTCAAAGTCATCTGTGTGTGTCTCATCAGGCATCTCATTACTTGACCATGTCAGAGAGTCACATCACAAATCACACCATCAGTCCGTCTTTCACATCCAAAGTGTGGAACACTATCTACAGCATGAATTGCAACAAGCACGTGTACAGTAAAGATATGAAACATACTACACAATGCATAGCAATTAATGTACACATTAATCATGACACACCCCATCTAGCAAAAGCTGAACAGTGGACAATAACACCAAAATCATCCCCACTAGGGGTGTCAACACAAGTCACACAGCACCAGACATGCCAAAGATATGACAGTCCAAAGCCCTTGTGTAAATTTCTGTAACACCGAACCATCCTTGCGAGCCCATGGATAAGGGAGGCAGGAGTGGCATATGTGAGTCAAGGACCCCAAGCAGCAAACACATACACAAGACAAGCCTGAAGGGCCCAGCTGGAACAGACAGTGGATGCCTTCAAAAGCCACAAAGCACCGCACCGTCACATGAAAGCACAATAGACTAGCAATTTTAAACTAAATCAACTATTAACTAATTACACTAACAATGGAAAACCTACATTACCTAATTAAACTAACTATCAAACAGAAACTTAACTAACTAAACTAAAAGAAAAATCAAAAATGGCCACATACGACCCGGGGGAGAGGGGAGGCACCCAGGAGGGGGGAGGTACAGGGTGCTGCTCAACATCCACATGCAATGATGCTGAGCCAAAAAAAAAAACCTCCATGGGCTCAACGCCTGCACAGCCCGACCTATGTGGGAGATAGATGGTCGTCCGAGTCTGGCTCATCCTGTAAAGGAGGACGTGGCACAGTAGCCTGGCCACGCCTAGCCGCAGCTTGCCCCTCGTCGGCAGCAAGTCTGCCAGACGGGTGAGCCTGGTTCTGTGTGGCGATGTGACGTAGGTCTGCATGCAGAACCTCACGTGATACACGTGCTTCCTCTTGCAAGGTAGCACGTGTAACACGGAGTTCCTCCTGCAAGGCCTGGCTGGACAACCGCTGCACCTCTCGGCAAGCCTGTAGTTAAGCCGAGATGGTACGCTCAAGCTGTGCAAACCTCTCCTCTGCCTGCTGCCTCTGGGACATCATAAGGACACCCAGAGTGGATCTGAGGGAAGCATACTCCTCCCTCAGGGCATCCATGTGCGCCTCTGTGTGAGCAGCAATTGCTTGACGCAGAGACGACATTTCAGCCTGGCGTGCCCTGTCTGAGGCCGCCATGCCCAGCCTGAGCGAGCGGGCCGTGGACCGTGCCACCTGCTGCTGGAGAAGCACCTGCCTAGCAGGGGGGAGCACAGATCAGGCCACACGCTCCATGCTCTCAGTGATGTTCTCCATTGCTGCCCCCTGCCGTTCGGAATTGGCAGTCATGTCTTGCTCCCACTCAGTATACTGTGGTTTCGCGCGGCGACCGCGTTGCTGGGCTTGACCCCTGCGGGACCCAAGGACCAGGGGTCCTCGCTGTGCTGGCACCGCCCGCGGCTGCACGACTACATGCCCCCGTCGATGTGATGTCCCAGGCACATCAGTGACTGGTGTGGAGGGTGACCCTGCGTCCCGATCCACCACGGGCAGAGGAACCAAGACTGTCTGATCCCTCAGTGCAGGGGTCGCAGACAGAGGAGTGTCAACATCAGAATCACTCATCCCTGACACATGGACTTGATGCTCATCCAACTCAACATGGACGTCAGAGTCGTCATCAAGGCTGGACTCATAGGCAGCCAGAGACAAGATGGACTGCAGCACTTGGGGGTTTTCGTGGCCTACCACCCCACGACCCCCACTAGTGCCGGGTTGATGTGGTGTTACCAACCCTGTGTCTGGCATGACAACACCATCCTCCGCCTCCATTGTGTCATCACCTGAAAAATAGAGAGAAAAAAGGTCACTACACATGTCAGAAGCACACAACACACACACACACCGACAGCAAACGCATCCGGCAGACATGTGATACACAACATATAACCTGGCATGCATGATGGGTCAACTTTGAATAGCTTCTGTGATCAGACCTGTTGATAGGTGGCAGTTTCCATGGAAGTGGGTCTATGCAGTGCAGAAAATGTGTACGCCACTCACTACCTACATGTACAAGGACTCCATGGTGTGTGCCAGGAAATGTGAAGGCAGTGCAATGTCAAATTCAGACATCACGTGCATTGTGCATTCAATGTGTACCATATCTAGAAGCCAAGCACTACTCCACCCCAGTACCAAAGCAGGGATGCCTAGCATGGTATCAAAAGGCTGACCATACACCTGTGTATTGACATGCAGTGTTGACTGGCATCGACAGCTGAATGTGATTCAAGTGACATCACTGCAAATGATGCTGGGACAGTAGGCAGGACACATGATGAAAACTTTGGAGGCCGCCCACGTGTGAAGAAGACACAACAAGAATTGGACAGAGTCATTGGCCATTGAACAGGCTGAGGCCTGTGAGCCACACAGATTGTCAGAGCCTAAACATGTGTGCAACGCAGGACTGAGCCACAGTTGACATGGGAAGGCTGATGAGATGGCAGGCAATGTATGTAACCAAGGACTTGTATTACAGTGATCATCCAGTCAAGGACACATAGGGGCATGCGATGCGTTCAATGCACATGGAGCATGAATGGGCGCTCATGTCCCTGCGGGACATCTGACCCATGCACAGTACAAGTGAGATACCCTGCATCGAGTACTAAGGCTGTACCACACGGCATATGTCTGGCAGATTCTACACTGGAAGTTAGCATCTACACAGGACACATGAACAAGAAAGTACACATTGGCAAGATTGAAGCAGACCAGTGCAAAGGTGGAACTGGGGTGCAGAGTGGCGGAGGAGGGGCAAGGGAGCATGCCTACATGGAGTCCCGCATGCAGGCAGAGGAGACATGCATGACGGAAGCATTGCATTACTTACACATCAGAACCATGTACACGTCACATGTAGCAGCAATCATGCACAACACATCCCACAAGTGAAACACACACGTCCTCAACAAACATGCATCAACACTCACTGGACTGCGCATCAAAGTCCAGCATCTCTCCCACTCCTTCGACCAATTCAGGTGGTATGAACTCCGCAACGAGAGCCTCATGCGGAGTGAGCTCTTCCTCCTCTGGTGCAGGCCCACCGCCAGTCACCAGAGTCAAGTTGTAATTAGAGGCACGCTTAGCCTTAGTGCTGCGCTTGATGTCATTCCAACGCTTACTGCATTCTTGCGCCGTGCGCACCTCATGGCCGAATTAACTGACATGTTCCGCAGCATGCTTCCAGTGGGTTTCACGTTGGGCAGCCGTAGTCTGACTATTGGCACCCACTAGCATGTCACGGCTGTGGCCCCGCACGTAGTCCACGAGGAAGTCCAGTTCCTGCTTACAGAAAGGCTTCTCCCTCGACGTGCAGGAGGTCGTGGCTGTGTGTGGGGTCCCAGCCTGTGCTGCACATGCAACCTTCCTCCTCTTGGACTGTGGCGCAGACCCTGGCTGCCTAATGCCGCCCTGACCAGTATGGCCAGTGGGTTCGGTGGATTGAGCCAAGGGAGTGGCAGGTGGAGGGATGACCAAAGGCCTGACTTGTGTCAGTGGCAGCTGGGTGCCCACTAATGGACCCTGCGCAGCAACATCAGCTGTGGCAGGGTCATTGACCGCAGCGGTCCTGGTTGGCAGACTCACAACCGGGGTGCTGTTGGGTGCATCTGCCCCTGCACTTGCCAACACCCGGCTGTTCGGGGCAGCAGATGACATGACTGCCCCAAGGACACGTGTCTTGGTCTGAGCAGCCCGGCCTGCCCCTATGGTTTCCCCCCTGGCCTGTTGGAGATCTACCAAGGGCTCTTCAAGTGCCAACACAGCCTGCGCTGGCAGACCCTGAGCCTGGGTGGCGGTGTCCACAGCTGCACCTACAGCTACCACTAACCTTGGGCCCGTGGCAGTCGATGGAACGGACTGCCGGGTCAAACGGGTGCCAGTGCCAGATGCAGGAGCTGCATCCCCCGGAACCACAGGGGGTGGTGGCATGGCTGCACCGACACATGGCACAACATTGTGCTCAAGTGGCGCAACCCTGCCTCTTCCCCCTCTGTGGCTGCCCTGGACACCCTGGAGTCCCCCTACTCCCTGGTCACCACGGCCGCGTCCCCGACCACGCCCGCCACGAGGAGTACGCCCAGCTGAGGCGCCCCTCACCTTTGGTGGCCTCCCAACCATGGCACTGATGTAGTAGTGCTGGCACAGATGGAGTGGTGCCAATGGGAGGTGTACACCACAATTGACCTGGGCAATTGGGGTGAAGGGGGTGGGAAGCAAGATGTTAACAGCCCCCCTGCACCTGCAAGGTTGTATGTGACCCTGGTGATGTGGTGACGGGTCACGCAACGCTCAGGCACCCCAAAACTGCAGTAAAACCATGCACGCAACCCTGCAGCCTACGTGCGTGGATTCAACCTCTCACAGTACGCAGTGGCACCCAGTAACACGAATAACGCGTACGCGTGGGACACGCAGGCTACTATGACATCGAAAATGGGTGCGATACACAGGGGCACCCGCAGTGGGAAAAAGAGCGTGTGTGACTCACCGTCTGACTAGCGCGATGCAGAAAAACACGCGTAGCCAATACCCCCGCCAAAAGAAGAGATACGTCCTTGATAGCTGTGAAGTTGTGATGGCGCGCGAAACAACAGGAAGCAGCAACACATGTCGGTCTCCACGAAAGGCACGTACAGCGAACTGCTGTGCCCGCTCACCTTTAACCCGTGCTGAGGGAAACGCATGAGCGCGTCACGTCACTTACGCGCATGGGCTCTTTCCTCGTATTACACGCGGACGTGCATTTTTTCACGCGCGCTGAAGTGCCCATGCACGCCTGTACGCGTCACGTCACAGGGGCGCTTGCGCTTCAGGGGCCTTCTGTCCAATGAAATTGCATATGCGTGCAGACACGCTTACGCGCTAAAGGCCTTTCCTCGAATTACACTCTGACGTGCCGAATTTTCACGTGCCAAATCACTCCGTATCAAGCTGGCCATGCGTAAACACACGGAAGACCACGCTCCTGCCCAGAAGGCCGAACTACTGCCCCCCCAGAGCCCCGAGCACGCTCCCACCTGCCATCTGCTGCTGCCTGACTGCCTGCTGCCCACGTGCCCTGCCATTTGCTGCCTGCACATCAGCCAGGGGTGCTGTTGCTGTGACCACCCCTGCTGGAACCAAAGACTCCCGACTGGGATTCCATCGCTCCACAGCCCAGCCCCAGGACCCAGTTGCCCACCCACTCCTGCCTCTGGGGTTGTCATGTCGGGGCAAACACCATCTGAGACTACTGACAACCCCCGGCCAGAAAGGCAGAGGGGCACCAGCTTCAGTGCCACCGAAGTTGGTGTCCTGGTGGAGCAAGTCCTGGGGCAGTATGATGCCCTCTTCGGAAGTTCCCGCGCCGACAAGGAAGGACGGACTTGGATCTGGACTGACATCGTGACTGCCATCAACGCGGACGGGGTGGCAGTCCGCAACTTCCAACATGTCAAGAAGCGCTGGGAGGACTTCAGGTCCAGGACCCTGAACAAGGCCCAGCGCCTCTTGAAGGCAGCGGATGCCAAGGGGCGCCGGGGCCACTTGTCGGAAGAACAGATGAGGGTCCTGGAACTCATATCCCCAGCGCTCCACGTCCAGGTCCTTGAGAAGCAGACCCGTCTGGAGTCGAGCAGTAAGTGTACATGCATCCTGATTGTGAGCTGTGCGTGTGGTGATTTTTCAGTAGTGTGCAGGTTGCACATCTGTTTGTATGTGGTCGAGTATGGGTGGGGGTGTACAGGGCCGTGGGGCTAACACATGCAAGGGCTGGAATGTGGGAGACATGGATGGTGCTTGTGTGTGTAGGCTTGCATGCCAAATGCTGTTGTGTGGGCACACATGTTTGGATGAATGTGCATGTAAGTAGACATGGCTGTGATGTCACGCATGTATGTTGTTTTCAGCTGCATGTATCAGCACTGTGTACATGTGCATCTGTGTGTATTTGACAAGGGTGCAACAGTGATGCAACATGGATGCATGTGACAGCGGTATGTGGAAGCCTGATTGGCAGATGTTACATGGATGCCCATCTGAACACTGCGACACTTGGCAGAGGTGTACACATGCATGCAAGTGTGGTGGTGTGTGTACATGTGTGGTGCACTTCCTGTGTTGCATGTGATGTCTGGCTCACCTTTGCCTGCTCATGCTGTTGTATGTGTATAGATGGTGCTGGCAGTTCCGATATGGCTGTGGTATGGCTCATGTGTGCGAGTTGAAATGACATGTGTGTTGGGGATTGTGATGGCATGTCTGAGGTTTGCCAATGCCACTCATGTACAACTGTCATGTGTGTATGTGTCCATTGTACAGTGCCCTGATGCCTGTGTTTTATTTCTCCCTGTCTGCAGCGTCAACTGATGAAGAGGGCGGAGAAGGTGTTGTGGAGCACAGCGGCGGGATCCCACCGCCAGCCGGAGACGCAAGGCCCGGCTCCCCTCCCATGTTGTCATCTCGTCGGGGAGTGAGGAGTCTGGTGCCGCGTCCCAGGCCGCAGCTGCCGGGGGGAGGTCCAAGAGGTGGAGGTTGGAGTTGGACTCCTCAGCAGCAGAAGGGGCATCTGGGACCCCATAGGGCCCAACGGGGGAAGATGGCACGGAGTCATCCAGGTTGGTGGGGGGTTTGGTGGAGGAGGAGGCCGTGCAAGCAACAGAGACGGGATATGGAGGTGGGGATCCCACTGGTGCTAGTGGTGCAGTGCAGGACCAGGGACAGGAGGCAGCACAGGCCGCCGCGGAGGTGCCTGTGTGCAATCCTGTCCCTGATCCTGTCCCTGCATCATCTTGCACCAGCAGGGATGCCTACGTCCAGACCCTTTTTCAGGTAGGGGATGAGCTCACGACAACTGGCCTTCCTCTGCCTGCGGACGTGGCTATCCGGGTCCGGGTTGAGCCTGTTCTGACTGGTGTGGTGTTGCGTCAATGGGCCATGCGAGGTGACCTGCAGTCTTTTCATGAGAAGACGTCATCTCGAATGGCTCGTTGACCACGTCAGCCTGCTGGGACAGGTCACCCAGGCCGGATTCCTCCGTATGATGGGGCTTGCTACGACCCCCTCCTCAACTGAACCCCCTACGTGCCAGTCGTCCTCCGTGCCATCTTCCCACCCATCAGTCACCTGGGTGCCCTGTGGAGCTGCCTCTGACGGTGCGGCCAGGCTGGTGGAGGAGGCATCCCTGCCACAGTCGGGAGTCGGACGTCCAGCAGGGGTGGCCACATCAACGACTGCACCCCAGCCGGCGGAGGATGTGCAGGCAGCAGGAGGCAGTGCACGGGCAGAGGCACAGCAGCAGCAGCAACGTGGTGGGACCCATGAAGGCTCGGGGCCTTCAACATCGGAGGGGCAGGCATCGGCCGGAGGGCAGGAGGACCCAGGACAGAGAGTGTCTTCCGTGTGGCAGCGGTTGGGCCACTCCAAAGATGCGGAGCGGCAGCGGGTGGAAGAAGCACGGCTCACAATGGTCAGGGCGGAGAACTCCATGCGGAGGGCCCTGAGGCGAGCCGAGTGCCTCGAGGCAATCCGCAGGGGTTTGGAGGTGGACACGTCGACGGCCCTGCGGACCCTCGGGGCCATGGAGAAGGACCGCCTCCGGGACATTGAGCAGGAGTTCGATGATGCCCTGGCCCGGGACATCCAAAAGTGAGCCGTCAAACTAGCCCTCTGCCCTTGTACATAGTTATGTAGGTAGTGTTAGGTTTCCTTTTTTTTTAGATTTATTTTGGACCTTTTGGACATTGGCCACATTTTTGTATGTAGTTTATTTTATTAGTTAGTGTAGTTAGATAGGTTTCATTTCTTTTGTTGGGATAATGGACCCTGGCTTGTTCGTATGTACATAGTTCACTGTTGGATTGTATTTTTCTTTCACATTTTAACCATGGAGCAATGGCTTTCAATTTTATTTCCCATTGGATTTTATTTTGTGGACAGTGACTTTGGACACCATTACTTTGGATTATGATTTTTGGTTTTGCTTTTTTTCACGGCATTCCCATTTCTGTTTCTTTATTTTTGATCCTATTTATGTTTCCTTTAATACATATTTTTTTTTTGAACTTCAATGTGTAGTATCTCATTGGTTTCATGCATATCATGATATGGGTTTTGAGATTCACTGACACCCATTGGGTGTATGTGAGGGAAATGTGTTTGTTTCGGAACTTGCAATTGGTGTTCTGTCATGTAATTGCCAATTATGAGTGGGTGGATGCAATACTCGGGTGGGTGTTTTGCATTTGGAGGCTGACCATAGGGACCAGGGATCTAGATTGTGATGACATGTTGGCTGGGGAACATGAGTTGGACATGGGTGGGGGCCTGCTGGCAGGTGCCCCACAGTGCTGGGGGGTGGGGGTGGTGGGAGACATGGGTGGGGGCCTGGTGGAGGGTGACCCTGCACTGCTGGGGGGTGGGGGTGGTGGGAGACATGGGTGGGGGCCTGCTGGCAGGTGCCCCGCAGTGCTGGGGGGTGGGGGAGGGGAACATGAGTTGGAGATGGGTGGGGGCCTGCTGGCAGGTGCCCCACAGTGCTGGGGGGTTGGGGGGGTGGGGAACATGAGTTGGACATGGGTGGGGGCCTGCTGGCAGGTGCCCCACAGTGCTGGGGGGTGGGGGTGGTGGGGAACATGAGTTGGACATGGGTGGGGGCCTGGTGGAGGGTGACCCTGCACTGCTGGGGGGTGGGGGTGGTGGGAGACATGGGTGGGGGCCTGCTGGCAGGTACCCCACAGTGCTGGGGGGTGGGGGGGTGGGAGACATGGGTGGGGGCCTGGTGGAGGGTGACCCGCACTGCTGGGGGGTGGGGGTGGTGGGGAACATGAGTTGGACATGGGTGGGGGCCTGCTGGCAGGTGCCCCACAGTGCTGGGGGGTGGGGGGGTGGGAGACATGGGTGGGGGCCTGGTGGAGGGTGACCCTGCACTGCTGGGTGGTGGGGGTGGTGGGAGACATGGGTGGGGGCCTGCTGGCAGGTGCCCCACAGTGCTGGGGGGTGGGGGGTGGGAGACATGGGTGGGGTCCTGGTGGAGGGTGACCCGCACTGCTGGGGGGTGGGGGTGGTGGAGAACATGAGTTGGACATGGGTGGGGGCCTGCTGGCAGGTGCCCCACAGTGCTGGTGGGTGGGGGGGTGGGAGACATGGGTGGGGGCCTGGTGGAGTGTGACCCTGCACTGCTGGGGGTAGGGGTGGTGGGGAACATGAGTTGGACATGGGTGGGGGCCTGGTGGAGGGTGACCCTGCACTGCTGGGGGGTGGGGGTAGTGGGGAACATGAGTTGGACATGGGTGGGGGCCTGCTG
This sequence comes from Ambystoma mexicanum, assembly GCF_040938575.1. Lineage (NCBI taxonomy): Eukaryota > Metazoa > Chordata > Amphibia > Caudata > Ambystomatidae > Ambystoma > Ambystoma mexicanum. The sequence continues at coordinate 812,445,664 of NC_090934.1, read as the reverse complement.
GCAGGTGCCCCACAGTGCTGGGGGGTGGGAGGTGGGAGACATGGGTGGGGGCTTGCTGGCAGGTGCCCCACAGTGCTGGGGGGTGGGGTGGTGGGAGACATAGGTGGGGGCCTGGTGGAGGGTGACCCTGCACTGCTGGGGGGTGGGGGTGGTGGGAGACATGGGTGGGGGCCTGGTGGAGGGTGCCCTGCACTGCTGGAGGGTGGGGGTGGTGGGAGACATGGGTGGGGGCCTGCTGGCAGGTGCCCCACAGTGCTGGGGGTGGGGGGGTGGGGAACATGAGTTGGACATGGGTGGGGGCCTGCTGGCAGGTGCCCCACAGTGCTGGGGGGTGGGGAGGGTGGGGAACATGAGTTGGACATGGGTGGGGGCCTGCTGGCAGGTGCCCCACTGTGCTGGGGAGTGGGGGTGTTGGGGAACATGAGTTGGACATGGGTGGGGGCCTGCTGGCAGGTGCCCCACAGTGCTGGGGGGTGGGGGGGTGGGAGACATGGGTGGGGGCCTGCTGGCAGGTGCCCCACAGTGCTGGGGGTGGGGGTGGTGGGAGACATGGGTGGGGGCCTGGTGGAGGGTGCCCCTGGTGGCTGGGGGTGCAGGGGGACATGCGTTGGTGGGCAGTAGTGCAAGTTGACATGTGGGTTGGCTGGGGGGCATGGCCATGGTGGGTGGGGTGCCTGCAGGACATGTGCAGGGTAGGCCCCTGTGGTGTGAGCCACCTGCAGTGGCCGTGGTGGGTGTAGAGGAAACACCTGGGAGGACCCACATGTGCAATTCACGTGTGGTGCTCTTCGCGCACCCCTGTAATACACGTACCCTGATGGAATCGTATGTGGAACTTCCCGCGCACCCCTGGAATACACGTACCCTGCTGATGTTGCGTGTGAAACTTCCCCCGCACCCTGAAATACACGTACCCTGATGAAATTGCGTGTGGAACTTCCCGCACACCCCTGAAATACACGTACCCTGCGGAAATCGCGTGTGGAACTTCCGGCGCACCCCTGAAATACGCATACCCTGCTCGCACGGGGCCAATCGCGTGTGGAACTTATTGCGCACCCTGAAATACACGTACCCTGCTGAAATCGCGTGTGGAACTTCCCGCGCACCCCTGAAATACACGTACCCTGCAGAAATCACGTGTGGAACTTCCCGCGCACCCCTGAAATACGCATACCCTGCTCGCACGGGACCAATCGCGTGAGGTACTTCCCGCGCACCCCTGAAATACACGTACCCTGCTGAAATCGCGTGTGGAACTTCCCGCGCACCCCTGAAATACACGTACCCTGCAGAAATCACGTGTGGAACTTCCCGCGCACCCCTGAAATACGCATACCCTGCTCGCACGGGACCAATCGCGTGAGGTACTTCCCGCGCACCCCTGAAATACACGTACCCTGCTGAAATCGCATGTGGAACTTCCCGCGCACCCCTGAAATACACGTACCCTGCGGAAATCGCGTGTGGAACTTCCCACGCACCCCTGAAATACGCGTACCCTGCTCGCACGGGGCCAATCGCGTGAGGTACTTCCAGCGCACCCCAGTGATACACGTAGCCCGCTTGCCGTGCTGGTACAGGGTTAGCGCAGCCCTTTGCGCTGGATTGGGGATTTTGATGGCTTTTCCCTGCGCGAGAGGCGTTCTTGGGGGCGTAACTGGCGCTGCTGCAGGGTCGCTGCGCCACTGTGCGCCACGGCTGGTTTTGGTGGCTGGAATCCATGAATACGCTGTGCGCGGAAATGGGTTTTAGCGCACGCGGCTGGCGCAGGGATTCGCACGCGCACACTGTGCGCCAGCCGCGTGCGCCACTTGTGCGCTGAATTCTATGAATTACCCCCTTAATTTGGCAAACTGATAATAGATCTAGATATAAATGTTTTTGCGAAGTTTGGTAGGATTTTGTCAAGAGGGAGCAAAATTAGAGGGGGGGGAGTCCCTAAATATTGTAAAGGCTTATAAATGTGGTGCCATTTGACAAATCTACACAAAGGTTTGCAAAAAGTTTATAGATCTAGATATAAATGTTTTTGTAAAGTCTGAATGGATTTTGTCAAGTGGGGACTAGCTTATATGATGATTGAATGTGCATACATTTGACACTTTTGAAAAAATAAAAATAAAACATGGGTGGATTTCCAGCAAACCTTTGTAAGGAGCATTGGCAATGAACTGAAACCATGGTTTTGCAAATGTGCCCATGTTTTATTTTTTGACAAGTGTCATAATGTAGGTACCAAAAAATAGTGATAATCTTTGGTGACTGAGGTGTAGCCTGTGGCCACATATCTGGCCCCCTTGTTTCTGTTCACTGACATATATAGGCCAGGTGGTTTTGTTCACTGACAGTCAGAATATTAAAATTGAAAAAGGTGCTATATATGTAGTCGTTAACCTTGTCATAGTATTCTTTAAGTACTTTCCTTAGGGTTTGGTCTCAGCTAATGGTGCACATATATGGGGAGATTAGCAGGCCTCAAACACACAATTCATTTGTATACATGAAGATAAACTTTAATGTCATTAACATTTTCTGATGATGGTGTTTCTTTCTTCCTTACTTTAGTTTCCCTGTATGTGCCTCTGATTTATTTGTATGCATTGCGGTTATTCATATGTATTGTTTGTACCAGCACAAGTGTTGTAAGTCTTGAATTGTTAGCTAATTATTACATGTTTAACATTACTCCACATTATGATAAAGTAGCATTCATTATTGTACTAACCAAAATTACAAGATTATAAATAGTGTACTTCTATGGTGCATGCTGCAGTCATTGCATATGTTTACATATGATTAGGTTTCCGTATTAACAACAACACTCCAATACGATGATTTTAGATGAGTACATTCTTTAATAGATTAAGTACTTCACAATAGGTCTCCCGATCACCCCTGGCATCTTGTTACCAACAATATAAACACAACTCGTTGTAGGGACTTTTCATCAAAATGTATTTCACATGTGATGTCATCAATGACATTTGTGATGTCATCTTTGATGTCCTGGGTGTTAGTCTTAGCAGTGCACGGTGGTGGCGCGAGTTATGGTTGCTTAGCTTACCATAACTGGCGAATTTTAAGGGTTTTTCGGTTTTACTTGGAACCATAACGTCCCTTTAACAACGTTTTTTCACTGAATTTCATAGGTTTTTAGTAGCGCAACTTAACCATAAAGTCCCTTTAACAAAGTTTTTTTCACTGAATTTCATAGGTTTTTAGTAGCACAACTTAACCATAATGTCCCTTTAACAAAGTTTTTTAACTGAATTTCAGAGGTTTTTAGTAGCAAAGCTTAACAATAGTAACTTTGACTTTATGTACATGTAATATGGAACATACCGAACCACTTCTACTGAATGTAATGTCCGCGAACATTTTTTATGTCCGCAGACATATTCGGACAACAGTACCACTACCTAAAAAGTCTGGGGGGGGCATGTTTCATTGTTATATTACAACATAATAACATTTAAAAAATTCACAAAGTAGTACACATACATATTATATGTAGTAATACATAAGAAATGTAACCCATATATGTACCACAATAACCATGCATTTAAATACAATATATACTAAAATGGAATATACCAAGAGAAGATAAATAGGCTTCCAACATAATTACCTGACAGACACTCCACAGCTAAGACCAAGACCAGACCTACAGACTACTCAGAACATATCTTACCTGAAATAGTAAGTGTACATCATTTTACTCATATCTTTATAAACTTTCTGTATTAGATTTAAAAAAAAAATATGATATATATATATTTTTTTTTCTCACAGAAATGTGTAGTACTCTGGAATGGCTAGAGGAGCACTTCCCACATGACGAAATGTCAGAAAATAGTGAAGCTAATGGTACACACTTTACAATATAAACCATTTAAGTGTTATTATTTTATATATATTTAACATATATATTTCTTTTTGTACAGAGCATACCAAAATAGAAAATATGTCTGAAGAAACTGTTATGGAAAACACGCTTCACAGCTTAAAAGAAAAAATTGATTTATTATTGAGCAATTTTAATAATTTGAAAACTTTTGTTGAGGATCATTTTAAAACAAAAACCTCATACCATTGTCCCACATGTACTTGTCCCCCTCACCATATCCCAGTCAATTATCCCCAAACCCTCTTCATAATCCAAAACGTTTTGATGAGACTTCCATCCCTTCTTCACCTGATATCAATCATGTTGAAACCTCTAATTCACCTGTTTTTGTTTCTGTTTCTGCCTCACCTTCTCTGTCATAAATTATTAATATATACGTGAAATAAAGTTAAATTTTTATATTGTGTTGTAATTACTTCCCATTTTTTATTTTTTTAAAAACAATGTAGATGTCCGCGGACAGCGCGGGTGTTCTGAAATGTTCGTAAATAAACGAAAATGGAGGTGTCCTGAAGAACACTATACCTGTCCGTATTGTTCGCTAGCAAGTTGAAACTGTTCTAAGAACCCAATTGATGTCCTGAAATGTTCGTAATTAAATGAAAATGGAGGTGTCCTAATAACTAATAAAGAACACTATACCTGTCCGTACTGTTCGCTACCAAGTTGAAACTGTTCTAAGAACACAAGCGGTGTCCTGAAATGTTCGTAATTAAGCGAAAATGGAGGTGTCCTAAAGAACACTATACCTGTCCGTACTGTTCGCTAGCAAGTTGAAACTGTTCTAAGAACATAAGCGGTGTCCCGAAATGTTCGTAATTAAACGAAAATGGAGGTGTCCTAAAGAACACTATAGCTGTCCGTACTGTTCGCTAGCAAGTTCAAACTGTTCTAAGATCCCAATTGGTGTCCTGAAATGTTCATAATTAAATGAAAAATCTGATTGGCAGCATAAGTAAGATGCGAAAAATGTTTGTACTACAATGCTTTTTCCATTTGTGGACCAAATGAAGAAGAACAAAGCCACATTTGTCTCTGCGCAATCCGTGAAAATATTACTTGAGAATTAGGAAACATGTCCATGACTTTCCCAAGTCCTTCTTTGTTAGCAAATTGCAAAGAAATTCCAGACACATGTCCTATACTGTTCCCTCCACAATGAATTACAATTATGTCTGGATGTTGCTTTGTTTCCAAAGTAGCACAGAGAGGTAGCAAGTCCAACCACGTCATTCCACGTACTCCATGCCAGTGTACTTCCACATGTGGAAATCCAAGATCTACAGCTACTCCACAGCGTTATGCATGCACCTTCAACCAATGTATCCACGAATCTCCCAAAATCCAAACAATCTATTTTCTGAAACACACAGCCATAGCTATCTGTTGTTCTCTCAGCAAAAAGAGTATCTGAGAAACTCTCTCCTGGCACAACACACCCACTAAACTTTCCTGACCAATCCCTTTCACTGCTCATTCTCATTTGCATGACTTCTGAACCCAAAAATCCCCAGATGTAACTCCCGATGTCTGCGAACTACCGCCATGTCCGCGAACATATCGTAACATGAACAGCCCTTCTACCGTTTCCACTTCACTCTCTGTGCCATTCCCTCATTGGATGTAGCTAAGAAATCACATGACCATGCACCAATCACATTCAAGACCGCTACATCTAACTGCATCATCATAGATCAGCACTGCAAATGTACTGTGAATCTCTCTGAGTACAAGTGTCATATCATTGGCAAGCACCGAAATACTGTACAAGTCTCCAAGATTTCTACTTGCAGCTCCATGCATTTCCATAAGCATGAACACAAACTACAGGTATGCATATTTTCTGTACAGTACATGAACACATTTTCAAACTGACTTTTAGCTTGTGTAATCTGTAAAATGAATCTACTGTCTTTTTTCCAATTTCCTAAAATCAACTATCACTTATAAACCTTTATACTATTTACTTTCTTAATACACACACTATCAAATCATGTTAAACTAACATTTTTTAAATGAAATTTATAGACTACATATATTGAAACAAAATTGCATGCATGCACACTCTATGTTCCAATCTCAAAAAATAATACTTATACAATTACATGTATTTATTTATTTGATTACTTTAATTTAAGCATGCCATTAAGGCACTATTACCTAGAACAGCTTAGTTACAGAAATGGTGGTATTCAGTGGTACATTATGAATTTCACAAGACATACGAAAGATATGTTGTTTGTTACAGTTACTCATTGCAATACAATTTGTTCATTAAGAACATATCATATGTATTGAACTGGTGCGACGTATCTTATGTGATTAAGATAGTTTTAATGGTTTTAAGGAAGGCGGTGAGGATTTCAATTAAAAAAAATCAATATCTAAATTAAAAACAATGCTATATACAAACAAAATTACTAATTTGTTTCTTTTACAATTGCAGTGAAGACCGTTCTCCTGAAAAGAAGCAGTCGAATTTCACGAACAAAGAAGAACTAAGAATTAAACTGCTCATTTTAGAAAAAAAGTAAGTAGAATATCACCATAATATTTGTATTATTACTCAAACATACTGTAAAGTTAATTCATGCTATATCTGTGCCTAAAAATAGAGATTGTGCACCATTCTGTCCAAAAATCCCCATGTCTTAAGCACCGATTTACAGCCAGAATGGCGCACAAATTCCTACTTTTGGACACACAAATTACCCAACTCAACCGCTAGAATTTTCATATTGTAGAACAAACAACTGTTTTTATTGTATACATTAGATTTACTATTTGTACTTCTCCACACCACTAGCTTATTTTTTTCTGTCATCTGAACCTGAGTTTAGTAACATATTAATTGAAGAATACACATCCCTACTAGTGGTAGTTCCCAATACACCATTACATACATCATCTTACTCAAACACTCATGCACACACCCCACATGCATGCAGAACACCCCAACCCATACCTTCTTTATTTTTTTCAACAGACCCTAAAGAATGCCTACCAAAAGTCAAGTCCGTAGAAAGCAATGCAGAAGTAGAGCAAATGAAAATAAAAGTGTCCAACATAAGCATCCATCTCTAGCAGAATTTGTAAAAAAAGTTCAAACAAAACAGCTAATACAGTCATTTAGTGAAACACAAGAAGTTTCAAGTACAAAAACTTTGCCTTCCCTATCAAAATGTAAAACAAACCAAAAAACAATTAACAGAAAATCAGCTATCACTACAGATAAAACTACTTCTTTAAATTTTAATATAGTGCAAAGTAAGCATACCAAGAAAAGTATTTTAGCCAAAATGTTCTGTCACAAAGTCCTTCAAAATCTTATAAAAACAGGAGAGAAATCAGGTTCAATGCTTAAAACCGATCGTTAAATGTTAAATGTTAAAGGTATTTATACCGCGCACCGTCACCAATGGAATTGGTCCCCAGGCGCTCAGGCGGATCTGTAAACGATAAAGGTGGGATGGGTTAGTAAGGTGAAGAAGGGAGTAGGATAGTGAGAGGAGTGGTGTTCTGTTGGCAGCATCAACTCGGTATACACCGGGTGCTGAGCTTTGGTGCGGGTATCGGATCGGAGTCAGTCCGCGTGTGCTGTTGTTCCGGCTTATGTGTTGTCGCAGTGTTGTGAAGTGCGTGCGGCTTTTTGTGCGAGAGATGGTTGTGTGAGTTTTTTGAGTGAGATAAGTATGCAGAGTTTGAGCTTATATTGGTTAGTGGGTTACCTGACCTTTACCATGCTAACATTCACAGCTCTGTCCGAGTGCGGCACCTGTCGGCCTCCACATTCCCATCCAGACACAGTGCAGGCCAATGCCAGGACTCCATCCCGGCGTGGTCATGCCAGCACTCACACTCCCACCCAGATGTGGCGCAGGCCAGCGTTCAGAGACCCGTCCAGTTGTGCGCATGCTAACATTCACAACTCCATCTGAGCGCAGGCCAATGCCCAGGACTCCATCCAGGCGTGGTCATGCCAACACTCACACTCCCACCCAAATGCGGCGCAGGCCAGTGTCCAGAGAGCCATCCAGTTGTGGGCATGCTGACATTCACAACTCCATCCAAGCGCCACACAGGCCGCCATTCACAACTCTAGGTGTGGCACATGTTAGCATTCATGTTTCTTCTAAGTGCGGGCATGTTATGCTTCAATCGATCCTATCCAGATGCAACGCAGGCCAACATCTATCTAGATGCGTCTGTCGGTCTGGATATGTTCGTCCGGTACATACCAGTGGGGGAGTCAATTGGGCTTTCGTGTGGGTCTAGGTATGTGGTCAGTCTCTGCAGCCTTCCTTTGTGGCTATTTTCCATGATGTCTTATGCTCTGTAGAGTGGTCACTTCTTTGGTTTGAGTGTTTGTCCAATTTGAGAGTGGTCGAGGTTGGAGTTATTTCCATCATTGTTTGATGTCTCGGCATTCTAGTGCATCTCCGTTGTGGTTATGCCTTGAAGAGCCATGATTTGAGGAGTTTCGTGAATGCTAGGTGGATTGTTGTATTCTGTATATTCTTAGGTAGGTCATTCCAGGTTTTGGGTGCCTGGTGAGAGAAGGACGATCCTCTGAGTTTTTTTCTGTTGTAGAGTAACGTAGGAAATTCATTTTAGAAGCGTTGATAGATAGTGCAATTCTTCTCAAAAGAAAGTTATTTATTTTAGTGTTAAACAAAATGAAACCACTAACAAAACTAATAACTAAATTACAAAAAATACTTCTCAATAAACGAAATGTCAACAGAAAGAACGTCTTAAGTATCTGCGGAGGTGAAGGGAGTCACACTACGAGCACAGAACCATACTTTAATGAAGAAGCGTACAAACAAAAACAAACAAATACAATTGCCATACATAGCAGTGGTCGAGGTTATGAAAAAGTTAATAATACCATAATGGAACACGAAGTACTCCTTACAAAAATATGCCCTGAAAACTTAGAATTACCCCTCCATTCAACTGAATCAGAACGTCTAGTGTACAAATGGCCATGCATGTCAATATGTAACATTCCTAAACATTTTTTCAAGTCTTTATGCCAATTCCTCAATCAGTATGTAAAAAGCAAAGACAAAATCAAAATTAAACTACTGCAAAATATGGATACCTGTCCAGTGCGCAAATACACATGACTACAAGGACATTCATTGGCCTGCATTACAGGACCTACTTGTAAAACCACCTTCCTTGATATCAAAAGAATATCAACATATCATTCAACTATAAGAAATCTAGTCTATAAACTGTACTATGCTAAAAGTCCTGCTTTAGCACTAGCAAATTTAAATAACATTCTTCTACATGGTACAGCAAAAGACCTACTTCAAGAAATTGACTATATCCAGAAAAAATATCTTGGAAGTGGAAGCCATTTACAGAATTAAATAGCTTTAAACCAAATTAGCAACAATTCTACACATGGCAACCTTTTGCTAAACGCATACAAAAAAGAAATACTAAAATGTAAAAGTGCATCAGCTGAAGTACCAAACCATGTATGTGTATGTTGCTGCAGAACTTTTTATAAACGTAACACGAAAACTGCAGACCTATCATATAAAATAGAAGACAATGAAGATTCTAAATGGTTTGAATTAGCTCTCTACCTTGTAGCAGAAAACAAATACGAAATAAGTGACCCCTTAATACTTTGCAGTTACTGCACTACAAAACTTGAAAACAACCAAATTCCTTCACGTGCTATCACAAATAATTTGGAATTATACCCACTACCAAAACCCCTACAACAACTTAATGTATATGAGAGCATCATAATTCAAACAGTACACCCATTTCAAGCAATAATACGCCTTCAACCAAAAACAGTAAAATTACCTCCCTCTTAATTGGTAAAAGGCATTCGTGGAAAAGTACTTTATTTACCATTACATCTAAAAGAAAATGTGCATACTCTAGGAGTGCAACGTCCAATGCAGCAATTTTTAATTATCTTAGTGAATGGAGGGCCTACAAAAGACAAAAAAATATGGCAACAGCTGGTAGGTTTACATAAAGTTAGACAAGCCTTACAATATCTTAAAGAGAATAATGATTACAAAGAAATTAATAATGAAGAAAACTTGAAAGATACAACTGAAATAATTCAAGAAACACAAGAAACTGGTCACTTTGAGCTACTAGATCCTGCTACAATATCAAATACTTTAGACCATTATACAATTCATCCTTTGCACTCTAATGACACCATAGAAGATGCACTGGAAACATACCAAATGTGTCAAACAAAAGGATCACCAATCAGCATATGGGAAAAAAGTATAGAAGCACGTGCTTTTCCTCTACTCTTTCCTACTGGCAAAGGAGGAAGGTATGATGATAGACCTATTCAAATATCAGCTTCAGAATACCGCTCATTACGGATGTATTCTGAAGATCCCAGATTTAGACAAAATGTGGAATACATATTCCACCTACTCTTTGAAGGTAAACTAGCAACTTTATGTTACGGAGTTGCACACATATTAAAATCATGATCCCACTTTCAAAATATGACAGCTACACAATTATTACAAACAGTGCAACAAAAGGATGAGGTTTTACAATTAAATATTACAAATCTATTAGCAAATATGCGTGGTACTAAAGAGTACTGGTTTCAACATCACAGAGATGTACGTTGTATGATCAGAAAACTTGGCCCACCCACTTGGTTTGTTACATTAAGTTGTGCAGAATATGCATGGGAAGATTTACATGATTTCCTACGCATATCAAATAAAAACAAAACAAACATAGATATACTAACACCAGGAGAACTTTGTTCTTTGGATCCTGTTAATGTTTCAAGATATTTTCACCATCGCTTCATTGCTATGCTACATTTTATTTGTAATAAAACTGTTCCTCCCCTTGGAGAAGTGCAACACTTCTTTTGGAGAAAAGAATACCAAGCCAGAGGAGCACCACATATCCACATGCTTTTATGGATTAAAGATGCTCCTAAATTTGGTCAAGACAGTTACCAAAGTGATGCCACTGTTTTACAGCTTATTTAAAAATATGTAACTTGTGAAATTCCATCAGAATCCACAAATAGTGATCTTCATGCACAAATTTTACAATTTCAAAGACATAAATGTGGCAAATATTGTCGTCGCAAATACAAAAACAAAGGGAAAGACTACACCAAATGCCGATTTGGTTTCCCTAGACCAGTTACAAATACAGGTCAAGTGAACAACCTCATGTCCTCAGTTAGACATAGGGCCTCATCACGACTTTGGCGGTAACCCTTAAATCCGGTGGTTGCGCTATTACCGCCGGATTTAAGGGTCCGCCAAATCAGGACTTCGGCGGATTTCGCCCCAGCTCTTGGCTGGGGCAAAATCTGCCCAAAATGTGTGCTATTACCGCTGGCGGTAAATCCGCCATCGGTATTAGCGTGAAATTTCCCAATTGAGTCCAATGAGGAATGGGGCATTCCCGAATGGGCTCAATGGGGAATGGGGATTAACATTACCACCAAACTCGTGATCCGGCGCTATTAGCGCCGGCGGAGTTCGGCGGTAGGGTTAATACAACCGACGGCTATACCGCCGGCGTTACCGCCCAAGTCGTGATGAGGCCCATAGTGTTAAAGGTAAGTCACCTAAAAATACATATTACATAAAAAGAAAAGAAGAAAAAAAATATATCAATGATTATAATGCAATTATTGCCCACTTATGGAATGCAAACATAGATGTGCAGTACATTGCAGACAATTCTACTGCAGTTGCATGATATGTCACAGCATACTTAACCAAAGCAGAAAAGACAGAGCTCCAAGACCTCTGGAATGACCTGTCATCAGGTAAAACAGTGTCTCAGAAATTTTACAGCTTGGGCATAAAAATGCTCTCCCATAGAAAATGTGGATCATATGAAGCAGCTGATCGTTTAACTGGTACTGCATTGTATGGTAAATCTGAAAATATAGTATGGCTAAGTCTTGGTCCAGCTAAATCTAGAAAAAGAGTTCTAAAAACATACGAAGATATAGAAGCAATAGCCAAACATGATCCCAACTGCCAAAACATTTAAAAAAACAATTTATTGGACACATACTATCCAAACAGAAGTAATACTTTGGAAACCATGTGTCTATAGCACATTGCCCAAAACTACACATACAAAAATAATATAAAACCTGATGAAAAAAGGTAAATACAGAGTGCAAACTGTGAAGGCAGCTTAGTTAAACTCACTAAACCAAATTTTATTAATCATATCAAATTGTCATTGAAGACTCCTCAACATAAAGAAATATATTACATGTCCCTGCTACAACTCTTTAAACCTTGGAGAAAAGAAGAAGAAATACTAGAAAACTATGACTCATATGAAGATGCTTTCAAAGGAAATGAAAGCACTATAACTGATGTAAACTTTACACATTACGAAACAATGTTGGACACTGAACAGCAACACGAAGAAGAACTCCAGGCCCAACTAGATAAAGACACTCCTGACAGTAGTCAACCTTCTGTAACAGGAAGCCAAGGACCACTGGGAGAACCACTAATAATAAATGAGGCAGAATTAGCTATGATAGAAGTAGAAAACACCATGTGTGAGTATAAAGATAAAGAAGACTTAACCATAATACAATCAAAACTAATCAATGAACAACGTAGCATTTTTGAAGAAGTAATAAAACAAATTGCACATGGTGTACAACATGAAAATAAAGAATGTTCCTGCCATAATTATAAACCTATACTACTGTACGTCAGTGGTGAAGCTGGCTCTGGCAAAACATTCCTAATCAAAATCATCAGTAAATTCTTTCAACAATTGACAAGCAACAAACTGTCAGCTATTGTCATTGCCCCCACAGGTTTAGCTGCCTACAACATAGGTGGTGTCACTTTACACCGATTACTACTATTGCCAGTAGAACACCAGAACAAATTAGACTATTACAAACTTTCTGCAGAAGCTGCAATGGAACTACGCGGAGTATTAAACCAAATGGAAATGCTACTAATAGATGAAGTGAGCATGGTCTCCAACCTAATGTTGGCTTTGATTCACCTCAGATTACAAGAAGTACTGATAACAAACTATGAGAGCTCTTTGCAGGAAAACACATTATTGTTTTCGGAGATCTTCTTCAATTGACACTAGTAAAAGCCTATTTTTAAAACATTAGGACACAAACTCTGCCGTAAAACTGTTGGCAGCATTGGAAATGTCAACCTTTGGCAACATTTCCAATACAGAGAATTAACAGAAAACATCCGGCAATCTGCAGATCTCACTTATGCCAACATCTTAAAAAGTATCAGAGTTGGTATACTCTCTAAAGAAGCAGAAACAATATTGAAAACCCTGCAAATTAATGCACTTTATGGCGATAATGCATGTGCTACAGATGTTATGGAACAATTAGCCCACAAAAATGTCAATTGTATGGCCTTAATGCCAACTCTTGCAAGCCATTTCAAATTAAATGAAATAATGTTAAGTAAAGAAATACAACCAATAATGGAAATTGGCGCCACAGACAACCTAGATGTACATGGTATGACACTACCTATGTGTGACCAAACCACAACAAGACTAAATAGTTTAGAAAAATCAATCTCAAACACAGCAGGCTTAGAATAGATATTTAAATTATCCTTAAATTGCAAAGTAACGCTTAAACGTAACCTTGACGTGGACCAAGGACTAGTTAATGGAGCACTAGGTACAGTTGTTGGCTTTCAAACATACCCACATGACAACAAAATTCAGTTTGTAAATATACTCTTTGACAAACTTTCAGAAGCTAAAAGGATAGGACGCTCAACAGCTCGATTCCTTCTCTTCAAAGACATGTATGTACGCAGAGAACAATTTTCTTTAACTCTTGCATACGCAGTCACGATTCATAAATCACAAGGTCTTACCCTAGACAAAGCAATGATAGATATTGGTAACACAGTCTTTAAAGAAGGCATGAGCTACGTAGCACTATCACGCTTACGTACACTTGACGGTCTATTTCTAATCAACTTTGATGCAAGTAAAATAAACGCTGATATTCCTTGCATTTTAGAATACAATAGACTTCGCTCACTATACACTACCCATCTAAACACATATTCTGTTCCACAAAAAGTAAAACATTATAAAATAAAAATAAATCAAACAGAAAAGCAAGAGGATGTCACTGCAAATCCTCTAAAGAGAATAAAAGAAAGTAATACTTCATCAAGTACCACAAGCAAAAAAGAATCAATTAGGGAAAGTAAACCAGGTACTTCTTCAAAGAAGGAAGACAAACTCCAAAAAAAGCAGTCAGATACAGAACTACCTGGTCCATTTAAACTCTCAAATATAGTTGGTGTAAGTTGCTACGCAAATGTAGCAATGAATATTCTATTTCAATTACCACCAATTGTTGAGAACATTTACTTACACAGTACAGACCCATTGTGTTTGCAAATGTTAGTACTTCACAGAAATGCAGCAAACAATCCTGACAACACGTATAGTGTTTATGGAATAAGACAACAATTGGACTACTGTGCTGGAACGGTGAAATTCACTATAAACTCACAGGAAGATCCACAAGAATTTCTAATGTACTTACTACAAGTACTGGAAAACAAAAACATACCTATAAATGAAATCTTCCAGATTTCATATATGTGGAAACATACATGCACTCTCTGCAACAATGTGACACAAGAAGAAATCCCCAATGAACGCTTTGTATATATATATCAATACCTAATTGTGAATCCATTCCATTTCAGCGACTTGTACAAAATGCAAACCATGGTAGATTATGTTCTACCTGCAATTCAGATAATCGCTCCACGTTAGTAATACAAACACATAGTAAATACGTAATACTAATGTTTCTACGTTACAATGCAGATGGTACCAAAAACAACTGCAAGCTGACTGGATTCACACATGGTCAAATATCACTTGGTAAGAAAACCTTCAAAACAATAGGTATAATCTACCACGCAGGAGCCACAACCAATTCAGGGCACTACACTGCATATATAAAAAAGAAATGTGGATGGTTTCAATGTAATGATAGTACCATTACTCTAAAGCAGAGATTACCAGCACATCTTACAAACGCTTATTTAATGTTCTTGAAACCAAAATTTGATAACTAAACTGTACTTAAACCTCAAGTAAACTTGTAGTAAAAAATATAAACTGTTAGAATATTCCAAAATCTATCTAACTGCCCAAAGAATCTACAACAATTAATCACATAAATGAATACCACTAAATTAGAGCAAAAAATAGACAATTAGAATACGCCAATTGGTATCAAACTGTCCCAAAATTTAACTATATCCAAACAGATAAATCAATACCACTAAAATATATAAAAAAATAGACAGTTGGAATACGCCAATTGGTATCTAACTGGCCCAAATTTAACAATATCCAAACAGATAAATCAATACCACTAAAATATATCAAAATATAGACAGTTAGAATATGGCTACTGGTATCTAACTGCTCCAAAATTTCATATTATCCAAACAAATAAATAATATGTTACTGCTCCAAAAAAAATGCAACAACCCAATGTATAAAGCATTAGCCAAAAACAACAAATGAACACTGAAAACAAACAAATAAACTGTAGCATAACAGAATTTTTTTTTTTTTTAATCCAACATGGATTTTCTTTTCTCCCACAGACCCAATGATTTTAGCAACAAACACAGAAACTGAGCAAATTGTAATCTACTAAATATGAGGGTCCAAAAAAGAAATGTTGATTATACAATGTAAAATGTCATTACAAAATACTAATACTAACATGTTATTTTATTTTATCACAGAAATTAACAAGAAATACATGTACTCCAGTTACTAAACCAAACAGTAAGTATATTATACACTCTATGCCCTGGCCACAACCATCACAGCATATCATACCCATAGTATCTTACAACTTTGTTCCTTATACATTTGTTTTTGACCCAAAGTTATAAGCAACTATACATGTGATATGCTGCAGTGGTTGTGGCCAGGGCATAGAGTGTTGGGTGCATGACCAAATGGCCATGCACCCAACACTCTATACCCTGGCCACAACCACTGCAGCATACCACACCCATAGAGTAAAACATTTCAACTATGGCCTATGGAAACTTTTAATGTCCGCGGACCTTACCAGTGTTCTTAGAACACTTTCAATTTGCCAGCGAACAATACGGACGGCGTCTTCAGAACACCCCCTTCGAACATTTCAGGACAACGCAAAAGTTCTTAGAACACTTTCAACTCGACAACAAACAATATGGACAGCATCCTCAGGACACCCCCTACGAACATTTCAGGACAACGCATGTGTTCTTAGAACACACCCCAATTTTGTTTATGTGCGAAAATTTCAGTACAACGCGAGAGTTCTTAGAGCACTTTCAACTTGACAACGAACAATACGGACAGCGTCCTCAGAACACCCCCTGCGAACATTTCAGGACACCACGAGAGTTCTTAAACACTTTCAACTCGACAACGAACAATACGGACAGCGTCCTCAGGACACCCCCTACGAACATTTCAGGACAACGCGTGTGTTCTTAGAACACACCCCCATTTTGTTTATTTACGAACATTTCAGGACACCGAGACAGTTCTTAGAACACTTTCAACTTGCCATTGAAAAATACGGACAGCGTCCTCAGGACACCCCCTACGAACATTTCGGGACACCGCGAGAGTTCATAGAACACTTCAGGACAACGCGTGTGTTCTTAGAACACACACCCATTTTGTTTATGTGCGAACATTTCAGGACAACCGAGAGTTCTTAGAACACTTTCAACTTGACAACGAACAATATGGACAGCGTCCTCAGAACACCCCCATTTTGTTTATTTGCGAACATTTCAGGACACCGTGAGTGTTCTTAGAGCGTCTTCAGGACACCCCCTACGAACATTTCAGGACACCGCGAGAGTTCTTAGAACACTTCAGGACAACGCGTGTGTTCTTAGAACACACCCCCATTTTGTTTATGTATGAACATTTCAGGACAACGCGAGAGTTGTTAGAACACTTTCAACTTGACAACGAACAATACGGACAGCGTCCTCAGAACACCATCATTTTGTTTATTTGCGAACATTTGAGGACACCCCGAGTGTTCTTAGAACACTTTCAACTTGCCATCGAACAATATGGACAGCGTCTTCAGGACACGCCCTGCGAACCTTTCAGGACACCGAGACAGTTCTTAGAACACTTTCAACCTGCCATCGAACAATACGGACAGCGTCTTCAGGACACCCGCTACGAACATTTCAGGACAACGCGAGAGTTCTTAGAACACTTTCAAATTGACAATGAACAATACGGACAGCGTCATCAGAACACCCCCATTTTGTTTATTTGGGAACATTTCAGGACCCCCCGAGTGTTCTTAGAACACATTCAACTTGCCACAGAACAATACGGACAGCGTCCCCAGAACACCCCCATTTTGTTTATTTGCAAACATTTCAGGACACCCCGAGTGTTTTTAGAGCGTCTTCAGGAAACCCCCTACGAACATTTCAGGATACTGCGAGAGTTCTTAGAACACTTTCAACTTGACAATGAACAATATGGACAGCGTCCTCAGAACACCCCCTGCGAACATTTCAGGACACCACAAGAGTTCTTAAATACTTTCAACTCGACAACGAACAATACGGACAGCGTCCTCAGCACACCCCCTACGAACATTTCAGGACAACGCGTGTGTTCTTAGAACTGTAAGGATATTTGGCGTGTTACAGCACAGAGTACAGCACTACTGCACAGGTAGCAACCAGCACAGAGTACAGCACTACTGCACAGGTAGCAATTTTTTTTTTTTGATGCAGCACCAAATGCCTATGGTGCATTGCTATATGTGTTACCAGATTAACAAGGAAAGACAGGCTATTCAGTCAAAAACGATTTTAACATATAAGATGCAAATCTATTTTTACAGTTAAAAGCACACGTGCACATTCAAAAATGCACACTATTTTTCACCTGAAATGCCTATGGTGCAAGAGACACATTTGAAAATTAATAACTAACATTACTCATAACTAACCTGACTAATGAAACTGAAGTTAACATAATCCACTAATAAAAATGTGTCTCCACTGCAGAATTAGGCCTATTCTGAAAGTGAACTTTTAAACGCACATTCATTTTTTTTTTGTTTTCTCTACTGCCCTGTCCACATAACTACAGGAAGCAAAAGGGCTCGAAAGAACAGGAAATCAGTTGGTTACAAAGTATTACTATAAAAATGAGCCATTGTGTAGAGAAGGAGGAGATGGCATGATTGATTCTGATTGGAACAGCGTCATAGCAAGTATCATGCTAGAGGGAGTGATCAGAGTTTTGCTGGGGGGAGTTTGAGGAGAGAGAAGGACAGTCAAGATTTGGCAGAGCTGGGAGAAGGAACTTTTTCCTGGCTGGAGCATTCCTATCTGCAAAAGCTGAGAATTCCAGGCAATGACCCCGGTTTGAGAAGGAAAGGCGCTCCTTTTCACTGGGGTTAATCTTCAAGGGAGCCACATTCAGAAAGAGAACAGCTGAAGAAAACTCGGCTGAACAGATAAGGTAATTACATAAGTGTGGGAGCTGAGTGTGTACGAGAATATTCAGTCAGAGTAGGAAAGGAGATTCTGGTGCCTTAATCAAATGTTAATGTTGCAAATTGGGTTCTGTTCTCCGCCACTCTTTTTTCAGTGTATCACAGACAATGCTGTTACTGTGCTATTTTATTTATTTCTGTAAAGAGTGAGATCATGTTTAAATGCAACTTTTATAATACAGAAAAATATTTGAAAGCAGACGGGTGGTGTGTCTTATATTTACCAATACAGTGCTGATGATGAGGGGAGATTTTTAAACAATGCAATTGTCATTTTAAGACAGATGTGTGCATGATCATATTCAGTATGGACAGTTGAGAGTGATTGTTTGTAGCATAGCTCGTTGGAGGTACATGAGCCAATGGGAAGAGGGACTCTCTGAACATAGTTCCCTACCGTATATAAGGTAGTGGAAATTACCACAAAATTACCACCTATAGCTCTCTGTCGTAAATAAGTCAGTGAGATCGCCCATGGTGGCACACTAACACTAACACTGAAAATGTGGTATTCCTGAAATGTAGGTCTGAGGTCTCTCTAGTGATTACACGAAAAATCTAAGCAAAGATAAGGGATTCTGGACATTGGGGCCACAAATAAAACAAGGGAATTATGCTCACCAAAATACCACCAACCACGCATACCAACCACGCATACCAAATATGCATGTCTGGGTGCTGAAATAATGCATGTCCACTGTATTATTGTTGCACATGGCCCAATCTGAATACAAGGAGTGATTATTGCTAAGTTATTTTTCGGCGGTAATAAAATACCATCAGGCCCCAAATCTCCACAAAATACCCTACAGAACACACCCCCATTTTGTTTATTTGCGAACATTTCAGGACACCAAAACAGTTCTTAGAACACTTTCAACTTGCCATCGAACAATACAGACAGCGTCTTCAGGACAACCCCTACGAACATTGAGTTCTTAGAACACACCCCCATTTTGTTTATTTACGAACATTTCAGGACACCGAGACAGTTCTTAGAACACTTTCAACTTGCCATTGAAAAATACGGACAGCGTCCTCAGGACACCCCCTACGAACATTTCAGGACACCTAGAGAGTTCATAGAACACTTCAGGACAACACAAGAGTTCTTAGAACACTTTCAACTTGACAACGAACAATACGGACAGCGTCCTCAGAACACCCCCATTTTGTTTATTTGCGAACATTTCAGGACACCGTGAGGGTTCTTAGAGCGTCTTCAGGACACCCCCTATGAACATTTCAGGACACCGCGAGAGTTCTTAGAACACTTCAGGACAACGCGTGTGTTCTTAGAACACACCCCCATTTTGTTTATGTATGAACATTTCAGGACAACGCGAGAGTTCTTAGAACACTTTCAACTTGACAACGAACAATACGGACAGTGTCCTCAGAACACCCCCATTTTGTTTATTTGCGAACATTTCAGGACATCCCGAGTGTTCTTAGAACACTTTCAACTTGCCATCGAACAATATGGACAGGGTCTTCAGGACACCCCCTACGAACATTTCAGGACAACGCGAGAGTTCTTAGAACACTTTCAACTTGACAACGAACAATACGGACAGCGTCATCAGAACACCCCCATTTTGTTTATTTGCGAACATTTCAGGACACCCTGAGTGTTCTTAGAACACATTCATCTTGCGACAGAACAATAAGGACAACGTCCCCAGAACACCCCCATTTTGCTTATTTGCAAACATTTCAAGACACCCCGAGTGTTCTTAGAGCGTCTTCAGGAAACCCCCTACGAACATTTCAGGACACTGCGAGAGTTCTTAGAACACTTTCAACTTGACAACGAACAATACGGACAGCGTCATCAGAACACCCCCATTTTGTTTATTTGCGAACATTTCAGGACGCCCGAGTGTTCTTAGAACACATTCAACTTGCCACAGAACAATACGGACAGCGTCCCCAGAACACCCCCATTTTGTTTATTTGGGAACATTTCAGGACACCCCAAGTGTTCTTAGAGCTTCTTCAGGACACCCCCTACTAACATTTCAGGACACTGCGAGAGTTCTCAGAACACTTCAGGACAACGCATGTGTTCTTAGAACACTTTCAACTTAACAACGAACAATACAGACAGCGTCCTGAGAACACCCCCATTTTGTTTATTTGCGAACATTTCAGGACACCACGAGTGTTCTTAGAACACTTTCAACTTGCCATCGAACAATACGGGCAGCGTCTTCAGGACACCCCCTGCGAACATTTCAGGACAACGCGAGAGTTCTTAGAACACTTTCAACTTGACAACAAACAATACGGACAGCGTCATCAGAACACCCCCATTTTGTTTATTTGCCAATATTTCAGGACTCCCAGAGTGTTCTTAGAACACATTCAACTTGCGACAGAACAATAAGGACAGCGTCCCCAGAACACCCCCATTTTGCTTATTTTCAAACATTTCAGGACACCCCGAGTGTTCTTAGAGCGTCTTCAGGAAACCCCCTACGAACATTTCAGGACACTGCGAGAGTTCTTAGAACACTTTCAACTTGACAACGAACAATACGGACAGCGTCAACAGAACACCCCCATTTTGTTTATTTGCGAACATTTCAGGACGCCCGAGTGTTCTTAGAACACATTCAACTTGCCACAGAACAATACGGACAGCGTCCCCAGAACACCCCCATTTTGTTTATTTGGGAACATTTCAGGACACCCCAAGTGTCCTTAGAGCTTCTTCAGGACACCCCCTACTAACATTTCAGGACACTGCGAGAGTTCTCAGAACACTTCAGGACAAAGTGTGTTCTTAGAACACTTTCAACTTAACAACGAACAATACAGACAGCGTCCTGAGAACACCCCCATTTTGTTTATTTGCGAACATTTCAGGACACCACGAGTGTTCTTAGAACACTTTCAACTTGCCATCGAACAATACGGACAGCGTCTTCAGGACACCCCCTGCGAACATTTCAGGACAACGCGAGAGTTCTTAGACCACTTTCAACTTGACAACAAACAATACGGACAGCGTCATCAGAACACCCCCATTTTGTTTATTTGCCAATATTTCACGACTCCCCGAGTGTTCTTAGAACACATTCAACTTGCCAGAGAACAATACGGACAGCGTCCCCAGAACACCCCCATTTTGTTTATTTCCGAACATTTCAGGACACCGCGAGTTTTCTTAGAACAGTTTCAGCTTACTTGCAAACAAAACGGACACATATTGAGTCCTCAGAACACCCCCCGTTCAGTTTATTTAGAACATTTCAGAACACCCGTGATGTCCACAGACAAATCGAACACAAAAAGAACGTCTACCACATAAAAAAGCACAACATTTAACCTATCTCATACCCTTCCATCCTCCCCAAACACTCCTACACAGCAACACACTCTACTTAATACACATTTAGAACAAACTTTCACCGCACTGTCTGCGGACGTCCGCGAATCCAAGGTGGCGGGCGCTACCAAATATCTGACGCGCTTCACGCTTAACACCGTCCAATCAGCGAACATGTCGCATGTCCGCGGACATCACGCAAGCCGATTGGCCAATCAGGACACTGTCCGCGGAGCGAACAGGGAAGTGTGTCCGCGGACCGAACACAGATATCACTAATTTTTTTTTAACTACTTTTTGGTCATTTTTTAAAAAAAACTACTGGACGTATTTTCACCAAATTTGCAAAAGCACGCTTTTGGGACCATGCCGCTGCTCCTGGTCCAAATTTGGTGAAAATCTGTCCAGCGGTTTGGGCTGTAGGCGCGAGCAAAAAAAATTTCCCAATCAGTCTATGGGAAAATAAAAGTTTTGGGACCCCCCCTATAACTTTGCCCCCCCGGTTGAATCCTCACCAAACTTTGTAAAAAAAATTCAGAGTGGCCCATATACTTTTTTTGCCAAGTTTGGTGAGGATTCGTCCAGGGGGAGGAAAGTTATAAGTCGCCCAAAAAGTGCTCTTCCTATGGAAACAGCAACTTAACCATAACTACATATATATATATATTCACTGGAAAAAAAAAAACTTTGTTAAAGGGACGTTATGGTTAAGTTGCGCTGATAAAAACCTATGAAATTCAGTGAAAAAACGTTGTCAAAGGGACGTTATGGTTCCAAGTAAAACCGAAAAACCCTTGAAATGTGCCAGTTATGGTAAGCTAAGCAACCATAACTCGCGCCACCACCATGCACTGCTAAGACTAACACCCAGGACATCACCCAGAAATCCCTATTACCCGCACTAGGCGTGAGTCTTCGGTGTGGTGGTTATTTACCATTCATGGGAATGTTCCTAAGGCTCGTGCGAACCGTGTTACCTGCAATGAGTGCAAAATGATACTCAGTCGCGGGAAGCACGGTAAGTACAGCTTTGGGACCACTACTATGAAGCGACACCTGAGGTCATATCTATCTGGGGCTATTCGCAGGGTTGTACCTTGCGAAGAACGTAGCAGGTTGATTTCCTCTACTTCATCCTCTGTTTCTGATCCTGTCACCACAAGGACCACCTCTGTGGGACAGCGTCTTCCTCAAGCTGCCTCACAGGCCGTACAGAATGCTGATGACCCTTACCTTTCGAGGCTCACAGTTGTATGTATGTACTGTGACACAGTACTCTTTAGAGGGGGGCGACTTCGTAGTGCTTTTGAGACTATCGTCTCAGAGCACGAGAAGATCTGCTCACTACCCAAATAAAACCCACTCTACATCTTCCTCTCTCAGCTCGCCCTTTCTTATCCCTGTGGTTGGTGTCCCCCCTTTACCTTCCTTTCCCCTCCTCTCCTAGTGTGTCGTGTATGAAAAACCAAAAAAAATGTAAAATATCAAAAATCAAAAAAAAATAAGGCTATTTTCAGAGCCGCCTTTCACAGTTAAAAAATAGAAGTGAAAATAAATGAAGCAGGGCCCTTTGTATTTTTTAGAAGTCCGTGGACAGTTCGCGAACATTTAAAAAATTGGGTTGCTACCCTATCACAAACATTACAATTTTCTCTGGGAGGAAGTGGTGGCTCTGAAAAGAGCCTTTGGGAGGTGTTTGTAAGTCAAAAATGATAAATGCTTAACACCTACTTCAAAATGGATGTTGTAATTCCAAAAAAGGTTGCAATACATTTTGTACATTTCTAAGATGGACTCCATTTTTGCGAAAAATGTTTGTACTACGAAACAGAATATTTTCATTGTGAAAAGAAGACATGCCAAAAATGTTTAGAAAGGCACAAACAGCTTTATTAACATTGCGCCTTGCTTTTTCCATTTGTGGACCAAATGAAGAAGAACGAAGCCACATTTGTCTCTGCGCAATCCGTGAAAAATCACTTGAGAATTAGGAAACATGTCCATAACCTTCCCAAGTCCTTCTTTCATAGCAAATTCCCAAAAAATTTCAGTCACATGTCCTAAACTGTTCCCTCCACAATGAATTACAATTATATCTGGATGTTGCTCTGTCGCCAAAGTAGCACAGAGAGGTAGCAAGTCCAACAACTTCATTCCACGTACTCCATGCCAGTGTACTTCCACATGTGGGAATCCAAGATCTACAGCTACTCCACAGCTTTCTGCATGCACCTTCAACCAACATATCCATGAATCTCCCAAAATCCATACAATCTTTTTCCTAAAATACACAGACATAGCTATCTGTTGTTCTCTCTGTAAAAACATTATATGAGAAACTCTCTTCTGGCACAACACACCCACTATACTTTCCTGACCAATCCCTTCCAGTACTCATTCTCATTTGCATGACTTCTGAACCCAAAAATCCCCGGATGTAACTCCCGTGTCCGCGAACTACTGCCATGTCCGCGGACTTATCGTAACATGAACAGCCCTTCTACCATTTCCACTTCACTCTCTCTGCCATTCCCTCATTGGATGTAGCTAAGAAGTCACATGACCATGCACCAATCACATTCAAGACCTCTACATCTAACTGCATCATCATAGATCAGCACTGCAAATGTACTGTGAATCTCTCTGAGTACAAGTGTCATATCATTGGCAAGCACCATCTACCAGAAATACTGTACAAGTCTCCAAGATTTCTACTTGCAGCTCCATGCATATCCATATGCATGAACACAAACTTCAGGTATGCATATTTTCTGTACAGTAGATGACCACATTTTCAAACAGACTTTTAGCTTGTGTAATCTGTAAAATGAATTTACTGTATTTTTTTCAATTTCCTAAAATCAACTATCACTTATAAACCTTTATACTATTAACTTTCTTTATACACACACACTCAAATCATGTTAAACTAACATTTTTTAAATGAAATATATAGACTACATATATTCAAACAAAATTGCATGCAAGCACAATCTATGTTTAAATCTTTAAAAAAATAAATATACAATTTCATATTTTTTTGTTTTTATTTATTTATTTTCTTAATTACTTTATTTTAGACATGACATTGAGGCGCTATTACCTAGAACAGCTTAGTTACAGAAATAGTGGCATTCACTGGTATATTATAAATTTCACAAGACATAGTAAAGATATTTTTTTGCTACAGTTAGTCATTCAATACAATTTGTTAAGAACATATCATATGTACTGAACTGATGCAATGTATCTTATGTAAATAAATTAGTTTAATGGTTTTAAAGAAGGCACTGAGGATTTCAATTAAAAAAATCAATATCTAAATTAAAAACAGCGCTATATACAAACAAAGTTACTAATTTGAAGCTTTTACAATTGCAGTGAAGACCAGTCTCCTGAAAAGAAGCAGCCGAATTCGAAGAACAAAGAAGAACTAAGAAGTTACCTGTTAATTTAAGAAAAAAAGTAAGTAGAATATCACCATAATATTTGTATTATTACTCAAACATACTGTAAAGTTAATACAAGCTATTTCTGTGCCTAAAAATAGAGATTGTGTATCATTTTGTCCAAAAATCTCCATGTCTTAAACAGCGATTTAAAGCCAGAATGGCCCACAAATTCCTATTTTTGGACACACAAATTACCCAACTGAACCGCTACAATTTTCATATTATAGAACAAACAACTGTTTTAGGGGCCGATTCATGGAACAAACGTGCGCCGAAAATCTACGCGCAAGTAGGCGCAAGCAGGCGCAAGCAGGCGCAAGCGGAAAAAAACAGGCGCACGCGCACGCGCGCGATTCATGGAAGTCCCTGCGCGTGTTCACCGCGCGATGTGCGCCAAACCCGTGCATGGCGCACAAGTCACTGCAACATCGCGAAAGGCGTGCGCGACGGTGCGCGACGCGCACAGTGAAAGCGCACAACCTCAGCGCACACAGCAGAAAGTGGGCGGGACATGGGGCGTAACGCGCGGAATGGGGAACAACACGCGAAAATAAGGGCGTAACTGGGGATGCACTGCACGGAAGCAGAGGTAACGCCCACACGCACACGAACCACACGTATTCATGGAATGGAATAGGGCAAACCCACGCACAGCCAAAGCCGCGCACAAGCTGAAACACGTCCGCCACACGAAGGCAGGCGGTAGAGTCCCAGCGCATCAAAAAAGTGGCGCCGCGGGAAGTAAAATACGCGATTGAGCGGGGTACGTGTATTCCGGGGGTGCGCGGGAAGTTACACACGCGAATGAGCGGGCTACGTGTATTCCGGGGGTGCGCGGGAAGTGACACACGCGATTGAGCGGGGTACGTGTATTTCGGGGTTGTGCGGGAAGTTCCACACGCGATTTGGCCGGGTACGTGGATATCAGGGGTGCGCGGGAAGTTCCACACGCGATTTGGCCGGGTACGTGGATTTCGGGGGTGCGCGGGAAGTTCCACACGCGATTTGGCCGGGTACGTGTATTTCGGGGGTGCGCGGGAAGTTCCACACGCGATTTGGCCGGGTACGTGGATATCAGGGGTGCGCGGGAAGTTCCACACGCGATTTGGCCGGGTACGTGGATTTCATGGGTGCGCAGGAAGTTCCACACGCGATTGAGCGGGGTACGTGTATTTCGGGGGTGCGCGGGAAGTTCCACATGCGATTTGGCCGGGTACGTGGATTTCAGGGGTGCGCAGGAAGTTCCACACGCGATTGAGCGGGGTACGTGTATTTCGGGGGTGCGCGGGAAGTTCCACACGCGATTTGGCCGGGTACGTGGATTTCAGGGGTGCGCGGGAAGTTCCACACGCGATTTGGCCGGGTACGTGGATATCAGGGGTGCGCGGGAAGTTCCACACGCGATTTGGCCGGGTACGTGGATTTCAGGGGTGCGCGGGAAGTTCCACACGCGATTGAGCGGGGTACGTGTATTTCGGGGGTGCGCGGGAAGTTCCACACGCGATTTGGCCGGGTACGTGGATATCAGGGGTGCGCGGGAAGTTCCACACGCGATTGAGCGGGGTACGTGTATTTCGGGGGTGCGCGGGAAGTTCCACACGCGATTTGGCCGGGTACGTGGATATCAGGGTGCGCGGGAAGTTCCACACGCGATTTGGCCGGGTACGTGGATTTCAGGGGTGCGCGGGAAGTTCCACACGCGATTGAGCGGGGTACGTGTATTTCGGGGGTGCGCGGGAAGTTCCACACGCGATTTGGCCGGGTACGTGGATTTCAGGGGTGCGCGGGAAGTTCCACACGCGATTGAGCGTGGTACGTGTATTTCGGGGGTGCGCGGGAAGTGACACACGCGATTTGGCCGGGTACGTGGATTTCAGGGGTGCGCGGGAAGTTCCACACGCGATTGAGCGGGGTACGTGTATTTCGGGGGTGCGCGGGAAGTGACACACGCGATTTGGCCGGGTACGTGGATTTCAGGGGTGCGCGGGAAGTTCCACACGCGATTGAGCGGGGTACGTGTATTTCGGGGGTGCGCGGGAAGTTCCACACGCGATTCGGCCTGGTACGTGGATATCAGGGGTGCGCGGGAAGTTCCACACGCGATTTGGCCGGGTACGTGGATTTCAGGGGTGCGCGGGAAGTTCCACACGCGATTGAGCGGGGTACGTGTATTTCGGGGGTGCGCGGGAAGTTCCACACGCGATTCGGCCTGGTACGTGGATATCAGGGGTGCGCGGGAAGTTCCACACGCGATTTGGCCGGGTACGTGGATTTCAGGGGTGCGCGGGAAGTTCCACACGCGATTGAGCGGGGTACGTGTATTTCGGGGGTGCGCGGGGAGCAGCACACCCTCTACAGTGTACCCTCTACACCCTCCACGGCCCCTGCAGGTGGCTCACACCACAGGGGCCTACCCAGCACATGTCCTGCAGGCACCCCATCCACCATGGCCATGCCCACCAGCCAACCCACATATCAACTAGCACTACTGCCCACCAACGCATGTCCCCCTGCACCCCCAGCCACCAGGGGCAGCCTCCAGCAGGCCCCCACCCATGTCCCCCTGCACCCCCACCCCCTAGCATCCAGGGGCACCCTCCACCAGGCCCCCACTCATGTCTCCCCCCACCCCCCACCCCCCAGCAGTGCAGGGGCAGCCTCAAACAGGCCCCCACTCATGTCCCCCTGCACCCCCACCCCCTAGCATCCAGGGGCACCCTCCACCAGGCCCCCACTCATGTCTCCCACCCCCCAGCACTGTGGGGCACCTGCCAGCAGGCCCCCACCCATGTCTCCCACCACCCCCACCCCCCAGCATCCAGGGGCACCCTCCACCAGGCCCCCACTCATGTCTCCCCCCACCCCCACCCCCCAGCAGTGCAGGGGCAGCCTCAAACAGGCCCCCACTCATGTCTCCCACCACCCCCACCCCCCCAGCATCCAGGGGCACCCTCCACCAGGCCCCCACACATGTCTCCCAGCACACCCACCCCCCCAGCATCCAGGGGCACCCTCCACCAGGCCCCCACACATGTCTCCCAGCACACCCACCCCCCAGCATCCAGGGGCACCCTCCACCAGGCCCCCACTCATGTCTCCCACCACCCCCACTCCCCAGCAGTGCAGGGGCACCCTCCACCAGGCCCCCACTCATGTCTCCCACCACCCCCACCCCCCCAGCATCCAGGGGCACCCTCCACCAGGCCCCCACTCATGTCTCCCACCACCCCCACCCCCCCCAGCATACAGGGGCACCCTCCACCAGGCCCCCACACATGTCTCCCACCACCCCCACCCCCTAGCATCCAGGGGCACCCTCCACCAGGCCCCCACTCATGTCTCCCACCACCCCCACCCCCCAGCCACCAGGGGCACCCTCCACCAGGCCCCCACTCATGTCTCCCCCCACCCCCACCCCCCAGCAGTGCAGGGGCAGCCTCAAACAGGCCCCCACTCATGTCCCCCTGCACCCCCACCCCCTAGCATCCAGGGGCACCCTCCACCAGGCCCCCACACATGTCTCCCACCACCCCCACCCCCTAGCATCCAGGGGCACCCTCCACCAGGCCCCCACTCATGTCTCCCACCCCCCAGCACTGTGGGGCACCTGCCAGCAGGCCCCCACCCATGTCTCCCACCACCCCCACCCCCCCAGCATCCAGGGGCACCCTCCACCTGGCACCCACTCATGTCTCCCACCACCCCCACCCCCCCCAGCATCCAGGGGCACCCTCCACCAGGCCCCCACACATGTCTCCCAGCACCCCCACCCCCTAGCATCCAGGGGCACCCTCCACCAGGCCCCCACTCATGTCTCCCACCCCCCAGCACTGTGGGGCACCTGCCAGCAGGCCCCCACCCATGTCCAACTCATGTTCCCCACCCAACATGTCATCACAGTCCAGATCCCTGGTCTCTATGGTCAGCCCCCAAATGCAAAACACCCACCCGAGTATTGCATCCACCCACTCATATTCTGCAATTACATCACAGAACACCAATGGCAAGTTCCAAAACAAACACATGTCCCTCACATACACCCAATGGGTGTCAGTGAATCTCAAAACACATAACATGAAATGCATGAAAACAATGAGACACCACACATTGAAGTGCAACAAATAAATAATGTATTAAAGGAAAGATGAATAGAAACAAAAATGAAGAAACTGAAATGTGAATGGAAAAAAATGAAAAGAAGCATGTCCGTCCAAAAAAAAGAAAAAATCAAAGAATATAGAAATCCAAAGTAATGTACTACAAAGTCAATGTCCACCAAACAAAATCCAATGTGAAAAAAAAACATAAGCCATTGATCCATGGATAATTCAAAAAAAAAAATTTGTCCAAGTCCACAACTATGTACAAAGCAAGAAGCCAGGGTCCATCATCCCAACAAAATAAAGGAAACCTAACTAACTACACTAACTAATAAAAAAAACTATATACAAAAATGTGGCCAATGTCCAAAAGGTCCAAATGAAATAAAAACAAAAATGAAACTTAACACTACCTACACAACTATGTACAAGGGCAGCGGGCTAGTTCCACGGCTCACTTCTGGATGTGCCGGGCCAGGGCATCATCGAACTCCTCCTCTATGTCCCGGAGGCGGTCCACCTCCATGGCCCTGAGGGTCCGCAGGGCCGTCGACGTGTCCACCTCCAAAGCCCTGCGGATTGCCTCGAGGCACTCGACCCGCCTCAGGGCCCTCTGCATGGAGTTCTCCGCCCTGACCATTGAGAGCCGTGCCTCTTCCGCCCGCTGCCGCTCCGCATCTATGGCGTGGCCCAACCGCTGCCACACGGAAGACACTTTTTGTCCTGGGTCCTCCTGCCCTCCGGCCGATGCCTGCCCCTCCGATGTCGAAGGCCCCGAGCCTTCATGGCTCCCACCATGGAGCTGCTGCTGCTGTGCCTCTGCCCCTGCACTGCCTCCTGCTGCCTGCACATCCTCCGCCGGCTGGGGTGCAGTCGTTGACGTGGCCACCCCTGCTGGACGTCCGACTCCCGACTGTGGCAGGGATGCCTCCTCCACCAGCCTGGCCGCACCGTCAGAGGCAGCTCCACAGGGCACCCAGGTGACTGATGGGTGGGAAGATGGCACAGAGGACGACTGGCGCGTAGGGGGTCCAGCTGAGGAGGGGGTCGTGGCAAGCCCCATCAGACGGAGGAATCCGGCCTGGGTGACCTGTCCCAGCAGGCTGACGTGGTCAACGAGCCATTCGAGATGACCTGCAGTCTCTTCATGAAAAGACTGCAGGTCGCCTCGCATGGCCCGTTGACGCAACGCCACTCCAGCCAGGACAGGCTCAACCCGGGCCTGGATAGCCACGTCCGCAGGCAGGGGAAGGCCAGTTGACGTCAGCTCATCCCCTGCCTGAAAACTGGTCTGGACATGGGCATCCCTGCTGGTGCAAGATGATGCAGGGACAGGATCAGAGACAGGATTGCACACAGGCACCTCCGCGGCGGCCTGTGCTGCCTCCTGTCCCTGGTCCTGCACTGCACCACTAGCACCAGTGGGATCCCCACCCCCAGACCCCGTCTCCGGTGCTTGCACGGCCTCCTCCTCCACCAAACCCCCCACCAACCTGGATGACTCTGTGCCATCTTCCCCCGTTGGGCCCTGTGGGGTCCCAGCTGCCCCTTCTGCTGCCGAGGAGTCCAACTGCAACCTCCGCCTCTTGGACCTCCCCCCGGCAGCTGCGGCCTGGGACGCGGCACCGGACTCCTCACTCCCCGACGAGATGACAACCTGGGAGGGGAGCCGGGCCTTGCGTCTCCGGCTGGCGGTCGGATCCCCGCCGCTGTGCTCCACAGCACCTTCTCCGCCCTCTTCATCAGTTGACGCTGCAGACAGGGAGAAACAAAACACAGGCATCAGGGCACTGTACAATGTACACATACACACATGACAGTTGTACATGAGTGGCATTGGCAAACCTCTGACATGTCATCACAATCCCCAACACACATGTCATTACAACTTGCACACACGAGCCATACCACAGCCATGTTGCAACTGCCAACACCATCCATACACATACAACAGCATCAGCAGGCAAAGGTGAGCCAGACATCACATGCAACACAGGAAGTGCACCACACATGTACACACACCACCACACTTGCATGCATGTGTACACCTCTGCTAAGTGTCGCAGTGTTCAGACGGGCATCCATGTCACATCTGCCAATCAGGCTTCCACATACCGCTGTCACATGCATCCATGTTGCATCACTGTTGCACCCTTGTCAAATACACACACATGCACATGTACACAGCGCTGATACAATCAGCTGAAAACAACATACATGCGTGACATCACGGACATGTCTACTCACATACACATTCATACAGACTTGTGTGCCCACACAACTGCATTTGGCATGCAAGCCCACACACACAGGCACCATCCATGTCTCACACATTACAGCCCTCGCATGTGTCAGCCCCACGGCCCTGTACACCCGCACCCACACACCCGCACCCATATTCGACCCCATACAAACAGATGTGCAACCTGCACACTACTGAAAAATCACCACACGCACTGCTCACAATCAGGATGCATGTACACTCACCGCTCGACTCCAGACGGGTCTGCCTCTCAAGGACCTGGACGTGGAGCGCTGGGGATATGTGTTCCAGGACCCTCATCTGTTCTTCCGACAAGTGGCCCCGGCGCCCCTTGGCATCCGCTGCCTTCAAGAGGCGCCGGGCCTTGGTCAGGGTCCTGGACCTGAAGTCCTCCCAGCGCTTCTTGACATGTTGGAAGTCGCGGACTGCCACCCCCTCCGCGTTGATGGCAGTCACGATGTCAGTCCAGATCCGAGTCCGTCCTTCCTTGTCGGCGCGGCAACTTCCGAAGAGGGCATCATACTGGCCCAGGACTTGCTCCACCAGGACACCAACTTCGGTGGCACTGAAGCTGGTGCCCCTCTGCCTCTCTGGCCGGGGGTTGTCAGTGGTCACAGATGGAGTTGGCCCCGACATGACAACCCCAGAGGCAGGAGTGGGTGGGCAACTGGGTCCTGGGGCTGGGCTGTGGAGCGATGGAATCCCAGTCGGGAGTCTTTGGTTCCAGCAGGGGTGGTCACACCAACAGCACCCCTGGCTGATGTGCAGGCAGCAAATGGCAGGGCACGTGGGCAGCAGGCAGTCAGGCAGCAGCAGATGGCAGGTGGGAGCGTGCTCGGGGCTCTGGGGGGCAGTAGTTCGGCCTTCTGGGCAGGAGCGTGGTCTTCCGTGTGCTTACGCGTGGCCAGCTTGATACGGAGTGATTAGGCACGTGAAAATTCTGCACGTCAGCGTGTAATTCGAGGAAAGGCCCTTAGCGCGTAAGCGCGTCTGCACGCATACGCATTTTCATTGGACCAAAGGCCCTCAGCGCGTGAGCGCGTCTGTGACGTGACGTGCGAGGGAGTATCCCTCATTGCACGTGATGACAGTACACACGTGGATCCCAACCAATCGCGTGTGAAAGTTCACGGGACCCCGAAACACACGTACCTAGGCCAATCGCGTGTGGAACTTCCCGCGCACCCCGAAACACGTACCCAGGCCAATCGCGTGTGGAAATACCCGCGCACCCCGAAACACACGTACCCAGGCCAATCGCGTGTGGAACTTCCCGCGCACCCCGAAACACACGTACCTAGGCCAATCGCGTGTGGAACTTCCCGCGCACCCCGAAACACGTACCCAGGCCAATCGCGTGTGGAAATACCCGCGCACCCCGAAACACACGTACCCAGGCCAATCGCGTGTGGAACTTCCCGCGCACCCCGAAACACACGTACCTAGGCCAATCGCGTGTGGAACTTCCCGCGCACCCCGAAACACGTACCCAGGCCAATCGCGTGTGGAAATACCCGCGCACCCCGAAACACACGTACCCAGGCCAATCGCGTGTACGCCCGCTCCCCTCCGATCACACGCGATGACACCAGAATACGGGAAACCAACGATTCCGCCCACACGGAGGCGTCCCGCGCACAGCATAAAAGTGCGCGCAAACAACAAACGCGTAAATACAGCGACGATGAATGCCCCATTTGTTGCTGCAGTGATTGTGGGACACCGCAGGAGGAGGAGAATAGCCAGGCCACGCATTTTTGCACCACGGACAGGCCTTTTTGGGATGCCTGACGACCAGGTCTACGGCAGGTATAGGTTTCCACCCCATATCATCCTAGACCTGGTCAGGGAGTGGGAAGATGACCTCACATCCCCCACCCTTTGCTCCCAAGCATTGAGCCCCTTGGAGAAGCTGCTCAATGTCTTGCATTTCTTGGCCACTGGGTCGTTTCAGTGGACCACTGCCATAGTGGGGGGGGTCTCACAGGCCACGCAGTCACGCTGCCTACACCAGGTACTGGCAATCATGACAGCGCGCCCCTCAGTCCGCAGGCACATATACATGCCCAGAACACCCGCAGAAAGGCAGGCCGTTGTCCTGGATTTTTTCAGGGTGGCACACTTCCCCAAAGTGCTCGGTGCCATAGATTGCACCCATGTGGCCCTACGTCCACCTAGGGCCACTGAGCACATATACCGAAACCGCAAGCACTGGCATTCCATCAATGTACAGGTGGTATGCGATGCAAAGGGAATCATCACCTCTGTCTATGCAAACTACCCTGGCTCCACCCATGACAGTTTCATATACAGAATGTCCGCCCTGAGCCGGGCCCTGGAAGCTGGGCAGCATGGCGACACATGGCTCCTAGGTGAGTACAAATGCCCTTGCACATGCATGCAAGTCACACACAGACAAATATACCAACCCCAATAATCTGAACAATTATCACCTCCCCAGGGGACAGTGCCTACCCTCTGAGCAACCACATGATGACGCCAATCCGGAACCCCACCACACCACCCCAGGTAAGATACAACGCTGCCCATATTGCAACCAGGGGCATAGTGGAGCGCACATTCGGAGTGCTCAAGTCACGTTTCCGCTCCCTTGACCGCTCTGGTGGGCAACTACTCTATGCACCAGCAGTTGTGTGCAGGATCATTGTGGCAGCATGTGTCCTGCACAATGTTGCAACACGGCAGGGCGTCCCGGTGGACATGGTGGTGCCCCCACATCCCCAACCACAGGCACAGGCGCTGGCCATGGGAGGGGACAGGGCACGTGGCGAGGTAGCCCGGACCCAGCTTGTGGCCACATTTTTCACCTAAACTCCCACCCCTGCGGAGTGCACACAGGCCTGGCACATACCAGGTGACAATCGATGATGACAAAGTGACAGTCAACTGTCACAACCCTACCACCCTGAGATAGTTGCCATGGAAGTGCCACATCGTCTGCATCCCTAGCTACTTAAACACAAGCTATCCTGTGCAACCAAAATGCACACATATGACATGTGACATGACATGAGCCATACACAAGTATTACAAGGCACAATGAGGCAGGGGGGGGGGGGAACAAGGGAACACAGAGAATGGTACTACTAGGCCAGGTGTCATTGTGATTGTGCAAGTGCAGGGGTAGGGGGAAGGGAAAAGTGCAAGGGTGGGGGGGAGTCCAGTACAGGGGAAGTAGGCCAAACAATTATACATAGGTCGCCTGGTGGCAACTGCTAAGGTAAGTGCAGACGAGTGCTGGGAAGGGAGGGCTGTAGGGATAGAGAGACAGTACTGCAGTGCAGGGGTTGCCAGGGTGGCAGTGCAAGTGGACAGTGGCTGGCCCAGGGACCGAGGTTGGTGAGAGTGGCCCAGTTGCAGCTCCTGTGCAGTTCCAGTGAATAATTCTGCAAGGGAGAGGCAGAGAGTAAGCAGAAGCAAAGAGGAAGGTCTTGAGGTGCTTCCTGAACTGGAGATGGTTCCCCTCAAGTTCAAGTCAGGAAGTCTGTTTGAGGGGGAGGGCCCTGCTGCGGAGAGAAACCTACCCCCAGCTAGTTGCTCTGAGAAGCGGATGACCTGGACATGCAAGGTGTGCATCACACACACCTGCAAAACAGGCCATGGCCATCACTGTCATGACAGTCAAACCCTCCCAAACATCAACATGACATGGCAAGCAATACCCATACACCCACCCAGTAACGATAAGGTACACATTTCCATGTCCTAAATGTACAGTGGCATCGGACAATGATGCCTGACCCGGAATCCGATGAAATGACAGACCAACAAAATGTCCCACCAAAAATTAGTCGATTCCAAATGCATTACAACAGTCGTAGACGTAACATCACAATGAATGCCTGGCTATATGCACATGATGCATTGCAAAATGAACACCGCAGCTCATGTGTGCAATGTCCTACTCCTGCATCACACTGCTCAGCGCACAGCACAGTGAACAGCCATTGTGTGTGATGCAC
Source organism: Ambystoma mexicanum (assembly GCF_040938575.1). Taxonomy (NCBI): domain Eukaryota; kingdom Metazoa; phylum Chordata; class Amphibia; order Caudata; family Ambystomatidae; genus Ambystoma; species Ambystoma mexicanum. Next base: position 812,410,008 of record NC_090934.1, on the reverse strand, counting down.
ACCCTGAGCATCACATCTAAGTGACAGACTACATCAAACATCAAATTAGGCATGTACTCGAACCATAATCGGTCACAGAACATGTGCTGGCGGGACACAGTGGCCACCAGAAGGCAAACAGTGTACACGTGGATATGCAAGGGTGGGAGTACATGGAGTGCATCCGAGTGCAAGTGTGTGGTTCTGCAAGGACATGCACTCCACATATGCATGTGCACTCAAGTGACCATCAGTGTTCCCTACACATCACATGTGAACATCCACCATGTGTACACCCCAGCATGTCAAACCACTACTATCCCCTCGCACCTGAAAGGAAAACACAACACATGAACAGGCATTGATCAGCAGAACACAACATGTACATAGGACAACAACATTACAATGTCAGAGTTCCCATCACACTGCAGGGCAACGCAACTATCAACAACAACCCCCCCCCCTCGCAAATGACCATGACCCACTGAACAACTGCACCTGGGTCATGGAGCCTCCAACCCTCATTCCCACCTGGCCACAGGATCACCTTTACCCTTCGTGTCCATCTCCCACCTTGTGTGTAAAGAGATGCCTGAACCCTCAGAATCCACACTCATTTCCAAATTCACATAATCCAAGGCATGAAAAGGAACCCAAACACCCTCCAGTAGATGACTTGACATAGCAGTACGTCTCAAAGGCCAAGTACTACCACAATGATGCAACAACCAAGGTAGCACAGCAAAACAATGTCACGACTGGATGTGAGACATGTGTGGTACATGACATAGGATGATGCACCATGAATGGATGTGTACTGTCACAGATCCCCTGTACAGGCGCTGGAGTCTCATGAAACAACCACCCACACCATGTCCCGGGTGCCTGCAAGGTCAAACTCACACAGGCCCCTGAGATCCTGGTGGGGAAAGAGGTTCAGGGATATGCAGTCTGGACAGGTGTAGACACACTGGATGACTGGAATGCGTGGCAGGTGAGGGGAGCAGGAATGACACATGAAACCAGGGAATGCACGAAAATGTACAACCTGCATGAACACATGCACAATACAAACAAACTTGGACATCATTGTCATGGCCTTCTGTAGTCCAGGCTCAGGAGTGGTACGAACCAACCACCCCCTCTAGGGTTTTGGCGCCTGCAAGTTCGGGGCTTACACAGGCATCCGCAACCCCAGTGGGGAAAGAGGGTCAGGGAACATTGCTTGGATAGGCATGGGAAGCAGGAACACCGGGTAGAGGGTACAGGTTTCGAAATTGCATAGGATCAAGGGTGATTAGGGTAAAAAACATACCAAATAGGACCACACATACATCCATGCATCAGTACACTCCCCAGCAAGCCTATGCAGGGCAGTTTGTAAGAAAATACAACAAGACACTTAGCTCTGGTTTTGAGTGCTGGCCTCCTGCCTGCGCACTCTCAGGTCCAGTTACAGGAGCACTGCAATGCTGCAAAGAGAGACACAGTCAGCAACCAGTACATGCCAATTGCACAAAAACACAACACAAAACATGCCCCATAACAACATACACCTCTACAAACAGAAAATCTGTGCTCCATGCTTCGTACCCATATATAATATCAACCCTGTGACGGGTCATTCACAGTCAATGCAGTAAGTCAGCCGCTGGTGGGTGCGTGGCAAATGGAACACCAATGTGTCACAATGCACACAACATGCAATGTTCCCTGGGTAAGCAGACAGACCCATATGGCAAGCCATGACTACAGATCAAGTTGCGTACCACCATGACCAAAAGAAAGTTGCCAGTGCATTTATCATGAAGTACGTGGAATAGACATGCACTGCACCCGAGTATGTCCCTTGCTGTATGTCCCTGTGAGCTGCCCCTTTCCATGTCTTGGAAGGCTACATGGTTGATACAAGTGCCTCAATGAACCCTGGTGTACCGCAGGGTATGTGCCACTGCCCCCGCATGTGTCCCAGACAACCCTACTATCAACAGCCATCAGTCCACAAACACATCTGAGCTGCATTCTGTGCTTCAACACCAATATTTGTCTAAGCTCACCCTCAGTGCTGTGACTAAGCCTGCACGTGCAACTCGCCTGGTGCAAGCTTTGCTGTCTCGTGGCCCCCCTGTGATGCTCACCTTGCCTGGAGTTGCTTGCAACATGTCAGCAGTTCTAGGATGTGGGTCTGCAATCACTGTGGCTCTGCTTGTGCACACATGTGCATGTGGGCACCAACAAACGGGTCAGGAATTAGGTCGTCCAATGGGCCATGTCTGCTGGCAAAGGTGCTCTGATGCCTCATCCCCCTGCAGAAAGTGCATGAAACACATGATTAATGCATCAAAGTGATCTGTGTGTGTCTCATCAGGCATCTCATTACTTGACCATGTCAGAGAGTCACATCACAAATCACACCATCAGTCCGTCTTTCACCTCCAAAGTGTGGAACACTAACTACAGCATGATTTGCAACAAGCACGTGTACAGGAAAGATATGAAACATAATACACAATGCATAGCAATCAATGTCCACATTAATCATGACACGCCCCATCTAGCAAAAGCTGAACAGTGGACAATTACACCTAAATCATCCCCACTAGGGGTGTCAACACAAGTCAAAAAGCACCAGACATGCCACAGATATGACAGTCCAAAGCCCTTGTGTAAAATTCTGTTACACCGAACCATCCTTGCGAGCCCATGGATAAGGGAGGCAGGAGTGGCATATGTGAGTCAAGGAACCCAAGCAGCAAACACATACACAAGACAACCATGAAGGGCCCAGCTGGAACAGACAGTGGATGCCTTCAAAAACCACAAGGCACCGCACTGTCACATGTAAGCACAATAGACTACAAATTTTAAACTAACTCAACTATTAACTAATTACACTAACTAAGGAAAACCTACATTACCTATTTAAACTAACTATCAAACAGAAACTTAACTAACTAAACTAAATGAAAAATCAAAAATGGCCACATACGACCCGGGGGGGAGGGGAGGCACCCAGGAGGGGGGAGGTACAGGGTGCTGCTCAACATCCACATGCGATGATGCTGAGCCAAAAAAAAATACCTCCATGGGCTCAACGCCTTCACAGCACGACCTATGTGGGAGATAGATGGTCGTCCGAGTCTGGCTCATCCTGGAAAGGAGGACATGGCACAGTAGCCTGGCCACGCCTAGCCGCAGCTTGCCCCTCGTCGGCAGCAAGTCTGCCGGACAGGTGAGCCTGGTTCTGTGTGGCGATGTTACATAGGTCTGCATGCAGGACCTCACGTGATACACGTGCTTCCTCTTGCAAGGTAGCACGTGTAACACGGAGTTCCTCCTGCAAGGCCTGGCTGGACAACCGCTGCACCTCCCGGCAAGCCTGTAGCTCAGCCGAGATGGTGCGCTCAAGCTGTGCAAACCTCTCCTCTGCCCGCTGCCTCTGGGACATCATAAGGACACCCAGAGTGGATCTGAGGGAGGCATACTCCTCCCTCAGGGCATCCATGTGCGCCTCTGCGTGAGCAGCAATTGCTTGACGCAGAGACGACATTTCAGCCTGGCGTGCCCTGTCTGAGGCCGCCATGCCCAGCCTGAGTGAGCGGGCCGTGGACCGTGCCGCCTGCTGCTGGAGTAGCACCTGCCGAGCAGGGGGGAGCACAGATCGGGCCACACGCTCCATGCTGTCAGCGATGTTCTCCATTGCTGCCCCCTGACGTTCTGAATTGGCAGTCATGTCTTGCTCCCACTCAGTATACAGCGGTTGCGCGCGGCGACCGCGTTGCCGGGCTTGACCCCTGCGGGACCCAAGGACCGGGGGTCCTCGCTGTGTTGGCACCGCCTGCGGCTGCACGACTACATGCCCCCGTCGACGTGATGTCCCAGGCACATCAGTGACTGGTGTGGAGGGTGACCCTGCGTCCCGATCCACCACGGGCGGAGGAACCAAGACTGTCTGATCCCTCAGTGCAGGGGTCGCAGACAGAGGAGTGTCCACATCAGAATCACTCACCCCTGACACATGGACTTGATGGTCATCCAACTCAACATGGACGTCAGAGTCGTCATCAAGGCTGGACTCATAGACAGCCAGAGACAGGATGGACTGCAGCACTTGGGGGTTTTCGTGGCCTACCACCCCACGACCCCCACTAGTGCCGGGTTGATGTGGTCTTACCAACCCTGTGTCTGGCATGACAACACCATCCTCTGCATCCATTGCGTCATCACCTGAAAAATAGAGAGGAAAGGGTCAGTACACATGTCAGAAGCACACAACACACACACACACACCGACAGCAAAGGCATCTGGCAGACATGTGACACACAACATATGACCATGCATGCATGCTGGGTCTACTTAGAATAGCTTCTGTGATCAGACCTGTTGAAAGGTGGCAGTTTGCATGGAAGTGGGTCTATGCAGTGCAGAAAATGTGTACGCCACTCACTACCTACATGTACAAGCACTCCATGGTGTGTGCCAGGAAATGTGAAGGCAGTGCAATGTCAAAATCAGACATCACGTGCATTGTGTATTCAGTGTGTACCATGTCTAGAAGGCAAGCACCCCTCCACCCCAGTACCAAAGCAGGGATGCCTAGCATGGTATCAAAAGGCTGAGCATACACCTGTGTATTGACAAGCAGTGTTGACTGGCATCAACAGCTTAATGTGATTTCAATTACAACACTGCAAATGATGCTGGGACAGTGGGCAGGACACATGATGGAAGATCCGGAGGCCGGCCACGTGTGTAGAAGACACGACAGGAGTTGGACAGAGTCATTGGCCATTGAACAGGCTGAGGCCTGTGAGCCACACAGATTGTCAGAGCCTAAACATGTGTGCAACGCAGGACTGAGCCACAGTTGACATGGGGAGGCCGATAATAGGGCAGGCAATGTATGTAACCAAGGACTCATATTACAGTGATCATCCAGTCAAGGACACATAGGGGCATGTGTGCAATGCACATGGAGCATTAATGGGCACTCATGTCCCTGCGGGACATCTGAGCCATGCACAGTACAAGTGGGATGCCCTGCATCGAGTACTAAGGCTGTACCACACGGCATATGTCTGGCAGTTTCTAAGCTGGAAGTTAGCATCTACACAGGACACATGAACATGAAACTACACATTGGCAAGAATGTAGCAGACCAGTGCAAAGGTGGAACTGGGGTGCAGAGTGGCGGTGGAGGGGCAAGGGGGCATGGCCACATGGAGTCCCGCATGCAGGCAGAGGAGACATGCATGACGGTGGCATTGCATTACTTACACATCAGAACCATGTACAGGTCACATGTAGCAGCAATCATGCACAACACATCCCACATGTGAAACACACACGTCCTCAACAACTACGCATCAACACTCACTGGACTGGGCATCAAAGTCCAGCATCTCTCCCACACCTTCGACCAATTCTGGTGGTATGAACTCCGCAACGAGAGCCTCATGCGGAGTGAGTTCTTCCTCCTCTGGTGCAGGCCCACCGCCAGTCACCAGAGTCAAGTTGTAATTTGAGGCACGCTTGGCCTTAGTGCTGCGCTTGATGTCATTCCAGCGCTTTTTGCACTCCTGCGCCGTGCGCACCTCATGGCCGAATGAACTGACATGTTCCGCCACATGCTTCCAGTGGGTGTCACGTTGGGCAGCCGTAGTCTGACTATTGGCACCCACTAGCATGTCACGGCTGTGTCCCCGCACGTAGTCCACGAGGAAGTCCAGTTCCTGCTTACAGAAAGGCTTCTTCCTCGACGTGCAGGAGGTCGTGGCTGTGTGTGGGGTCCCAGCCTGTGCTGCAGATGCAACCTTCCTCCTCTTGGACTGTGGCGCAGACCCTGGCTGGCTAATGCCGCCCTGACCAGTATGGCCAGTGGGTTGGGTGGATTGAGCCGAGGGAGTGGCAGGTGGAGGGATGACCAAAGGCCTGACTTGTGTCAGTGGCAGCTGGGTGCCCACTAATGGACCCTGCGCAGCAACATCAGCTGTGGCAGGGTCATTGACCGCAACGGTCCTGGTTGGCAGACTCACAACCGGGGTGCTGTTGGGTGCATCTGCCCCTGCACTTGCCAACACCCGGCTGTTCGGGGCAGCAGATGACATGACTGCCCCAGGGACACGTGTCTTGGTCTGAGCAGCCCGGCCTGCCCCAATGGTTTCCCCCCTGGCCTGTTGGAGATCTACCAAGGGCTCTTCAAGTGCCAACGCAGCCTGCGCTGGCAGACCCTGAGCCTGGGTGGCGGTGTCCACAACTGCACCTGCAGCTACCGCTACCCTTGGGCCCGTGGCAGTCGATGTAACGGACTGCCGGGTCATACGGGTGCCAGTGCCAGATGCAGGAGCTGCATCCCCCTGAACCACAGGGGGTGGTGGCATGGCTGCACCGACACATGGCACAACATTGTGCTCAAGTGGCGCACCCCTGCCTCTTCCCCCTCTGTGGCTGCCCTGGACACCCTGGAGTCCCCCTACTCCCTGGTCACCACGGCCACGTCCCCGACCACGCCCGCCACGAGGAGGACGCCCAGCTGAGGCGCCCCTCACCTTTGGTAGCCTCCCTACCATGGCACAGATGTTATAGTGCTGGCACAGATGGAGTGGTGCCAATGGGAGGTGTACAGCACAATTGACCTGGGCAATTGGGGTGAAGGGGGTGGGAAGCAAGATGTTAACAGCTCCCCTGCACCTGCAAGGCTGTATGTGACCCCGGTGATGTGTTGACGGGTCACGCAACGCTCAGGCACCCCAAAACTGCAGTAAAACCGTGCACGCAACCCTGCAGCCTACGTGCGTGGATTAAACCTCCCGCAGTACGCGGTGGCACCCAGTAACACGTATAACGCGTACGCGTGGGACACGCAGGCTACGATGACATCGAAAATGGGTGCGATACACAGGGGCACCCGCAGTGGGAAAAGGAGCGTTTGCGACTCACCGTCTGACTAGCGCGATGCAGAAAAACACGCGCAGCCAATACCCCCGCCAAAAGAAGAGATACGTCCTTGAGAGCTGTGAAGTAGATGGCGCGCGAAACAACTGGAAGCAGCAACACACGTCGGTCTCCACGATAGGCACGTACAGCGAACTGCTGGGCCCGCTCACCTTTAACCCGTGCTGAGGGAAAACGCACGCGCGCGTCAAGTCACATGCGGACGTGCACTTTTTCACGTTTGATTACGCGCATTACACGCGGACGTGCAGTTTTTCACGCGCGCACGCTTATGCATGGGCCCTTTCCTCCTATTACACGCGGACGTGCAGTTTTTCACGCGCGCTTACGCGCATTACACGCTGCGTGCAGATTTTTCACGTGCCTACTCACTCCGTATGAAGCTGGCCACGCGAAAACGCACGGAAGACCACGCTCCTGCCCAGAAGGACACTTCACTGGCCCCCAGTGCCCCAAGCAGCCTCCCACATGCCATCTGCTGCTGCCTGCCTGCCTGCCTGCTGCCACCGTGCCCTGCCATTTGGTGCCTGCACATCAGCCATCTGCAGGGGTCCAGTTGCTGTGTCCACCCCTGCTGGTACAGAAGAGTCCCGACTCAAATGACATCGCTCCACAGCCCAGCCCCAGGACCCAGTTGGTCACCCACTCCTGCCCCTGGGGTTGCCATGTGGAGCACAACCACATCTGACACCAGTTGCAACCCCCGGCCAGAGGGGCAGAGGGGCAGAGGGGCACCAGCTTCACTGCCACCGAAGTTGGTGTCCTGGTGGAGCAAGTCCTGGGGCAGTATGATGCCCTCTTCGGATCGTCCCGCGCCAAGAGGGAAGGACGGGAGAGGACGCGGAGGGGGTGGCAACCCGCACCATCCAGAAGGTCAAGAAGCGCTGGGAGGACTTGAGGTCAAGGACCCTCATGAAGGCCCGGCGCCTTGTGGAGGGGGGCCGGGGCCGCATGAGTTCCATCCAGTTGAGGGTCCTGGAACGCATACACCCAGCGCTCCACGCCCAGGTCCTTGAGAGGGAGACCCGTCTGGAGTTGAGCGGTAAGTGGCCAAGCATTGCTGTGTGAGACAGGGCATGTTGCAGTGTGCTGGTTGTCTGATACCTGCCTGTATGTGTGACATAGGCCATGTACGCATGTATGTGTGCAGGGACATCATGGTAATGCATGTGCGACCTGTAATGTGTGAACCGCATGGTTGTTGCATGTGTTTGAATGTGACATGGGGAGCCCTGTGCAGATTGCACACATGACAGCATGGAAGTCTCTGTTCCTGGACATGGGTGGGGGCCTGGTGGAGGCTGCCCCTGGTGGCTGGGGGGTGGTGGTGCTGGGAGACATGGGTGGGGGCCTGGTGGAGGATGCCCCTGGTGGCTGGGGGGGGGTGGTGCTGGGAGACATGGGTGGGGGCCTGGTGGAGGCTGCCCCTGGTGGCTGGGGGGTGGGGGTGCTGGGAGACATGGGTGGGGGCCTGGTGGAGGATGCCCCTGGTGGCTGGGGGGTGGGGGTGCTGGGAGACATGGGTGGGGGCCTGGTGGAGGCTGCCCCTGGTGGCTGGGGGGTGGGGGTGCTGGGAGACATGGGTGGGTGCCAGGTGGAGGGTGCCCCTGGATGCTAGGGGGTGGGGGTGCAGGGGGACATATGTGTGGGGGCCTGGTGGAGGCTGCCCCTGGTGGCTGGGGGGTGGGGGTGGTGGGAGACATGTGTGGGGGCCTGGTGGAGGCTGCCCCTGGTGGCTGGGGGGTGGTGGTGCTGGGAGACATGGGTGGGGGCCTGGTGGAGGATGCCCCTGGTGGCTGGGGGGTGGTGGTGCTGGGAGACATGGGTGGGGGCCTGGTGGAGGCTGCCCCTGGTGGCTGGGGGGTGGGGGTGCTGGGAGACATGGGTGGGGGCCTGGTGGAGGCTGCCCCTGGTGGCTGGGGGGGTGGGGGTGCTGGGAGACATGAGTCGGACATGGGTGGGGGCCTGGTGGAGGCTGCCCCTGGTGGCTGGGGGGTGGGTGTGCTGGGAGACATGGGTGGGGGCCTGGTGGAGGCTGCCCCTGGTGGCTGGGGGGTGGGTGTGCTGGGAGACATGGGTGGGTGCCAGGTGGAGGGTGCCCCTGGTGGCTGGGGGGTGGGGGTGCTGGGAGACATGGGTGGGGGCCTGGTGGAGGCTGCCCCTGGTGGCTGGGGGGGTGGGGGTGCTGGGAGACATGAGTCGGACATGGGTGGGGGCCTGGTGGAGGCTGCCCCTGGTGGCTGGGGGGTGGGTGTGCTGGGAGACATGGGTGGGGGCCTGGTGGAGGCTGCCCCTGGTGGCTGGGGGGTGGGGGTGCTGGGAGACATGAGTCGGACATGGGTGGGGGCCTGGTGGAGGCTGCCCCTGGTGGCTGGGGGGTGGGTGTGCTGGGAGACATGGGTGGGGGCCTGGTGGAGGCTGCCCCTGGTGGCTGGGGGGTGGGTGTGCTGGGAGACATGGGTGGGTGCCAGGTGGAGGGTGCCCCTGGATGCTAGGGGGTGGGGGTGCAGGGGGACATATGTGTGGGGGCCTGGTGGAGGCTGCCCCTGGTGGCTGGGGGGTGGGGGTGGTGGGAGACATGTGTGGGGGCCTGGTGGAGGCTGCCCCTGGTGGCTGGGGGGTGGTGGTGCTGGGAGACATGGGTGGGGGCCTGGTGGAGGATGCCCCTGGTGGCTGGGGGGGGGTGGTGCTGGGAGACATGGGTGGGGGCCTGGTGGAGGCTGCCCCTGGTGGCTGGGGGGTGGGGGTGCTGGGAGACATGGGTGGGGGCCTGGTGGAGGATGCCCCTGGTGGCTGGGGGGTGGTGGTGCTGGGAGACATGGGTGGGGGCCTGGTGGAGGCTGCCCCTGGTGGCTGGGGGGTGGGGGTGCTGGGAGACATGGGTGGGGGCCTGGTGGAGGCTGCCCCTGGTGGCTGGGGGGTGGGGGTGCTGGGAGACATGGGTGGGTGCCAGGTGGAGGGTGCCCCTGGTGGCTGGGGGGGTGGGGGTGCTGGGAGACATGAGTCGGACATGGGTGGGGGCCTGGTGGAGGCTGCCCCTGGTGGCTGGGGGGTGGGTGTGCTGGGAGACATGGGTGGGGGCCTGGTGGAGGGTGCCCCTGGTGGCTGGGGGGGTGGGGGTGGTGGGAGACATGAGTCAGACATGGGTGGGGGCCTGGTGGAGGCTGCCCCTGGTGGCTGGGGGGTGGTGGTGCTGTGAGATGTGTGGGGGCCTGGTGGAGGCTGGCCCTGGTGGCTGGGGGGTGGGGGTGCTGGGAGACATGAGTCGGACATGGGTGGGGGCCTGGTGGAGGCTGCCCCTGGTGGCTGGGGGGTGGGGGTGCTGGGAGACATGAGTCGGACATGGGTGGGGGCCTGGTGGAGGCTGCCCCTGGTGGCTGGTGACTGGGGGGGGTGGGAGACATGGGTGGGGGCCTGGTGGGGGCTGCCCCTGCACTGCTGGGGGGTGGGGGTGCAGGGGGACATGAGTGGGGGCCTGCTGGGGGGTGGGGGTGCAAGGGGACATGTGGCTTGGCTGGGGGGCATGCCCATGGTGGATGGGCTGCCTGCGGGACATGACCAGGGGTGCAGGGTAGTCCCCTGTGGTGTGGGCTGCCTGCAGAGGTCGTGGAGGGGGTAGAGGGGAGACCTGGGCGGACCCACACTGGCAATTCACCTCTTCAACTTCCCGCACACCTACGTAATACACTGCCCCACTCGCACAGGCCCAATCGCGTGTAGAATTTCTCGCGCACCCCTGAAATCCACGTACCCAGGCCAATCGCGTGTAGATTTTCTCGCGCACCCCTGTAATACACGTACCCAGGCTAATCGCGTGTAGAATTTCTCGCGCACCCCTGAAATCCACGTACCCAGGCCAATCGCGTGTAGATTTTCTCGCGCACCCCTGAAATCCACGTACCCAGGCCAATCGCGTGTAGAATTTCTCGCGCACCCCTGAAATCCACGTACCCAGGCCAATCGCGTGTAGAATTTCTCGCGCACCCCTGAAATCCACGTACCCAGGCCAATCGCGTGTAGATTTTCTCGCGCACCCCTGAAATCCACGTACCCAGGCCAATCGCGTGTAGAATTTCTCGCGCACCCCTGAAATCCACGTAGCCAGGCCAATCGCGTGTAGAATTTCTCGCGCACCCCTGAAATCCACGTACCCAGGCCAATCGCGTGTAGAATTTCTCGCGCACCCCTGAAATCCACGTACCCAGGCCAATCGCGTGTAGATTTTCTCGCGCACCCCTGTAATACACGTACCCAGGCTAATCGCGTGTAGAATTTCTCGCGCACCCCTGAAATCCACGTACCCAGGCCAATCGCGTGTAGATTTTCTCGCGCACCCCTGAAATCCACGTACCCAGGCCAATCGCGTGTAGATTTTCTCGCGCACCCCTGTAATACACGTACCCAGGCTAATCGCGTGTAGAATTTCTCGCGCACCCCTGTAATACACGTACCCAGGCCAATCGCGTGTAGAATTTCTCGCGCACCCCTGAAATCCACGTACCCAGGCCAATCGCGTGTAGATTTTCTCGCGCACCCCTGTAATACACGTACCCAGGCTAATCGCGTGTAGAATTTCTAGCGCACCCCTGAAATCCACGTACCCAGGCCAATCGCGTGTAGATTTTCTCGCGCACCCCTGTAATACACGTACCCAGGCTAATCGCGTGTAGAATTTCTCGCGCACCCCTGAAATCCACGTACCCAGGCCAATCGCGTGTAGAATTTCTCGCGCACCCCTGAAATCCACGTACCCAGGCCAATCGCGTGTAGATTTTCTCGCGCACCCCTGAAATCCACGTACCCAGGCCAATCGCGTGTAGATTTTCTCGCGCACCCCTGTAATACACGTACCCAGGCTAATCGCGTGTAGAATTTCTCGCGCACCCCTGAAATCCACGTACCCAGGCCAATCGCGTGTAGATTTTCTCGCGCACCCCTGTAATACACGTACCCAGGCCTATCGCGTGTGGGGACTCCCGCACACCCCTGAAATACACGCTCCCCGCACTGCGTTTGCTGCTGCCCTTTGCGCTGGATTGGGGATTTTGATGGCTTTTTCCTGCGCAAGGGGCGTTCTTGGGGGCGTAACTGACGCTGCTGCAGGGTCGCTGCGCCACTCTGCGCCACGGCTGGTTGTGGATGTTGGAATCCATGAATACGCTGTGCGCCTGAATGTGTTTCGGCGCACGCGGCTGGCGCAGCCTACCGCACGCGCACACTGTGCGCCAGCCGCGTGCGCCACTTGTGCGCCGAATTCTATGAATTGGCCCCTTAATTGTATACATTAGATTTACTATTTGTACTTTTCCACACCACTAGCTTACTTTTTTTTTGTCATCTGAACACCAGTTTAGTAACACATAAATTCAAGAATACCTATCCCTACTAGTTGTAGTTCCCAATGCACAATCACACACCATTACATACATCTTTATCATCTTACTCAAACACTCCTGCACACAGCACACATCACACATACATTGCAGAACACCCCAACCCATACCTTCTTTATTTTTTTCAACAGACCCTAAAGAATGCCTACCAAAAGTCAAGTCTGTAGAAAGCAACGCAAAAGTAGAGCAAATGAAAATAAAAGTGTCCAACATAAGCATCCATCTCTAGCAGAATGTGTACAAAAACTTTGCCTCCTCTATCAAAATGTAAAACAAACCAAAAAACAATTAACAGAAAATCAGCTATCACTACAGATAAAACTACTTCTTTAAATTTTAATATAGTGCAAAGTAAGCATACCAAGGAAAGTATTTTAGCCAAAATGTACCGTCACAAAGTCCTTCAAAATCTTATAAAAACAGGAGAGAAATCAGGTTCAATGCTTAAAACCTATCGTAGGAAATTAATCTTAGAAGCGTTGATGGACAGTGCAATTCTTCTCAAAGGAAAGTTATTTATTTTACTGTTAAACACAATGAAACCACTAACAAAACTAATAACTAAATTACAAAAAAGACTTCTCAATAAGCGAAATGTCAAAGTATCTGTGGAGGTGAATGGAATCACACTACGAGCACAGAACTATATTTTAATGAAGAAGCGTACAAACAAAAGCAAACAAATACAATTACCATACATAGCAGTGGTTGAGGTTATGAAAAAGTAAATAATACCATAATGGAACAAGAAGTACTCCTTACAAAAATATGCCCTGAAAACTTAGAATTACCACTCCATTCAACTGAATCAGAACGTCTAGTGTACAAATGGCCATGCACGTCAATGTGTAACATTCCCAAACAATGTTTCAAATCTTTACACCAATTCCTCAATAAATATGTAAAAAGCAAAGACAAAATCAAAATTGAATTACTGCAAAATATGGATACCTGTCCAGTGCGCAAGTACACAGGACTACAAGGACATTCATTGGCCTGCATTACAGGACCTACTTGTAAAACCACTTTCCATGATATCAAAAGGATATCAACACATCATTCAACTATAAGAAATCTAGTCTATAGACTGTACTATGCTAAAAGTCCTGCTTTAGCACTAGCAACGTTAAATAACATCCTTCTACATGGTACAGTGAAAGACCTACTTGAAGAAATTGACTATATCCATATAAAATATTTTGGAAGTGAAAGCCATTTACAGAATGAAATAGCTTTAAACCAATTAAGCAACAATTCTACACATGGCAACCTTTTGCTAAACACATACACAAAATAAATACTAAAATTTAAAAGTACATCAGATGAAGTACCAAACCATGTATGTGTATGTTGCCGTAGAACTTTTTATAAAAGTAACACAAAAACTGTAGACCTATCATACAAAATAGAAGACAATGAAGATTCTAAATGGTTTGAATTAGCTCTCTACCTTGTAGCAGAAAACAAATACGAAATAACTGAGCCCTTAATATTTTGCAGTTACTGCACTACAAAACTTGACAACAACCAAACTCCTTCACGTGCTATCACAAATAATTTGGAATTATACCCAGTACCAAAACCCCTACAACAACTTAATTTATATGAGAGCATCATAATTCAAACAGTACACCCATTTCAAGCAATAATACGCCTTCAACCAAAAACAGCAAAATTACCTCCCTCTGAATTGGTAAAAGGCATTCCTGGAAAAGTAGTTTATTTACCATAAGATCTAAAAGAAAATGTGCATACTCTAGGAGTGCAACGTCCAATGCAGCAATCTTTAATTATCTTAGTAAATGGAGTACCTACAAAAGACAAAAAAATATGGCAACAGCTGGTAGATTTATATAAAGTTAGACAAGCCTTCCAATATCTTAAAGAGAACAATGAATATTACAAAGAAATTAATATTGAAGAAAACTTGAAAGATACAACTGAAATAATTCAAGAAACACAAGAAGCTGGTCAATTTGAGCTACTAGATCATGCTACAATATCAAATACTTTAGACCATTATACAATTCATCCTTTGCACTCTAATGACACCGTAGAAGATGTACTGGAAACGTACCAAATGCGTCAAACAAAAGGATCGCTAATCAGCATATGGGAAAAAAGTATAGAAGCACATGCTTTTCCTCTACTCTTTCCTACTGGCAAAGGAGGAAGGTATGATGATAGACCTATTCAAATATCAGCTTCAGAATACCACTCATTACGGATGTATTCTGAAGATCCCAGATTTAGACAAAATGTGGAATACATATTCCACCTACTCTTTGAAAGTGAACTAGCAACTTTATGTTACGGAGTTGCACACATATTAAAATCAGGATCACACTTTCAAAATATGACAGCTACACAATTATCAGAAAACGTGCAACAAAAGGATGAGGTTTTACAATCAAATATTACAAATCTATTAGCAAATATGCGTGGTACTAAAGAGTACTGGTTTTGACGTCATGGAGATGTACGTTGTATGATCAGAAACCTTGGCCCACCCACTTGGTTTGTTACATTAAGTTGTGCAGAATATGCATGGGAAGATTTACATGATTTCCTATGCATATCAAATAAAAACAAAACAAACATAGATATACTAACACCTGGAGAACTTTGTTCTTTGGATCCTGTTAATGTTTCAAGATATTTTCACCATCGCTTCATTGCTATGCTACATTTTATTTGTAATTAAACTGTTCCTCCCCTTGGAGAAGTGCAACACTTCTTTTGGAGAAAAGAATACCAAGCCAGAGGAGCACCACATATCCACATGCTGTTATGGATTAAAGATGCTCCTAAATTTGGTCAAGACAGTGATGCCACTGTTTTACAGTTTATTGAAAAATATGTCACTTGTGAAATTCCATCAGAAGCCACAAATAGTGATCTTCATGCACAAATTTTACAATTTCAAAGACACAAATGTGGAAAATATTGTTGTCGCAAATACAAAAACAAAGGGAAATACTACACCAAATGCCGATTTGGTTTCCCTTGACCAGTTACAAATACAGGTCAAGTGAACAACCTCATGTCTTCAGTTAGCCATAGTGTTAAAGGTAAGTCACCTAAAAATACATATTACATAAAAAGAAAAGAAGAAGAAAAATATATCAATGATTATAATGCAATCATTGCCCACTTATGGAATGCAAACATAGATGTGTAGTACATTGCAGACAATTCTACTGCAGTTGCACGATATGTCACAGCATACTTAACTAAAGCAGAAAAGACAGAGCTCCAAGACCTCTGGAATGACCTGTCATCAGATAAAACAGTATCTCAGAAATTATACAGCTTGGGCATAAAAATGCTCACCCATAGAGAATGTGGATCATATGAAGCAGCTGATCGTTTAACTGGTACTGCATTGTATGGTAAATCTGAAAATATAGTATGGCTAAGCCTTGGTCCAGCTAAATCTAGAAAAAGAGTTCTAAAATCATATGAAGATATAGAAACAATAGCCAAACATGATCCCAACAGCCAAGACATTTTAAAAAACAATTTATTGGACACATACTACCCAAACAGAAGTAATATTTTGGAAAACATGTGTCTATACCAAATAGCCCAAAACTACACATACAAAAATAATATGAAACCTGATGAAAAAAAGGTAAATATAGAGTGACAAACTGTGAAGGCAGGTTAGTTAAACTCACTAAACCAAATTTAATTAATCATATCAAATTGTCATTAAAGACTCCTCAACATAAAGAAGTATATTACATGTCCCTGCTACAACTCTTCAAACAATGGAGAAAAGAAGAACAAATACTAGATAACTATGACTCATATGAGGATGCTTTCAAAGCAAATGAAAGCACTATAACTGATGTAAACTTTACACAGTACAAAACAATGTTGTACAATGAACAGCAACACGAACAACTCCAAGCCCAACTAGACAAGGACACTCATGACAGTAGTCAACCTTCTGTAACAGGAAGCCAAGAACCACTGGGAGAACCACTAATAATAAATGAGGCAGAATTAGCTATGATAGAAGTAGAACACACCATGTGTCAGTATGAAGATAAAGAGGACTTAACTATACTACAATCAAAACTAAACAATGAGCACAGTAGCATTTTTCAAGAAGTAACAAAACAAATTGCACATGGTGTAAAACATGAAAATAAAGAATGTTCCTGCCATAATTATAAACCTATACTACTCTACGTCAGTGGTGAAGCTGGTTCTGGCAAAACATTCCTAATCAAAATCATTAGTAAGTTCCTTCAACAATTGACAAACAACAAACTGTCAGCTGTTGTCACTGCCCCCACAGGTTTAGCTGCCTACAACATAGGTGGTGTTACATTACACCGATTACTAATATTACCAATAGAACACCAGAACAAATTAGACTATTACAAATTTTCTGCAGAAGCTGCAATGGAATTACGCAGAGTATTGAAACAAATGAAAATGCTACTAATAGATGAAGTGAGCATGGTCTCCAACCTGATGTTAGCTTTGATTCACCTCAGATTACAATAAGTACTCAAAACAGACTATGAAGAGTTCTTTGCAGGAAAACACATTATTGTTTTTGGAGATCTGCTTCAATTAACACCAGTAAAAGGTGAGCCTATTTTTAAAACATTAGGACACAAACTCTGCCATTAAACTGTTGGCAGTATTGGAAATGTCAACCTTTGGCAACATTTCCAATACAGAGAATTAACAGAAAACATGTGGCAATCTGCAGATCTCACTTATGCCAACATTTTAAAAAGTATCAGAGTTGGTATACTTTCTAAAGAAGCAGAAGCAATATTGAAAACCCGGCACATTAATGCACTTTATAGCGATAATGCATGTGCTACAGATGTTATGGAACAATTAGCCCACAAAAATGTCAACTGTATGGCCTTAATGCCAACTCTTGCAAGCTGTTTCAAGTTCAATGAAATCATGCTAAGTAAAGAAATGCAACCAATCATGGAAATTAGCGCCACAGACAAACTAGATGTACATGGTATGACACTACCCATGTGTGACCAAGCCACAACAAGACTAAATAGTTTAGAAAAATCAATCTCAAACACAGCAGGCTTAGAAAAGATATTAAAATTATCCTTAAATTGCAGAGTAATGCTTAAATGCAACCTTGACGTGGACCAAGGACTAGTTAATGGAGCACTGGGTACAGTTGTTGGCTTTGAAACATACCCACGCGACAACAAAATTTAGTTTTTCAATATACGCTTTGACAAATTTTCAGAAGTAAAAAGGATAGGACGCTCAACAGCTAGATTCCTTCTCTTCAAAGATATGTATGTACGCAGAGAACAATTTTCTCTAACTCTTGCATACGCAGTCACGATTCATAAATCACAAGGTCCTTAACCTAGACAAAGCAATGATAGACATTGGTAACACAGTCTTTAAAGAAGGCATGAGCTACGTAGCACTATCACGCTTACGTACACTTGACGGTCTAGTTCTAATCAACTTTGATGCAAGTAAAATAAACGCTGATATTCCTTGCATTTTAGAATACAATAGACTTCGCTCACTATACACCCCCCACCTATACACATATTCTGTTCCACAAAAAGTAAAACGTTATAAAAGAAAAATAAATCAAACAGAAATGCAACAGGATGTCACTGCAAATCCTCCAAAGAGAGTAAATAAACTAATACTTCATCAAGTACCACAAGCAAAAAAGAATCAATTAGGGAAAGTAAACCAGGTACTTCTTTAAAGAAGGAAGACAAACTCCAAAAAAAGCAGTTAGATACAGAACTACCTGGACCATTTAAATTCTCAAATATAGTTGGTGTAAGTTGCTACGCAAATGTAGCAATGAATATTCTATTTCAATTACCACCAATTGTTGACATTTACTTACACAGTACAGACCCATTGTGTTTGCAAATGTTAGTACTTCACAGAAATGCACCAAACAATCCTGACAACACGTATAGTGTTTATGGAATAAGACAACAATTGGACTACTGTGCTGGAATGGTGAAATTCAATATAAACTCACAGGAAGATCCACAAGAATTTCTAATGTACTTACTACAAGTACTGGAAAACAAAAACATACCTATAAATGAAATCTTTCAGATTTCATACATGTGGAAACATACATGCACTCTCTGCAACAATGTGACACAAGAAGAAATCCCCAATGAACGCTTCATATATATATCAATACCAAATTGTGAATCCATTCCATTTCAGCGACTTTTACAAAATGCAAACCATGGTAGATTATGCTCTACCTGCAATTCAGATAATCGCTCCACGTTAGTAATACAAACACAGAGTAAATACATAATACTAATGCTTCTACGTTACAATGCAGATGGTACCAAAAACAACTGGAAGCTGACTGGATTCACACATGGTCAAATATCACTTGGTAAGAAAACCTTCACAACAATAGGTATAATCTACCACGTAGGAGCCACAACCAATTCAGGGCACTACACTGCATATATAAAAAAGAAATGTGGATGGTTTGAATGTAATGATAGTACCATTACTCTAAAGCAGAGATGACCAGCAAATCTCACAAATGCTTATTTGATGTTCTTAAAACCAAAATTTGATAACTAAACTGTATTTAAACCCTAAGTAAACTTGTGTTAAAAAAATATAAACTGTTAGAATACTCCAAAAGCTATCTAACTGCTCAAAGATTCTACAAAAAATAATCAGATAAATGAATACCACTAAATGAGACCAAAAAATACACAGTTAGAAAACGCCAATTGGCATCTAACTGTCCCAAAATTTAACAATATCCAAATAGATAAATCAATACCACTAAAATATATCAAAAAAATAGACAGTTAGAATACGTCAATTGGTATCTAACAGCTCCAAAATTTTATAATATCCAAACAAATAAATAATATGTTATTGCTCCAAAAAAAATGCAACAAGC
This sequence comes from Ambystoma mexicanum, assembly GCF_040938575.1. Classification (NCBI taxonomy): domain Eukaryota; kingdom Metazoa; phylum Chordata; class Amphibia; order Caudata; family Ambystomatidae; genus Ambystoma; species Ambystoma mexicanum. The sequence goes on along the minus strand of NC_090934.1, from coordinate 812,390,753 downwards.
CAAAGTATAAAGCATTAGCCAGAAACAACAAGTGAATACTGAAAACAAACAAACAAATAAACTGTAGCATAACAGAAAACGTTTTTTTTTAATCCAACATGGATTTTATTTTCTCCCACAGACCCAATGATTTTAGCAACAAATACAGAAACTGAGCAAATTGCACAGTACTCTGGTTGTAATCTACTAAATATGAGGGTCCAAAAAAAAAGTATGTTGATTATACAATGTAATAAGTTATTGCAAAATACTAATACTAACATGCTATTTTCTTTTATCACAGAAATTAACAAGAAATACATGTACTCGGTTACTAGACCAAACAGTAAGTATACAATAATAAGGAGAACCATAGCAGCATATCACATCCATAGTATCTAATAGCTTTGTTCCTTATACATTTGTTTTTCACCCAAAGTTATAAGCAAATTTGAATGTGATATGCTGCGGTGGTTGTTGCCAGGGCATAGAGCCTTGGGTGCATGGCCAAACGGCCATGCACCCAAGACTCTATGCCCTGGCAACAACCACCGCAGCATATCACATCCATAGAGTCAAACATTTCAACTATGGTCTATGGAAACTTTTAATGTCCGCGGACATTATGAGTGTTCTTAGAACACTTTCAACTTGCCAGCGAACAATACGGACAGCGTTTTCAGGACACCCCCTACGAACATTTCAGAACAACGCAATAGTTCTTAGAACACTTTCAACTTGACAAAGAACAATACGGACAGCGTCCTCAGGACACCCCCATTTTGTTTATTTGTGCACATTTCAGGACAACGCGAGTGTTCTTAGAACACATTCAACTTGCCAGCGAACAATACGGACTACGCCTTCAGGACACCCCTTACGAACATTCCAGGACACAGGGAGTGTTCTTAGAAACGTCTTCAGAACACCCCCATTTTGTTTATTTGGGAACATTTCAGGACACCATGAGTGTTCTAATAACACATTCAACTTGCCATCGAACAATACGAACAGCATCTTCAGGACACCCCCTACGAACATTTCAGAACAACGCGAGAGTTCTTAGAACACATTCAACTTGACAAAGAACAATACGGACAGCGTCCTCAGGACATCCCCATTTTGTTTATTTGCGAACATTTCAGGACACCGCGAGTGTTCTTAGAACACATTCAACTTGCCAGCGAACAATACGGACTACGCCTTCAGGACACCCCTTACGAACATTCCAGGACACCGCGAGTGTTCTTAGAAACGTCTTCAGAACACCCCCATTTTGTTTATTTTCGAACATTTCAGGACACCGCGAGTGTTCTTAGAACACATTCAACTTGACAGAGAACAATACGGACAGCGTGCTCAGGACACCCCCAATTTGTTTATTTGTGAACATTTCAGGGCACCGCGAGTGTTCTTAGAAGCGTCTTCAGAACACCACCATCTTGTTTATTTGCGAACATTTCAGGACACCCGAGTGTTCTTAGAACACATTCAACTTGACAGAGAACAATACGGACAGCGTCCTCAGGACACCCCCAATTTGTTTATTTGTGAACATTTCAGGACACCGCAAGTGTTCTTAGAAGCGTCTTCAGAACACCACCATCTTGTTTATTTGCGAACATTTCAGGACGCCGCAAGAGTTCTTAGAACACATTCAACTTGCCAGCCACAACCCCCCATTCATATTTGCGAACATTTCAGGACACAGCGAGTGTTCGACAACGTCTTCAGAAAACCCCCATTTTGTGTATTTGCAAACATTTCAGGACACCGCGAGTGTTCTTAGAACATATTCAACTTGACAGAGAACAATACGGACAACGTCCTCTGGACACCCCCTACGAACATTCCCCGGACACCGCGAGTGTTCTTAGAAACGTCTTCAGAACACCCCCATTTTGTTTATTTGCAAACATTTCAGGACACCGCAAGTGTTCTTAGAACACGTTCTTCAAAACCCTTGGTTTAGCAGGTTTGGTCTAAACTGGCGACATCTTATAGTGGTGAAAAAATGAATGAACATCGTTGGTACAATCAGTACATAAGTCCATAGAGTCGCGTCTCACCAGGTCTGGGGTTTAGCCAAGTACAAGACCCCTCGCAAAATAGTGTAAAGTATAAGTGACCTGGAAAGAGACTGCGCCTGATTCTTGCAAAAAAATGTTTATTTCTCAGAAAAATTGCCCTTAAAATTGATGACACGTGTTTCGGTCCTCCAAGGACCTTTTTCAAATCAGGGCTATTGATTACTCTTAACATCATATAGTAATAAAAAAGGAAACATAAACAAATAGTCACATTGGTAGACATGTGAATATATCCAAAAATAAAGTAATGATGTAGATATTAAGATTAAATATGCATTGAAAGAAAACATTTTTTGATAAAATACACAAACACAAAAGTACACGGAAGTTAGAAATAAAAAGCCAGATAATAAATGGATGGGGAATAGGGGTTGGAGAAAGCAGGGTTGAGATTCGGAGAGAGATAGATACAAAATCTAAGTTAGTTGTGATACATGATCCATTTACAAATCAAAAAATTGTTATGGTCATTAAAATTCTTTCATGTCTCAGAATACATGTAGAAGCATGTTACCTTGTAGTCATGTAAGATGCCCCTGTCACATAATGTGAAAAATGAGCTTCCATATGTCAAAGGGGTAAATCCCTGTAGATAAAAAATCATATCATGAATAAACTCTTGTCTTACCCTAATATGAAACTCAAGTAGTGAAAAATGCAATTAGTATTCGGTTTCCAAATAGCACGTATTCTTAAATATCAAAATTTGTTGAGTGAAAGCTACACGTAAAAAAGTTGTTCGCATTCCTAATAGCTCGTGGTGCACTTTCGCGTGTGAAATTATACGTGGATAAGCGTATTACACGTACGCATACTCGCAAAGTACTTTCGCGTGAAAAAATACACGCATAAATGGAGGTGATGGTCTGATCCGTAAACGACACGCACATATGCGTGCGAAAAATGTGTGATCATTACAGTGACGGGATCCTAATACGTTAAAGCAACCGGTAAGTAATAAGCGCTCGTACGCATGCACAGACTAGTAGATGACAATAAATGGTCGTATCTTAGCTAAACGCGTGAATGTGTAAACGCGTGAAATCGTAATGGTGGATTGACACATATTCTGTACTCGAGGCGCACAAACGCGTGCGCGATATTACATGTTAAAGCGTTAAAATAAGTCTATAAAGGTAGGAAAAGCACATTCGCGTGCGCGAGAAATGCATGAATCTTCGCGTGAAATCGTAGTGGTGGATTGACATGTATTCTATACAGGAGGCGCACAATCGCGTGCGTGAAAATACATATTGAAGCGTTCAAGTGAGTCTATGGAAGTAACAAACGTGCGTTCACGTGCGCGAAAATCGCATGAAACTTCGGATACGTGAAAAGTCAGACGCTCTCTTACCTGCTGTTCAGAATAAGCGCGTATGATCGCAAAGTTGCTACAAGTCTCGAGGGGGCGCCATTATGCGTCCTCTCTGTTGTTATATCTGTTGCTAAGGTAGCAGATATCACAGAAAGTCCTTTCTCCATGTTTAGTCGCGTGTTCACTGGCGGCCATATTATAATGGAGTGAACATGCCGTAAAGATATATGGCGAGTCACATAAAGTAAAGTAGTAAGTATTAAACTAAGGTCTGCACATCAAGAACTTTTGATGTTAATGTATTAAAAATGTCAGAAAGGCAGAGTTAAAGAGAAACGCTTCTGTAAAAATATATCGAATGATGTCATAGTTAGAAAGGCCTTAATATATGATAGTGTGAATAGGAAGGTAGAAATGTTACTCTACATTATAGTTACAACTAAATTGTTGCTATAAAAAGGACACTATTTCATTATCAGAATTAAGTCCAAATACTGTGGAGTTGAATTTGCAAATTATTTTTGCCTCAGCTTGTCTGAGTCTCTTTTCTCTGTCACCTCCACGTCTTCCGAGGGTTACTTTTTGAAGGCCAATGAACTTTAGGTCAGCTTTATTATCCAATTGATGTTTCTCTTGCCAATGACAAGCAAGAGGAAGTCTAGGGTCCTGGCTTCCAATTTTAGCAAGATGTTCACGTACCCTAGTCCTGAGTTCCCTGATGGTGCTTCCAATGTATACTAATTTGCATACACATATAATCGCGTAAACCACATATTTCGTCCTACAATTTATAGGTTGCTCGATCTTTACAGTCTTATTGTTGCTGCTCTTGAAACAATCAGTTTTTTCATGTGCATGTTTGCAAATGGTGCAAGTTCCACATTTCCTGAAGCCATTAGTGGGTTGTAACCAATTGGATGTTCCCTCTGTTAGGTATGGTAAGTCTGAAGGACTTAGTTTGTTTTTGAGTGTCTGTGCTCTCTTAAAGATGATTCTTGGTTTGTCGTCAATAAAGTTAGAAATGTGGTCATCCAATTTCAAAAGATGCAAGTGTTTGGCCAAAATCTTTCTCACATATTTATGATCGTTTCCAAATTGAGTAATGAATCCTATAGTAGGTGGCTCCAAAGATTTGTTCTTAATAGCCAGAGTCTGTTCCTGAGTTAGTTGCAGACTTCTATCCAATGCCTTGGTAACACATTTATTTGAATATCCTCTTGCCAAAAATCTTGATTGTAGAAGCCTGCATTCTTTCTCAAAGTGTTCTTTGGTCTGACAGTTTCTTCTTGCTCTTGTAAATTCTCCTGCTGGTATGTTGAGAATCGTTGTTTGATGATGGCAACTAGTAGCATGTAAGGTAGCGTTGACCTCCGTAGGTTTACGAAATGTGCGTGTTCTTATCTGGTTCTGTTCAATATATATAGTAAGGTCCAAAAAATCAATGCTATTTGCATCGCAGACACCAGTGAATTGAATACCCATTTCATTAACATTGATTCTGTTTAGAAATGCTGTAAATTCTAATTCTGTGCCTTTCCATAGTATCAACACATCGTCAATATATCTTAACCAATATACAAGATCCTTCTGATACACTTTATCCTTGTATATAACTGAATCCTCAAAAAGTCCCATAAAGAGGTTTGCTAGGGCTGGGGCATATTTAGTGCCCATAGCAACCCCTCTAGTTTGTCTGTAGAAGGCTTTGTTAAAATTGAAGATGTTACATTGTAAGGATAGCTCTAACATTTCTTTGATCATTGCAATTTGGTGGTACATCGAGGCTGACTCCTCCCTGAAGGTATGATCAATAGTTTTCAGAGCCCATGTATGTTGAATCGAAGTATATAGTGTTTTCACATCCATGGTTGCTAGAAGGCAAGCTTGTTCCCAGTTCCAAGATTGTAGCTTAGTGATGACATCTGTAGTGTCCTTAAGGTATGCCTTTAGTTGGATGGCCCTGGGTCTCAGAATATTATCCAGATACTGAAAGATATTCTCTGTTGCCCAATCAATCCCGCTGACAATAGGGCGGCCCTCTGGTATTGAATCATATTGCTTGTGGATTTTAGGTAAGAAGTATATTATTGGTATAGTCGGGTTTTTGATTGTAAGAAAGCTCTTTTCATTGTCTGAAATAAGACCTTTTTGATGCCATTCCAGAATCTTAAGTCCCAATTTCTGTGCAATCTCATTTGTAGGGTTAACTGGTAATTTCTCATAACAACCTGGGGTGTTGAGGTGATTATTAGCCATTTTCAAGTATTTGTCTCGGTCCATAACCACGATGTTCCCTCCCTTATCCGCTTCCTTGATAATTATTGATCGGTCGGTTTCCATATGATGTAAAGCTTCTTGTTCTCTAAGGGTGAGATTGGGTTTTGTTTTTGATTGTAGATTCCTTTGATCCATTTTATACAGATCTTGAGATACTGCCTTGTAGAAGGTGTGAATGACATTGTCAGTTGCTAATTGGGGTACAAATTTAGATGTAGGTTTCAGCTCTTTCATTAATAAGGAATCAGGTTGCACATTCAAGTCTCTTAATACATTAGTGATGTCATAGTCCATAGGTTCTGCGATTGATCTGAGTAGGTGAATATCTTCAATCTCTTTGATGCTCAATTCACTTGGAATGACTTTCCGTTGATGTGCGTACATGTCTGGTGCCTTTGTGGCAAAAAACCTTTTTAGTTGCAATTTTCGAACAAACTTGAAAAGATCAATATGTAGGTCTGTCTCGTTATGGTTTGTAGATGGTGCAAAAGAAAGTCCTTTGTTAAGAAGCCTGCTCTCTTCAGATGAAATCGGTCTAGATGATAAATTGAGAATCAGGTTTGGCCCTATTTCACTCTGTTCGCTTCTCTTGAAGTTGCTCTTGTAAGCCTTTTGTTTACATTTTCTTGTGATTCTTGACTGGTTAGATCTTGAACCCCCCCTCCTTCATCTCCTCCTGGTGTGCTGGGTGTTGCTCCAATGTTCTGTGGCAACTGAAAACGGACCTGTTTCAATATAGGATTTCTATTACCTTTTTTATATCTCTTGATTTGATTCATGAATCCCGAGGTTGAATTTCCACTTGAACTCGCTTTTACCCCTGATATATCAGTTGTATTAGTTGGTTCTTCTGTATTCTGTATTTCACCTTCCGAATCTGCATCCGAACTGGCCGATGATGTATTGGGTGTACTGGTTTAGGACCCGAATTTCGTCGTGGAGTTATATTTCACCTGAAAGGTATATACCCTATCATCTTGGTAATCTCTTCCGTCCCGATAGTGTTTCCTCAGTTTTCTCAGTTTTACTTCATCTCGATAATTCTTTAAAATGTTGTGCATGGTATTATAATTTATCTCCTTTGTTGATTCTTGTGATTTTTTATCTGCAATTTCTTTTTTGGTTTTTATCAATTAGTTCGATCGTCCTCTTGTATTCCCGAGTTGCGTGTTCAATTAGAAGTTCTAGCATCTTCTGGGAACTTCCATTCATTTTTAGTATAATTTTCCAGGGAGACTATCTCCCAGTATTTATCGATTTCTTTTTTAGATAGTCTTTCCAATTTAAAGAATAGTGCTCTCAAATCCTCGTGCTTCTGTATGGGGTTAAAGAATGCTTGTTTATTGCTGCCCTTAGGTGTAAAGAGATTTGCCGTTTCTTCCTGTCTGTTCCTAATGTATTCCGCCATTACGTTCTATGTGATGTCTGCCATTGACCACAACCAAAGTAAATATGTTCTTCAAAACCCTTGGCTTAGCAGGTTTGGTCTAAACTGTCGACATCTTATAGTGGTGAAAAAATGAATTAAAATCATTGGTACAATCAGTACATAAGTCCATAGAGTCGCGTCTCACCAGGTCTGGGGTTTAGCCAAGTACAAGACCCCTTGCAAAATAGTGTAAAGTATAAGTGACCTGGAAAGAGACTGCGCCTGATTCTTGCAAAAAATATTTTTATTTCTCAGAAAAATTGCCCTTAAAATTGATGACACGTGTTTCGGTCCTCCAAGGACCTTTTTCAAATCAGGGCTATTGATTAGTCTTAACATCATATAGTCATAAAAAAGGAAACATAAACAAATAGTCACATTGGTAGACATGTGAATATATCCAAAAATAAAGTAATGATGTAGATATTAATATTAAATATGCATTGAAAGAAAACATTTTTTGATAAAATACACAAACACAAAAGTACACGGAAGTTAGAAATAAAAAGCCAGATAATAAATGGATGGGGAATAGGGGTTGGAGAAAGCAGGGTTGAGATTCGGAGAGAGATAGATACAAAATCTAAGTTAGTTGTGATACATGATCCATTTACAAATCAAAAAATTGTTATGATCATTAAAATTCTTTCATGTCTCAGAATACATGTAGAAGCATTTTACCTTGTACACATGTAAAATGCCCCTGTCACATAATGTGAAAAATGAGCTTCCATGTGTCAAAGGGGTAAATCCCTGTAGATAAAAAATCATATCATGAATAAACTCTTGTCTTACCCTAATATGAAACTCAAGTAGTGAAAAATGCAATTAGTATTCGGTTTCCAAATAGCACGTATTCTTAAATATCAAAATTTGTTGTGTGAAAGCTACACGTAAAAAAGTTGTTCGCATTCCTAATAGCTCGTAGTGCACTTTCGCGTGTGAGATTATAATACGTGGATAAGCGTATTACACGTACGCATACTCGCAAAGCACTTTCGCGTGAAAAAATACACGCATAAATGGAGGTGATGGTCTGATCCGTAAACGACACGCACATATGCGTGCGAAAAATGTGTGATCATTACAGTGACGGGATCCTAATACGTTAAAGCAACCGGTAAGTAATAAGCGCTTGTACGCATGCAAACACTAGTAGATCACAATACATTTTTGTATCTTAGCTAAACGCGTGAATGTGTAAACGCGTGAAATCGTAATGGTGGATTGACACGTATTCTGTACTGGAGGCGCACAAACGCGTGCGCGATATTACATGTTAAAGCGTTAAAATAAGTCTATACAGGTAGGAAACGCACATTCGCGTGCGCGAGAAAGGCATGAATCTTCGCGTGAAATCGTAGTGGTGGATTGACACGTATTCTATACAGGAGGCGCACAATCGCGTGCGCGAAAATACATATTGAAGTGTTCAAGTGAGTCTATGGAAGTAACAAACGTGCGTTCGCGTGCGCAAAAATCGCATGAAACTTCGGATACGTGAAAAGTCAGAGGCTCTCTTACCTGCTGTTCAGAATAAGCGCGTATGATGGCAAAGTTGCTACAAGTCTCGAGGGGGCGCCATTATGCGTCCTCTCTGTTGTTATATCTGTTGCTAAGGTAGCAGATATCACAGAAAGTCCTTTCTCCATGTTTAGTCGCGTGTTCACTGGCGGCCATATTATAATGGAGTGAACATGCCGTGAAGATATATGGCGAGTCACATAAAGTAAAGTAGTAAGTATTAAACTAAGGTCTGCACATCAAGGACTTTTGATGTTAATGTATTAAAAATGTCAGAAAGGCAGAGTTAAAGAGAAAAGCTTCTGTAAAAATATATCGAATGATGTCATAGTTGGAAAGGCCTTAATATATGATAGTGTGAATAGGAAGGTAGAAATGTTACTCTACATTATAGTTACAACTAAATTGTTGCTATAAAAAGGACACCATTTCATTATCAGAATTAAGTCCAAATACTGTGGAGTTGAATTTGCAAATTATTTTCACCTCAGCTTGTCTGAGCCTCTTTTCTCTGTCACCTCCACATCTTCCGAGGGTTACTTTTTGAAGGCCAATGAACTTTAGGTCAGCTTTATTATCCAATTGATGTTTCTCTTGCCAATGACAAGCAAGAGGAAGTCTAGGGTCCTGGCTTCCAATTTTAGCAAGATGTTCACGTACCCTAGTCCTGGGTTCCCTGATGGTGCTTCCAATGTATACTAATTTGCATACACATATAATCGCGTAAACCACATATTTCGTCCTACAATTTATAGGTTGCTCGATCTTTACAGTCTTATTGTTGCTGCTCTTGAAACAATCAGTTTTTTCATGTGCATGTTGGCAAATGGTGCAAGTTCCACATTTCCTGAAGCCATTAGTGGGTTGTAACCAATTGGATGTTCCCTCTGTTAGGTCTGGTAAGTCTGAAGGACTTAGTTTGTTTTTGAATGTCTGTGCTCTCTTAAAGATGATTCTTGGTTTGTCGTCAATAAAGTTAGAAATGTGGTCATCCAATTTCAAAAGATGCCAGTGTTTGGCCAAAATCTTTCTCACATGTTTATGATCGTTTCCAAATTTAGTAATGAATCCTATAGTAGGTGGCTCCAAAGATTTGTTCTTAATAGCCAGAGTCTGTTCCTGAGTTAGTTGCAGACTTCTATCCACTGCCTTGGTAACACATTTATTTGAATATCCTCTTGCCAAAAATCTTGATTGTAGAAGCCTGCATTCTTTCTCAAAGTGTTCTTTGGTCTGACAGTTTCTTCTTGCTCTTGTAAATTCTCCTGCTGGTATGTTGAGAATCGTTGTTCGATGATGGAAACTAGTAGCATGTAAGGTAGCGTTGACCTCCGTAGGTTTACGAAATGTGCGTGTTCTTATCTGGTTCTGCTCAATATATATAGTAAGGTCGGTCCAAAAAATCAATGCTATTTGCATCGCAGACACCAGTGAATTGAATACCCATTTCATTATCATTGATTCTGTTTAGAAATGCCGTAAATTCTAATTCTGTGCCTTTCCATGGTATCAACACATCGTCAATATATCTTAACCAATATACAAGATCCTTCTGATAAACTTTATCATTGTATATAACTGAATCCTCAAAACGTCCCATAAAGAGGTTTGCTAGGGCTGGGGCATATTTAGTGCCCATAGCAACCCCTCTAGTTTGTCTATTGAAGACATTGTTAAAATTGAAGATGTTACATTGTAAGGATAGCTCTAACATTTCTTTGATCATTGCAATTTGGTGGTACATCGAGGCTGACTCCTCCCTGAAGGTATAATCAATAGTTTTCAGAGCCCATGTATGTTGAATCGAAGTACATAGTGCTTTCACATCCATGGTTGCTAGAAGGCAATCTTGTTCGCAGTTCCAAGATTATACCTTATTGATGACATCTGTAGTGTCCTTAAGGTATGCCTTTAGTTGGATGGCCCTGGGTCTCAGAATATTATGCAGATACTGTGAGATATTCTCTGTTGCCCAACCAATCCCGCTGACAATAGGGCGGCCCTCTGGTATTGAATCATATTGCTTGCGGATTTAAGGTAAGAAGTATATTATTCGTATAGTTGGGTTTTTGATTGTAAGAAGGCTCTTTTCATTGTCTGAAATAAGACCTTTTCGATGCCATTCCATAATCTTAAGTTCCAATTTCTGTGCAATCTCATTTGTAGGGTTAACTGGTAATTTCTCATAACAACCTGGGGTGTTGAGGTGATTATTAGCCATTTTCAAGTATTTGTCTCGGTCCATAACCACGATGTTCCCTCCCTTATCCGCTTCCTTGATAATTATTGATCGTTCGGTTTCCAATTGATGTAAAGCTTCTTGTTCTCTAAAGGTGAGATTGGGTTTTGTTTTTGATTGTAGATTCCTATGATCCATTTTGTACAGATCTTGAGATATTGCCTTGTAGAAGGTGTCAATGACATTGTTAGTTGCTAATTGGTGTACAAATTTAGATGTAGGTTTCAGCTCTTTCATTGATAAGGAATCAGGTTGCACATTCAAGTCTCTTAATACATTACTGATGTCATAGTCCATAGGTTCTGTGATTGATCTGAGTAGGTGAATATCTTCAATCTCTTTAATGCTCAGTTCACTTAGAATGACTTTCGGTTTATGTGCGTACATGCCTGGTGCCTTTGTGGCAAAAAACTTTTTTAGTTTCAATTTTCGAACAAACTTGAAAAGATCAATATGTAGGTCTGTCTCGTTATGGTTTGTAGATGGCGCAAAAGAAAGTCCTTTCTTAAGAAGCCTGCTCTCTTCAGATGAAATCGGTATAGATGATAAATTGAGAATCAGGTTTGGCCCTTTTTCACTCTGTTCGCTTCTCTTGAAGTTGCTCTTGTAAGCCTTTTGTTTACATTTTCTTGTGATTCTTGACTGGTTAGAGCGTACGAGCGCTTATTACTTACCGGTTGCTTTAACGTATTAGGATCCCGTCACTGTAATGATCGCACATTTTTTGCACGCATATGTGCGTGTCGTTTACGGATCAGACTATCACCTCCATTTATGCGTGTATTTTTTCACGCGAAAGTACTTTGCGAGTATGCGTACGTGTAATACGCTTATCCACGTATAATTTCACACGCGAAAGTGCACCACGAGCTATTAGGAATGCGACCAACTTTTTTACGTGTAGCTTTCACTCAACAAACTTTTATATTTAAGAATACGTGCTATTTGGAAACCGAATACTAATTGCATTTTTCACTACTTGAGTTTCATATTAGGGTAAGACAAGAGTTTATTCATGATATGATTTTTTATCTACAGGGATTTACCCCTTTGACATATGGAAGCTCATTTTTCACATTATGTGACAGGGGCATCTTACATGACTACAAGGTAACATGCTTCTACATGTATTCTGAGACATGAAAGAATTTTAATGACCATAACAATTTTTTGATTTGTAAATGGATCATGTATCACAACTAACTTAGATTTTGTATCTATCTCTCTCCGAATCTCAACCCTGCTTTCTCCAACCCCTATTCCCCATCCATTTATTATCTGGCTTTTTATTTCTAACTTCCGTGTACTTTTGTGTTTGTGTATTTTATCAAAAAATGTTTTCTTTCAATGCATATTTAATCTTAATATCTACATCATTACTTTATTTTTGGATATATTCACATGTCTACCAATGTGACTATTTGTTTATGTTTCCTTTTTTATGACTATATGATGTTAAGACTAATCAATAGCCCTGATTTGAAAAAGGTCCTTGGAGGACCGAAACACGTGTCATCAATTTTAAGGGCAATTTTTCTGAGAAATAAAAATATTTTTTGCAAGAATCAGGCACAGTCTCTTTCCAGGTCACTTATACTTTACACTATTTTGCAAGGGGTCTTGTACTTGGCTAAACCCCAGACCTGGTGAGACGCGACTCTATGGACTTATGTACTGATTGTACCAACGATTTTCATTCATTTTTTCACCACTATAAGATGTCGCCAGTTTAGACCAAACCTGCTAAGCCAAGGGTTTTGAAGAACATATTTACTTTGGTTGTGGTCAACGGCAGACATCACATAGAACGTAATGGCGGAATACCTTAGGAACAGACAGGAAGAAACGGCAAATCTCTTTACACCTAAGGGCAGCAATAAACATGCATTCTTTAACCCCATACAGAAGCACGAGGATTTGAGAGCACTATTCTTTAAATTGGAACGACTATCTAAAAAAGATATCGATAAATACTGGGAGATAGTCTCCCTGGAAAATTATACTAAAAATGAACTAATACCCAGAGGATTACGCATTTTGATCTTCCCCAATTTCAACAATGATTTGGATAATGATTTAGCAGAGATGTGGGAACAAAACCTGAATGGAAGTTCCCAGAAGATGCTAGAACTTCTAAGTGAACACGCAACACGAGAACACAAGAGGACGATCGAACTAATTGATAAAACCAAAAAAGAAATTGCAGATAAAAAATCACAAGAATCAACAAAGGAGAAAAATTATAATACCATGCACAACATTTTAAAGAATTATCAAGATGAAGTAAAACTGAGAAAACTGAGGAAACACTATCGGGATGAAAGAGATTACCAAGATGATAGGGTATATACCTTTCAGGCGAAATATAACTCCACGACGAAATTCGGGTCCAAAACCAGTACACCCAATACATCAGCGGCCAGTTCAGATGCAGATTCGGAAGGTGAAACACAGAATACAGAAGAACCAACTAATACAACTGATATATCAGGGGTAAAAGCGAGTTCAAGTGGAAGATCAACCTCGGGATTCATGAATCAAATCAAGAGATATAAAAAAGGTAATAGAAATCCTATATTGAAACAGGTCCGTTTTCAGTTACCACAGAACATTGGAGCAACACCCAGCACACCAAGAGGAGAGGAAGGAGGGGGGGTTCAAGATCTAACCAGTCAAGAATCACAAGAAAATGTAAACAAAAGGCTTACAAGAGCAACTTCAAGAGAAGCGAACAGAGTGAAATAGGGCCAAACCTGATTCTCAATTTATCATCTAGATCGATTTCATCTGAAGAGAGCAGGCTTCTTAACAAAGGACTTTCTTTTGCGCTATCTACAAAGCATAACGAGACAGACCTACATATTGATCTTTTCAAGTTTGTTCGAAAATTGAAACTTAAAATGTTTTTTGCCACAAATGCACCAGGCATGTACGCACATCAACCGAAAGTCATTCCAAGTGAACTGAGCATTAAAGAGATTGAAGATATTCATCTACTCAGATCAATAGCAGAACCTATGGACTATGACATCACTAATTTATTAAGAGACTTGAATGTGCAACCTGATTCCTCATCAATGAAAGAGCTGAAACTTACATTTAAATTTGTACCCCAATTAGCAACTGACAATGTCATTGACACCTTCTACAAGGCAGTATCTCAAGATCTGTATAAAATGGATCATAGGAATCTACAATCAAAAACAAAACCCAATCTCACCCTTAGAGAACAAGAAGCTTTACATCAATTGGAAACCAACCGATCAATAATGATCAAAGAAGCGGATAAGGGAGGGAACATCGTGGTTATGGACCGAGACAAATACTTGAAAATGGCTAATAATCACCTCAACACCCCAGGTTGTTATGAGAAATTACCAGTTAACCCTACAAATGAGATTGCACAGAAATTGGAACTTAAGATTCTGGAATGGCATCAAAAAGGTCTTATTTCAGACAATGAAAAGAGCTTTCTTACAATCAAAAACCCGACTATACCAATAACATACTTCTTACCTAAAATCCACAAGCAATATGATTCAATACGAGAGGGCCGCCCTATTGTCAGCGGGATTGGATGGGCAACAGAGAATATCTCACAGTATCTGGATAATATTCTGAGACCCAGGGCCATCCAACTAAAGGCATACCTTAAGGACACTACAGATGTCATCACTAAGCTACAATCTTGGAACTGGGAACAAGATTGCCTTCTAGCAACCATGGATGTGAAAGCACTATATACTTCGATTCAACATATATGGGCTCTGAAAACTATTGATTATACCTTCAGGGAGGAGTCAGCCTCGATGTACCACCAAATTGCAATGATCAAAGAAATGTTAGAGCTATCCTTACAATGTATCATCTTCAATTTTAACAATGTCTTCTATAGACAAACTAGAGGGGTTGCTATGGGCACTAAATATGCCCCAGCCCTAGCAAACCTCTTTATGGGACTTTTTGAGGATTCAGTTATATACAATGATAAAGTGTATCAGAAGGATCTTGTATATTGGTTAAGATATATTGACGATGTGTTGATACTATGGAAAGGCACAGAATTAGAATTTGCGGCATTTCTAAACAGAATCAATGTTAATGAAATGGGTATTCAATTCACTGGTGTCTGCGATGCAAATAGCATTGATTTTTTGGACCTTACTATATATATTGAACAGAACCAGATAAGAACACACACATTTCGTAAACCTACGGAGGTCAACGCTACCTTACATTCTACTAGTTGCCATCATCGAACAACGATTCTCAACATACCAGCAGGAGAATTTACAAGAGCAAGAAGAAACTGTCAGACCAAAGAACACTTTGAGAAAGAATGCAGGCTCCTACAATCAAGATTTTTGGCAAGAGGATATTCAAATAAATGTGTTACCAAGGCATTGGATAGAAGTCTGCAACTAACTCAGGAACAGACTCTGGCTATTAAGAACAAATCTTTGGAGCCACCTACTATAGGATTCATTACTAAATTTGGAAACGATCATAAACATGTGAGAAAGATTTTGGCCAAACACTGGCATCTTTTGAAATTGGATGACCACATTACTAACTTTATTGACGGCAAACCAAGAATCATCTTTAAGAGAGCACAGACACTCAAAAACAAACTAAGTCCTTCAGACTTACCAGACCTAACAGAGGGAACATCCAATTGGTTACAACCCACTAATGGCTTCAGGAAATGTGGAACTTGCACCATTTGCAAACATGAACATGAAAAAACTGATTGTTTCAAGAGCAGCAACAATAAGACTGTAAAGCTCGAGCAACCTATAAATTGTAGGACGAAATATGTGGTTTACACGATTATATGTGTATGCAAATTAGTATACATTGGAAGCACCATCAGGGAACTCAGGACTAGGGTACGTGAACATCTTGCTAAAATTGGAAGCCAGGACCCTAGACTTCCTCTTGCTTGTCATTGGCAAGAGAAACATCAATTGGATAATAAAGCTGACCTAAAGTTCATTGGCCTTCAAAAAGTAACCCTCGGAAGACGTGGAGGTGACAGAGAAAAGAGACTCAGACAAGCTGAGGCGAAAATAATTTGCAAATTCAACTCCACAGTATTTTGACTTAATTCTGATAATGAAATGGTGTCCTTTTTATAGCAACAATTTAGTTGTAACTATAATGTAGAGTAACATTTCTACCCTCCTATTCACACTATCATATATTAAGGCCTTTCTAACTATGACATCATTCGATATATTTTTACAGAAGCTTTTCTCTTTAACTCTGCCTTTCTGACATTTTTAATACATTAACATCAAAAGTCCTTGATGTGCAGACCTTAGTTTAATACTTACTACTTTACTTTATGTGACTCGCCATATATCTTTACGGCATGTTCACTCCATTATAATATGGCCGCCAGTGAACACGCGACTAAACATGGAGAAAGGACTTTCTGTGATATCTGCTACCTTAGCAACAGATATAACAACAGAGAGGACGCATAATGGCGCCCCCTCGAGACTTGTAGCAACTTTGCGATCATATGCGCTTATTCTGAACAGCAGGTAAGAGAGCGTCTGACTTTTCACGTATCCGAAGTTTCATGCGATTTTTGCGCACGCAAACGCACGTTTGCTACTTCCATAGACTCACTTGAACGCTTCAATATGTATTTTCACGGACGCGATTGTGCGCCTCCTGTATAGAATACGTGTCAATCCACCACTATGATTTCACGCGAATATTCATGCATTTCTCGCGCACGCAAATGTGCGTTTCCTACCTGTATAGACTTATTTTAACGCTTTAACATGTAATATCGCGCACGCGTTTGTGTGCCTCCAGTACAGAATACGTGTCAATCCACCATTACGATTTCACGCGTTTACACATTCACGCGTTTAGCTAAGATACGACCATTTATTGTCATCTACTAGTCTGTGCATGCGAATGAGCGCTTATTACTTACCGGTTGCTTTAACGTATTAGGATCCCGTCGCTGTAATGATCACACATTTTTCGCACGCATATGTGCGTGTCGTTTACGGATCAGACCATCACCTCCATTTATGCGTGTATTTTTTCACGCGAAAGTACTTTGCGAGTATGCGTACGTTTAATACGCTTATCCACGTATAATTTCACACGTGAAAGTGCACCACGAGCTATTAGGAATGCGAACAACTTTTTTACGTGTAGCTTTCACTCAACAAACTTTTATATTTAAGAATACGTGCTATTTGGAAACCGAATACTAATTGCATTTTTCACTACTTGAGTTTCATATTAGGGTAAGACAAGAGTTTATTCATGATATGATTTTTTATCTACAGGGATTTACCCCTTTGACATATGGAAGCTCATTTTGCACATTATGTGACAGGGGCATCTTACATGACTACAAGGTAACATGCTTCTACATGCATTCTGAGACATGAAAGAATTTTAATGACCATAACAATTTTTTGATTTGTAAATGGATAATGTATCACAACTAACTTAGATTTTGTATCTATCTCTCTCCGAATCTCAACCCTGCTTTCTCCAACCCCTATTGCCCATCCATTTATTATCTGGCTTTTTATTTCTAACTTCCGTGTACTTTTGTGTTTGTGTATTTTATCAAAAAATGTTTTCTTTCAATGCATATTTAATCTTAATATCTACATCATTACTTTATTTTTGGATATATTCACATGTCTACCAATGTGACTATTTGTTTATGTTTCCTTTTTTATTACTATATGATGTTAAGAGTAATCAATAGCCCTGATTTGAAAAAGGTCCTTGGAGGACCGAAACACGTGTCATCAATTTTAAGGGCAATTTTTCTGAGAAATAAACATTTTTTTGCAAGAATCAGGCGCAGTCTCTTTCCAGGTCACTTATACTTTACACTATTTTGCGAGGGGTCTTGTACTTGGCTAAACCCCAGACCTGGTGAGACGCGACTCTATGGACTTATGTACTGATTGTACCAACGATGTTCATTCATCAATTTTAAGGGCAATTTTTCTGAGAAATAAAAATATTTTTTGCAAGAATCAGGCGCAGTCTCTTTCCAGGTCACTTTACACTGTTCTTAGAACACATTCAACTTGCCAGCCACAAGCCCCATTCATATGTGCAAACATTTCAGGACACAGCGAGTTTTCTACAACGTCTTCAGAACACCCCCATTTTGTGTATTTGCGAACATTTCAGGGCACCGCGAGTGTTCTTAGAACACATTCAACTTGACAGAGAACAATACGGACAGCGTCCTCAGGACACCCCCTACGAACATTCCCCGGACACCGCAAGTGTTCTTAGAAGCGTCTTCAGAACACCACCATCTTGTTTATTTGCGAACATTTCAGGACACTGCGAGTGTTCTTAGAACACATTCAACTTGCCAGCCACAACCCCCATTCATATTTGCGAACATTTCAGGACACAGCGAGTGTTCGACAACGTCTTCAGAACACCCCCATTTTGTGTATTTGCGAACATTTCAGGACACCGCAAGTGTTCTTAGAACACATTCAACTTGACAGAGAACAATACGGACAGCGTCCTCAGGACACCCCCTACGAAGATTCCCCGGACACCGCGAGTGTTCTTAGAAGCGTCTTCAGAACACCCCCATTTTGTTTATTTGTGAACATTTCAGGACACTGCGAGTGTTCTTAGAACACATTCAACTTGCCAGCCACAACCCCCCATTCATATTTGCGAACATTTCGGGACACAGCGAGTGTTCGACAACGTCTTCAGAACACCCCCATTTTGTGTATTTGCGAACATTTCAGGACACCGCGAGTGTTCTTAGAACACATTCTACTTGACAACGAACAATACGGACAGCGTCCTCAGGACACCCCCATTTTGTTTATTTGCGAACATTTCAGGACACCACAAGTGTTCTTAGAACAGTTTCAGCTTGCTTGCAAACAAAACAGACACATATTGAGTCCTCAGAACACCCCCCATTCAGTTTTTTTAGAACATTTCAGAACACCTGTGATGTCCGCAGACAAATCGAACACAAAAAGAACGTCTAACACATAATAAAACACAACCTTCATCCTATCTCATACACTCCCACCCTCCCCAAACACTCCTACACACCAACACACTCTACTAAATACAAATTTTGAACAAAGTTTCACCGCACTGTCTGCGGACGTCCGCGAATCCAAGATGGCGGGCGCTACCGAAAATCTAACGCGCTTCATGCTCCACGCCGTCCAATGTTGCATGTCCGCAGACATCATGCAAGCCGATTGGCCAATCAGGACACTGTCCGCGGAGCAAACAGGGAAGTGTGTCTGCGGACCGAACACAGATATCACTAATTTTTTTTATACCTACTTTTTGGTCATTTAAAAAAAAACTACTGGACGGATTTTCACCAAATTTGCAAAAGCACGCTTTCGGGCCCAAGCCACTGCTCCTGGTCTAAATTTGGTGAAAATCCGTCCAGCGGTTTGGGCTGTAGATGGGAGCAAAAATGTTTTCCCATTCAGTCTATGGGAAAAAAAAAAGTTTTGGGACCCCCCTATAACTTTGCCCCCTCTGGACGAATCCTCACCAAACCTTGCAAAAAAAATCAGAGTGACCCAAATACTTATTTCCCAAAGTTTGGTGAGGATTCGTCCAGGGAGAGCAAAGTTATAAGCCACCCAAAAAGTGCTCTTCCTATGGAAACACCAACTTAACCATAACTACATGGCCACTACTGTGGCCATGTAATCAAAACAAAGAAAAGGTTGAAAGGAAATTACAGATTTCTGGACGGCACTCTCTTCAGTATATATACAGTATGCAGATGCATGAAGCTGTTGTCACAAATCTATCTATGTCTATAAAGGTCACTGTATATTGTTTGCAAGCAGCTGCACCAACAGTCTATCTAAGCCAGTAATGGCTACTGTAAATCACTTGCGTGAGGCTGAAGCTACAGTATATCTATGCAAGTTATTGTCACTATAAATTACTTGCATGAGACTATGGCCACAAACGTTGTAGGCCACTAACGGTCACTGAAAATCACTTTCATGAAGATGCAACCACAATCGATCTAAGTCAGTGTTAAGCAGAATTATATGCAGTACCCTTGGGGAACACCACATACAATTAAGACTCCAAGCAACAGTACAAATTCACCATTGGTACAAGCCTGTACTACACAGTAAAAGTGGTAGCGATGGCAGAGCAGCCAGACTTATCTCAAGAGTAGGTGAGCAGTATCAAATAGTTACACAAAGGACAGCAATTACTATGATTCAAACAAACACTGACTCAAGGTTTCTGAGTAAAAGAATATACATTTATTTACACATCAGTTGTATAACATTTCACTAAAGTAAAGCAGTTGGAAAATCATGTTATCAATACACCACACCACTCCCAAAAGATTCTGGACTAGTTTAAACTCAAAATAAAGTATGAGCAAAATGGCACTACAGCAATTTAAAAAGGGAGGGAAAAACAAAGTTAGGCTAAAATTGAGCAACACCAACAGGTAAGTAAGCAGGGCAAACTAGAAAGAGGAACTACAGTGATGGAATCAAATCAAATAGGCTTAGGGCGAAAGTCAATAGGACAAAAGTCTTTTGCTCAAGATCACACAGTTCAGGGTAGTTTGCGGTTAAGTCTTTGTCAAGAGTTCCAGACGAAGTTGGTCGGCAGAAAAATTAGTTTAAAGAGAAGAGAAGGACAAGCTCTGGAATTGGGGAAAGGTTTCACACACCTTCATCGCGGCTGAACGAAACGCACAACCGGATTTGCACAGTACCTTTAAATGGAGAAGAAGCTGTAGCTGAGGCGGACGTTCTTGGTAGTTCCTGTAGGCTCACGGTTCCTGAAGCGGCTGTCGGACTGAAACGAAGTAGGAAGACTGGAGGGTCCTGCACTACCCAGGGAAGAAACCAGCAGCAGAGCAAAGCAATGAATAAAAGGTGCACTCCTTAAAACCCAAGCAGGGTCTGACCTGCCTGGCTATCAGGCCCACTGTAGCTCTGTACAGTGAATTCGACCAGAGGAGGGAGTCTTGGCTTGCAATTTGGGCAAACTGGTTGGTCCCACCAGTTAAGGGGAAGAAGATTCCTGGAGGATCTTCTCTGTCATTGGAGTTCGACCCAGCAGCAGGGCTTCACCGGGCGGTTCAGTCGTGGTAGGGGACCTCTTTCATCAGCTCCTTGTCAGTTCTTTCGTTCCAGTGGCCACTCTGCCTTACCAGACCCAGAGACCTGCTTTTTATGCAGTTTTCCCCCATTCACCCAGCCTGGCTGTCAATCACACCGCAGGGTGGCTGTCCCGCCGAGACAGTCACCACAGCCAATCATTTCAGAGTGCGACATGGGTCTCCATGGAGACCCTGTGCAGGGAGTCCTAAACCCCTCCCTCACATCCTGTCCCCCCCAGACATACAGGCGCCTAAGGAGGGCTTCTGCGTAGAAGCCCGCGAAAAGACGGTGAACAAAGGAATCAAACCTGGTTTGGTGCGCAGAGTTAAACACAAGAAAGACTTATACAAAAAGAAATGGCGAATACACCCAGCCGGAACCGTAATAAAACATATATGGTCTAGCGGGTTTAAATTCGAGTCCACCAAGATAGCCTAAAACAATACCAAGTTTATTTAAGATAACCGCAGTAGGAAAAATAGGGTAGTTACCACTGCCACCAGCTAAGTCTTGATGAAAAGGGAGCGAAACAATGCTCCAAGAGAAATAGACAAAATGGAATATGTATTAACCCTTTCCAGTACTCCATGTAAGATGGTTTGTTCTGGGTCTGTGGTTTTACAGATGCTAATAAAGTTAATGGCAACTTTATGTGTTCTGGGAGACAGTGGTCAGTCCCAGAAAATGGAGTCTGAGTTGGGACTACTACACTGAAGGTGCTGTGTAACACCCAGTAAAACGATGATGCCTGTGGAGTAGGTGAGGCTCCACAGTCTATGAACACAAACATGTTAAACACACACAGCAAAACACATGTAAGAGTGGGAAAAAAGGGATCACACTCTTACCAGGTGAAAGAAATAAATCCTAGAAATCCAGCAAAGCTGCTGAGGGACTCAGTAGGTAAGGGAAATTAGCCATTCTTGAGAATTCTCCCTAGCAGTCAGCATGGTCACAGTAATCAGTTTCATTAAGTTTACCCCACAATCTGTCTTCGTCAGTGTGGGCACAGCAAAATACTTACATGAAACTGAGCACTGAATAGATATCAGCATTGCTACTGCGGGCCCTACACACTGTACAAATACATTCAGGCATTATATTCATGCTCACAATCCCAGGCAGACACCCAAACACTGAGACACACGCATGTGCAAACATGGGGTCACAACGCTGACATCACTAACATACACATGCATACATGCACAGACAAAACTCTTGTCTGACCACACAAACACACTCAACATTCATATATTAATGCATACAATTAAAACACTCACCTTTGGTCTTCTGCTGCGCTGCAGTGTGAAACTCCTTATGGGTGTGGTGGGAGCAGGTTGCAAATGTGGGGCATGCCAGGTGATCAGCCTGTTTGCTTATCAACATGTAGATCTGTGTGCCACCCTGCACACTCCAGCACGCATATGCTTCAGTATCTAAACTTTAGTAAAGAGAGGATCAGCCCTGTAAGAGGAAGGGAGGGTCCACCGAGGTGACCAACCCCTAAACCCACTGGTCCCACCATGATTATGGTGTTCCACAAAGCACCTTCTTTAATAACAAATGTTCAGGTGTGTCACTAATAGCAGGCTGAGGTCATAAAGAGATATGATAGTTAAGGTATTTGTTGCAGTTTGCAAAGGGCCTGTAAACCACGAACTAAAGAAAAAGAAACAAACTGAGGAACAAGAATGTTCAGCTGTAGAGGTTCTTGAAGGCAGGTCTACAGATTTTCTTGTGGCCAGGCACAACCCATGCAGGAAGGGCATCATTGTTCTGGAGCAGACAGAGGAATTGAAGTGACTGAATCTCTGGATGCAGCAGGAGTTGGATTCAAAAGGGGAGAAGCAGATAAGCAATAGTTTTTGAGGATTGCTACTTTTATGCTCAATGGGGTAGATGTTGTCTGCAACATGCTTTCAAACTGCGAGGAACAAGGTACACTGCTCTCATGCAGATGCTCAGTGGAGAAAGGAAGACACTGGCCCTCATTATGGGGTTGCCGGTAAAACCCAGCGGCAGGTTATCGGCAAAGCCTTCACACTGCTTCCCCTGCCTGACTTCCCAGTGCCATCTGGAGATTATGGCAAGCAGCGGAAACTGTAAATCCCCATTTCCTGAGGAGTCCCATAGGACTACATGGGAATGGGGTCACTGAAGCACTGGCACCGTTACTAACCGTAGGGGCCCATACTGGCAAACTCTTAGTTTGACAGTCCAGAAAGGGTGCCAGTGCGTTGCTACACTTATTTCTGGACTGCCAAATTTGTAATGAGGCCCACTGACTCTAAATGTTTAGGACCATTACTGTTTGCCTAAGAACTAATGCTGTAGGCTTCATGGTTGCTTCCAGTATGACTTTGCACATCTCACTATTTGTTTTTGCACTGGTGCAGTCCTCCAGTTTCCGAGGCAAGAAGGGGTGACAGACTGGGTGTCCAACTTCTATGTTGGGCCTCGCCTCTCAATGGGTTCACACTACTGTGCTGATTGGGTAACTGAGAAAAGCCTTTGGATGAAGGCTGGGTTTTGAGGAATCTGAAAATGTGTTGTTGAAGGTGTATTATTTGAGAGCGGATACCAGTTTTGGATGGGGGAAATGAATGTTGTGCAGAAAAAGATTCCTCCTGATGGAATCACAAACATAGGTGACATTCCCTGTAACAACACAAATACACATGAGAACAGACATATGTGTTGTATTAAAGACCTGGTGGGGACAAATACATCAGGATACCCTTGCTAAGTCAGTTCCCTTTCTTCTGAATGTGCTGCTTCGGAGAGAAATAATAGAGATATCTAGTGTGGTGCCCTGTGCTTTTATAAATTCCCCACTTTGAATCATGTAACCAAATGCCAGAGAATGAGAATGGGAGATTGAGGAGGTGCCAGAGATCAGTAAACCAATGACATAATTGAGAAGAGATAAAGTTATTAGCCATCATTTATGTTGAGACTCGAGAGGTATAAAATAGGGAGAACCTGTGCCTAGCTAGAAGTGCAAGACAAAGAAAGTATCTATACAGTGCTTTGTCAAAAGTCGTATGTTGGTGTAAGGCTATAAGTCTTATCAAGAGTGGATACAGCAAAACATGAAAAAGCAAAGGGTGATGGATGCAAGGTTTTGAATCACACATAATCATGGACGTAGCTCTGGGCAACCCTCTATATTATTGTTTTTCACCTGCCAAGCCCTTACAGAAGGGTATACAAATCGGGTTTGGTCCCACACCATAAAGAACAGTCCATTTCAAACTTCTAGGTCACATCCCTTCTGCTGAAGACCACAAGCACAAGGCATGTTTTAACCTCATTGGGCATCCTCTGTGAACATTAGTCTTGGTCTCTTGTCTCAGCATGCTCAGGGTCCATGTCTGGGCATTCCTGTCCTACTCAGTGTGGCATAATACCAAGATACTATGGCTGAAAGGTTTTGAATCACTCATAACTATGGGAATATCCCTGGGCAACCCTCCAGACCATTGTATTTCAGCCTGACAAGCCCTTGCAGAAGGGTATACAAATCAGTTTTGGTCCCACCCCATAAAGAACAGTCCACTTCAAACTGCTAAGTCACATCCCTTCTGCAGAAGATCACAAGCACAACCACAGACATGTTTTAACCTCATTGGTCATCCTTTGTGAACATTAGTTTTGGTCTCTTGTCCGAGCAGGCTCAGGGTGCATGTCTGGGCATTCCTGTCCTACTTAGTGTGGCATAAAACCAAATGATGATGGCTGAAAGGTTGTGAATCACATATAACTATGGGTATATCCCTGGGCAACCTTCCAGACCATTGTATTTCAGCCTGCCAAGCCATTACAGAAGGGGATAGACCATACCAAAAAGGAGTAGTCCACAAACAATTTTGGGTCACTTCAGCATGATACCGCAAGCAACTCCAAGCATGTTCCAGCCTCACTGCACATAATCAGTGACAAGTTTCATGGATTTCTATGCCCAACAGGCTCGGGACACATACCTGGACATACTCATCCCATACATCTCTGTGAAACAGTGCAAGGCAGGCACAAGCAAAATAGGTTCTCCAAAGACCTAGTCTAATTGGGGACTGGGGTCATGAGTCCAAGTTCCCTAGTTCTATAACATTTCATTGGGCCTCATTAGGACCCTGGCGGAGAGGGTATTACGCCAGCGTAGTGCATGGCGTACCTCTCCGCCATACTACGAGTTCCCGTAGCGCCATGGAGGTTTTCTCCGCCTGGTTTTACCAGCCGGAGAAAACCATGGCGCTACGGGACCTCGTTGTTAATTACGCCACCGTATTTTACGGTGGCGTAATTAACTCCTTCCCCACTCCCATTATACCCTATGGGGCAAAAATGGGAATGGGGAAGGGCAGAATGGGGATTGGGGATTTACCGCTCCGCCGAGGTCGGAATGGGGCGGTAAATCCGCCAACCCCCATGGCGCTATCGGCGGCTTTCCGCCATGCTTCGCGGTGCATTTAGCACCGCGAAGTCCGCCTGGGTCGTAATGAGGCCCATTGTCCTGGTTTTACCTGCCTGAATAGCAAACAAAGTCACTCACAAGTCAAGGGCTATTCTGTCATAGTCTGTGACAAGCTACTAGCTCCCTGGGTTATATAGCATGATGTTCAGATGACATTTGATTTCTCCCCTGTCCATTCCACATGGATTTTTGGGCTGCTGTGATGTTTGTATTGCCCCCAGGCCCCAGACAAGTGTGTTGTGTGGAATTCAGAACCCAAAAGGCTCTGGTGCAAAGGATGGGTGAGCACCACATGATTTATTCTTGCTGCTTGCAAGTGTGATAGGCATGACAATAAGCAGGGTTCCTCTACTGAAAACACCTTGTAGCTCAGATAGTATCCTTTCTCTAGCTTGTATCTCTTCTCTAGTCTCTCTGTGGAGCATCTGATTCAAAAATAGGGAAGACTTCCTAAGTTGAGTTTGTGGTTCTCCTTACTGGAGATTGCCCTTCCTTGCCTTGCCTGTTTCTGGCATCACATGGCTGTTTTTGATTTCCCTGTTACTCAGCTGGGTGCAAATGCTGACATTCTTTGGCAAGTCCAGCGACTGTGCATTTGTATCTACATCTGTGATGTGACCCGGAGTGCCACTCTCCCTTGTGATTGTTGCTCCCATCTCCCATTGCAGGCTGTGCTGATCCTGGAGTGCATCTGTATTGGTTTGAACTGATAGGCTTATGTTCTTGTTTTCAGCGTCTTGTGTTCTCAATAATAATAATAATAATAATAATAATAATAATAATAATAATAATAATAATAATTTCAATAATTAATAATTTCAATAATTTCATGATGTCCCTGAAACAAGCCAGGAAGGACTTTTTGTCTTCTCTTGCCTCTTCTATTAAGTCAATTAAGGTTTTAAAGATGAAACTTTCAGACTCTTTTTCTCTGGCTCTCTTCTCCCTTGCTGCCTCAATATGTACCTTAATGAATATCAGTTTAGACTGCATCAATGCAATAAGCGTCGTCTGGTTCTGGTAGTTTTCGTGGAGAGATTCATACAATTTGAGGAATGGTGACAGTTTTATGGAAATCGAGCCCAATGCTGCTTGCAGATTTGCACATTGGTCTTCCTGGGTAGAGCGATTAATGGTCCTCCCCCCTTTTGAGTCTGGGGATTCACCTCTTGGGTTCCATCCACCTTTTTCCGAGTTTTTTCGTTGTCGAAACCCATCCCGGTCCACGTCCTCGGTATCACAGACCTCTGAGTCATCCATGGATGTGGATGTGGTTCGTGAATACCCTCTCCTTCTTTGGGTCACCCGATGCTTCTTCAGATTAGCCATATCCTAAGAAGATGACCCCTCCACTACAGTGCTCGAGGTGCTGTTCAACCCGGCTCCCCCGCCACTCACGAGTTTCACCTTTTTTCCAGGGGCCATAGATGATAGTCAGTGAAGCCTCTGGTGTTCCGTGAGCCGATCTTCAGCCCTCCAACACTTTTTTTCCATTCAGTCTATTCTTGTGCAGGTAGTCTCAAGATATATCCACACCTAGACATATTTTTTTGCTTTGCACTTGTCCTGTGACCATATTATTTTGACCTTCTTCCCTTACGGTGCACAACTGTTTTGTGTCTCATGTGGAAGAACATGAGCATTTTGTGTTTGAAACTTACCTTGCTCTTGTACCATACCTGTCAGCTCTGCCTCTTGGAAGATCTGTGGATTGAAATTATTCTCAAGGGACTCACTTGCCCATATCCTATGGGAAATGTTATTTATTAATTATTTATTCATTTGCATTTTTAAAGAGCTCACACATCGAGGCGCTGTTACAGGAATTGTTTGTTTTTTAGTTGCGTAATTGTTTTTTTTGTCTTAGTTGCGTATTTATAACACGCTTAAATACCCAGAGGTTTCTAAGCACGAACCCGGGGATCGAACCTGTGTTGCTTCGTGTCGCCTTGCTTCCAAGGCGAACACGATTCTGCTGAGCTATCCTCCCGGGCCGATTTCTGTGGAGATATGAGTTAGAATCGTCAAGCAATTAAACCCTATCATTTGTTTTTCTGTTTTCACCTATCATTTCTTAATTGTTATTACATCTATTGCTGAGGCATTCTGTGAACCATTAACCCTGTAAGGGTCCACTTGGTCTCTGGGTATCATTTGTTCAAAACTATGTGCCTCGTCATTTTCATGCTGCATGTTCTTTTTAGGTTGTCTTTTAACCGGTTCCTCGTTGGGTTCCTCCTCTGCTTTTCTCTTGACTTCGTCATGCACCTGAATGGTCTGATTTAATTCTAAATTAAAACACAATTCTCACTTGTGTGTATTTTTAGGTCCTGGGTTATCATCATCTGTTTTTTTCTTTACAATATTAAATCACTAAGCAATTCAGTTTGTTCAGTCAATGGTGGGTCATATGTGCCTACACTGTGGGAATCCTGGTGGATTAGTAATTTCTACCACCTTGTTCAATGTCACTCTTGTGACATTCTGCATTCCTGCCCACCTGCTGTTTTTGCCCTACACAGAGCCTTCCTATCTGCTCAGCTAACAGTTTCACTTGTGTCTCCAAGCACTGGTATCTGTCCAGATCCCTAAACTCACGGTTGGATTCACATCAGTCAGTCCTATTTGGGTTTCTTTCAGGAGCCTGATTTCTGTTAGTGTTTCCCCTGAACTCAGGGGACAGAGGCAGTGGAGAGCATGGGGTGACTGTCCTCTGTCCATGGTCTCCCTGTGGGGACGCCTGAACATAAAAGCGGCTATAGGTTACATTTTGTCTCTCACTTTATTTATACTGCTCCCTTTGTTGATTTCCATTTTCAATAAACATATCCACATACCTTGGCCCTGTTTGATTACCATATATGTTTGCAGCAGGGTTACACCTACTCAGTGCCCCCATTGCCAGGTAGGGTCTCTTATTCATCTGACTGTGGGTGTTATTATGTCCTACCATAGAATTTAAGAATCCCACCCTTGGTGAATTGCTAATATACCTGGGACAAATGTCAGAATCCCTCTGGCTGGGGTCTGTAGACTGAAATACAGTTGCCCACATTGCTGTAATTCCCTGCATGGCCACACCCTTCGGGTTATGTGGTGTGCCATTCTTTATTTGAGCAGTCTCCAAAGGCAATTTCTATAATCTAATTTCTAACACTGCTGACCAGGCTCTTTTGCCTTCTGCTGCTTTAATTCCTTATTTTTATTGTCATTATATGAAATTACCTCCTACATCTTAGTTGACTGATCAAGAGTCCACTGCAAGCTTCTGTCTCTAGTGAATTCACAGGCTAACTGGAAGATCACCTCTCACTGAAGGCTGTAAAAGAATGTGGTCTTGAATTCTACTGAGTTTACATCACAGCTGATGTCAAATCATGAGAAAACTTGTTTATATTTTGCAAGAAGTGTCATGGAGATTCATCTGGTTGAACTGTCATAGTACATACTGCCTTTTTCTCATCCTCAATGGACCAAAACGGAGAGAAATGTTGTGTAATCTCCCTCTCAAATTAATTCCATGGTAAATGTTCTTGTTCGTTCTATTGTGAGATGGAAAATCCTGACATGCTAGGTTTTAGCGATGTCCAAAGTAAGAAATAATGTTATGACAGATTCCAAACGTTTCTCAATAGAAACACCCAAATCTTTCCTAAATGGTTTGATTAAGGTCTTAATATTTTTCATGATTTTAAGTAATTTACACTGTACTTCGTTTTGACTTGCTTCTCTCTGTTCCGCAGTGGCAGGCCTAGTCATTGCACTGGGGTGTAGCCAGCTCTCGCTGAGTGCACATCAGCTGGCAAAGTTCCTGGCCTGTGGCCTGGCACAGCCTCATTGATAGTAATTCCCTGCTGTCGTCTGGGTGTTGAGAACAGTTCTGGGTTTCTGAAATCCAAATGTCATTTAATTTCTCTTAGTTGTGCATCTGATGCTTGTGTTTCTTCATAAAATACAAGCTTTCTTACTTACGCTTAACTTTTAAATCATTCATTGTTGTGATTTGTACTTTGTAGTTACTGATCACTTCTATCTTCCTGTCATGTTCAGACATCAGTTTAAACACTTTACTTTCTAGTGATTGTATATACCTAGAGGGCTGCTTATTATGTTCACGTGGAAACTGCATCTCTGACAAAGCAAAATCCCTATCTTCTCAAATACACTCTAGAATAGTTTTTAAGTGGGCAACTTCTCCTTCACATTCCTCCACTTGCCTCTGTTTGGCGCAGTCTCCAAATTTAAACCATTACATTTGGCTCACAATTTTGCACTGAGCTCTCCCTTTTCTGAACTTGCTTCTAAATGTAACAATCTTTCACGCATAGTTGGCAACTCACATTTCAAGTCTGCAACAACCTCACCATCCTTTATTCTCAGTTCAATGATCCTATGTAAAATGAACTATGTCTTCACGCCAAGGCGAAGCAAACAGTCTATTTGTGACTTGTGGCCCTCTGAGTGAAAGAGCCTGAGTAAGCATAACTGTAATAAAGTCCACACTGCAAACAGCTGCTCAGGACATTCTTTATAAAGTTCTGAGACTATTCCCTCTCACCAACCCGAGATAGATTATAATGCCCACATTGCTAAAGCAAAAAGGTGGTTTCTGTGTATGTGCAAAGATCAGCAACTTCTATTTCTGCCACGCCTGCAGACTACCAAATTTACTTGACACACATCACCACTAAAATATTTCAAACAAAAATTCATAGTGTGCCCAGTACAGTACACACTGTCCACTCTTTAAAGCACCATGCCGAACAAATGCACTTAGCCAAACCTGCACGCATTCTCCACCAACATGTAATAAATGTTTGTTTGCTAAAATGTAGGGACTTAATTTATGACCACTTCTCTGTTGCTATACTTTTTATTTTGGGATCCTTGGCCAGTGAGAATTGCCAGGCTTTATATTGCATTATGCACACAAGATTACTACACTCATAATGTCATCAACTGAATAAGCCACGCAATAACAGACCAGAACACAGGCTTTTACAATTATGCCCTCAGGCATATTTATATTAATTCAGCAAACCAGACTAAAAAATATGCAGCAAAGATACATCAGAGTTACATTCTCACTAAACACATGCAAGAAACAGGAAGAAAAATAAATAAACTAAGCTTTGCAACAACACAGCTTTCATAATTCATCACTACATTAATACTCAGTTATATTTGTACATTTTTAAATGTCCTTGATAACACCCACCCAAGACAGTGATATTTCTTTCCCTTAAGTGAAACTAGCGACTTATTATCAAACTTGGCAGATGACCTGCATTCTTTATGGACAATCATGGAAGTATAACTGACACATTTGAGTACTACTGCAAAACTCCCCCTTCCTCAACAAGTTAACATTTGCGCATGGGCAAACACATTTGTCCTTCGGTGCCACAATAACAATTGAGTCCTTGCCCTTTTCTGTCCAATTTGAAACTTCACTAATTAGACTATGGGGGGCCCTTATTATCTATTTCTTTCTATTTTTTATCACCTATACTCACCAAGAGTGTGGTTTCTGATGATTCTGCCTGCAGTGGTGAACACTCTATTTGTTGTACCACCCCCATTATCTGCTGCCTCCAGAATTACAGCAAGCTCTCAGTCATCTGCTGTCTCCAACCTGCAGTGCCCCTTTTTCCCCTGCCTGCAGCCTTGCAGCCCAAACCAGCCAGTCAGTGACACATCCAACCGCCTCGATTTTATTTTTTCTCTTTTTCCTCCTCTCTCTGTACTTGCTCTTTGCATGTCCAACTCATGTCTCTCTCCTTTCCTCACCTTCTGCCTATATTTTTGTATAGATTATTTATTGTTTCTCTGCATATTTTTGATACAATTGTGATGTCATGGGGGATGTCTCTGGTCAATTGCCACCCCCCCCTTTTAGCTAACTGTTAGGCAAAATTGTATGTAATAACCCTGTGGGAGACTACACCAGCCTTGGACTCTTGGCAATAGGTAACCCAACCTTTGGTATAGGCCTGTACTGCACAAGTTGTCAGAGTGACTGAGCAGCCAGGCTTATCTCAAGAGTGGTCAATGTGAGCTGTAGGGTTGCAACATATAGTTTCACAGTGACAAGTATTCATATAACACTTATACTCAAGGTTGCTTGATTGAATAATGATTTAGAAGGGAGTGATTGGCAACAATAAAAATACACTTCAAAATACATTTCTTTAGTTCAATAAAGTAAGTAGATACCCTTTTGGGAAGGCACACAGCTGTTCCTACACCCTGACGTGACTTCAATAGTTAGGACACTGTGGACATTGATATATCACTTTTCACACTTAAATGGTAATACTGAAGTTGTGGCAAAAAAGAAAAGGTTAGAGAAGGAAACAATGGTTAACACGTTTCTGAAACAGGTAAGCAATTTTGAACCCACCAATGTATTGCAGATCAACCCTTTCACAGCTATACAAGTAAGATATGTATCACTTTTTGGAGGGACAGTTAAACACAAAGTCAGAGGCTAAGAAGAGTCTTCAGGGAGCCAGTGCAGCCAATGTCAATTGAGCCAAAGTCTACGGGAGGTGAGGCACTTCTTCCAGGTAGGTAAAAAGTCTTGCACAAAGTTAAAGAGAGTTTTGCTGTAAAAAGAAATCACTGTTGGCCACAAGCTGGGGGCTTGTGAAGGGCAAAGCTGCAAACAACCCTGCAAAGGGCAGCAAATGCAAGTCTCCAGTCATAGCAAGCAATCTACACACACAAGAGGTAAGTACCCCTTAGTTCACAGTACCTTAGGTCTGAAGAAATGGTTCCAGCTATCTTCTGTTCCTGTTGTTGTTCCTACAGATCCTGTTGTTCCTGTGCCTCAGTCATGGGGACAAGAGTGAGGACGTCTGGGGACTCCTGCACTACGATTTAAAGGTTGGTGGCAGCAATTGGCGCAATTCAGATCAGCGGCACTTCGTGGTTTCAGCTACTCACAAATAGCACCACCGTGGTTCTTGGACACCTTGTGGACTTTCCTTGCTTTTGGAGTCCAGCACTCTGTTCAGGTGGCTCAAGCTTGGTCAGCCCTGCTTCGAGGGAGTCCAGAGAATCTTCCTGGAGCTCGGGTCTGGCTTAAAGACGATGCACTTGATTCTGGTGTTGCTGTCCCCTGGCATTCGGTTCCTGCAGCAGCAATGGAAATACAGTTAACAGAGAGAGAGGTTTCAGTCAAGTTCGTCTTGGGGTCAATTGGTCCCACCAACCCAAGGGGAGAAGTCGTCCTTTTCAGGCTTCTCTAGACAATGTCGAGATAAGAGCTTCAGCAATGCAGCAGGGCTTTACCGGGCAAACCAATGGTCCAGTAGGTGCTGCAGCTTCTCTTCCAGTTTCTTTCTTTGGTTCCTTTGTACAATGGTCGACTCTGCCTTCCTTACACCTTTGGGTGCATTTCTGTAACCAAGGAGACTAAGCACAGGGAGGTTCGGGCACCTCGCTTGCTTCCTGCCATGCAAGACATGCTGGAGCCAGAGGCGGGCTTCACCAGTGTACCCCGCCAAAGACAGAATGAACAAAGGGACCATACCTGGTTTGGCACGCAGAGTAAATCCCAAGAAGGACCTTTCCAACAAGAAATGTCAAAAAAAGAAGACCGGGGCCATTTTGACAAAATGGGCAACCATGGGTGCTATACTGAAGCTGTGTATGCAGCCAGCAGTAAAAACACACAATGGTAGGAAAACGTAAACCACTGTCACCAGCCATCAATTGTAGAAAGGGTAACATAAAAATGTTGCATGAGAAGTTAGACAAAAGGGATACTATGTAACCCCTCCAGCACCCAATTGAAAGATAGTGGGCCTCATCACGACCCAGGCGGTAAGTTACCGCCTGGGCCGTGACTTTACCACCATGGCGTAAACTACGTTTACGCCATGGTGGTTGGCAGACTTACCGCCCTATTCGGACCTTGGCGGGGCGGTAAGTCCCCAATCCCCATTTACCCTTCCCCATTCCCATTTTTGCCCCATAGGGCATAATGGGAGTGGGGAAGGCGTTAATTACGCCACCGTAAATTACGGTGGCGTAATTAACTCCATGGTCCCTTAGCGCCATGGATTTTAACACCTGCTAAAAGCAGGTGTTAAATTCGCCATGGCGCTAAGGGACCTCGTACTCAGGCGGTAAGGGTCGGCGCTGTTTACGGCGCCGTAAACCCCTTACCGCCTGGGTCGTAATGAGGCCCAGTGTGTGCTGGGTCTATGCAGAGGAACATGTAAGTAAAGTCAATTTCGCTTTACTACTCTTGGAAACAGTAGTTATCCAAGAGAAGGTATTTAAACCTTAGCAGAAATCCAAAGGATTTATCTGTGAGTCTGCACTGAGGGTGCTGTTTGTCACAATGTAAAAAGATGATGCCTATGGAGTTTGTCTGACTCCAAAACCAAAAGAAACACAGTGTTCAAATCAAATACAAATTCATGAGAGAGTGGGGAAAAGGTCTCACTCTCTCCAGGATAAAAAATAAAAGTCCTAAAGTCCTAAAGTCCAGCAAAATAGCTGTGGGTCTCTGAGGTAGAAAGGAATTAGCACATTTCTGAAATTCTCCCTAACACTAACACACCCCCAGTAACTTTTAAGTCGTTTCTGGGTTTTTCACCACCAAGCCGGGATGAATTGGGGAACAAAACATCCTTTCTGTTTCCCAACTTACACCAGCCTGAACAATCTCACTCTCACCTCTGTTCTCAACTCCCTTCTTACTGCCCGCCACTCTAAGCTATACTCTGTCCTCATGCTCCTCTATCTCTCTGCTGCCTTTGACACAGTTGAACGCCCCTTACTCCTCAGCACTCTCTCTTCCTTTGGCTTCAAAGGCCCTGTTCTTAACTGGATCTCTTCCTACCTCTCCAACCGTTCTTTCAATGTCTTGGGGTGGACCAAGGCTCTGTTCTGGGTCCTTTCCTTTTCTCTATTTACACTGCCCATATTGCCCCCATCATCTCTTCTTTCAATATCTCCCACCGTTTCTATGCTGATGACACTCAGCTCTTTCTTTCTTTCTTTCTTTCTTTCTTTCTTTCTTTCTTTCTTTCTTTCTTTCTTTCTTTCTTTCTTTCTTTCTTTCTCGTCTTTCACTCCTGAAATCCACCACAATCTTTCTTCCTGTCTTACCTCTATCAAAAACTAGATGTCTTCCCACTTTCTCTCCCTCAATACTGATAAGACTGAAGTCTTATTCTTTCCTTACACTTCACCTTCCCCCTTCTACACCTCCTTTCTTTCTCTTCCCCCCTCTAATCTCCCTATATCTGATCATGCTCGAAATCTTGGCCTCTATCTTGATTCCTCCCTTTCCTTTTCCACCATATCTCCCTGACCTCCCACACCTGTCGTTTCCACCTCTTTAATATTTGCAAAATCTGTCCCTCTATCACCTTCCATGCCACCAAACTATTAATCTCCTCCCTCATCTTCTCTTGCCTTTTCTATTGCTCCACTCTCATCTTTGGCCTTCCTACCTCTCATATTGCTCCTCTTAAATATCTCTATCATTCTGCCATTCATACCCTCTGCCTCCTCTCTCCTCTTGACTCTATTTTTTCTTCCCTTTCTCAACTTGGCTGGCTTCCCTTCCACTCTCAACTTAAATTTAACTTTCTTTGTCTCGTCTTTAAATCTCATCATGCTCTCGCTCCTCCCTACCTTTCCTCTCTTCTCTCATTCTACTCCCCTTCTCTCCCCCTCTGATCTGCTGATCTCTTCCTACTCACTGTCCCCCGCCTCCTTGTGCCCCTTCTCGTTTCTGTTCCTTTCAGCTCCTTGTCCCCCTACACTGGAACTCTCTACCTCTCTCTATCCGCTCCATTTCCTCCTACCCCTCCTTCAGTTCCTCCTTGAAATCCTATTTCCTTCATTCCCGTGCTGTTAACCTCCTCACTTTTCTCTCATTCTCCTTGCTCCCTTCTTTCATTCACTGCCCTAGGTAAATTGTTCCTTATATTGTTTTGATGGTTTGTCTCATGTCTTGCATTATGTTTTAATTTATTCAATGTACTTAGTTGTTGTAATGTAAAGCGCTTTGGAGTAAAGCGCTCTATAAATTCAATAAATAAAATAAATAAATAAAAATAAATAAATAAAACAATGAAATTTCACTTTACGGAGTTCATTCTGCTAACTCACTGGCTCTGAACCCAGCATCCGCAAAGGCCCACTGCTGTTCATCTTTACATTTTTGTATATATTGCCTAAGCTAACATTTCAGCGTGAATGTACGTGCACCTGCAGCTTCCAACACGGCATATGGCCTAAGGCCTATGGCCTAAGCAAACCCACTCTGGCCCCAGTCTAATTACTAATGTCAGTAGTATTACAATTAGTTAGTATTGTTTGTAGTGTTAGTAGTTAGTCATGTTAAGGTGGTTAACACCATGCACTTATATTATACTATACATCGGCTACATTTCCCTGCTAGGTCTCCCTACATAAAACTACAGCCCCAAACCTTTGCAAAATACCTTCCTTCTTCAATGGCACCTAAGAATGTGTGGCCTGATGATTAGCTGAATATGACTGAATCCCACTGAATAACCCTCTTTGATTGATTGCTGACACTGTTATTCCCACTAACTGTACAAAAGCACAAGGCAACCACCACTTCTAGGTGGAGCAGCTTCTTTTCCCTAGAACATAGTCATGATTTAGAAGGAGCGTGTGCAGTAGCAAAAGGCTTTGTTTTTTTGTGACATGAGGCAAACTACATGACGTATTAAAGTGACTTGGAACCATGACTGGAAAATCTGCCCTCAGGAGAGTCCACCTTCACTATTAC
This sequence comes from Ambystoma mexicanum, assembly GCF_040938575.1. Classification (NCBI taxonomy): domain Eukaryota; kingdom Metazoa; phylum Chordata; class Amphibia; order Caudata; family Ambystomatidae; genus Ambystoma; species Ambystoma mexicanum. The sequence continues at coordinate 812,354,486 of NC_090934.1, read as the reverse complement.
AAAAATATCAATCCACTGTCAATAGATATTTTATCAGCATAAGGCTAAGCAAAGCTAGTTTGTCTACTTCGTTATATTCCTTGTTCGGCCATTCCTTGCTGCATATGAAGGTTAACGATTTGGATTCTTGGGCAATGTCCTATTTAGAGAGGAAGTCCTAGAATGTCTCTTAAAGTGCTGCCCAACTCTGAAAGTTGAGAGCTTGCCTCTATGTTCAGCACAAAAACGCAACCCATATAAATGGCTTCCTTCCTTTAGGGTATAGAGCTATCCATGCCATTAGCCTGACACATACACAATCCACCCTTTCTAACTTCAGGTAGGCACACAAGGTTTTTCAAAAAATATACATATTTTAATGTCTATCACATTGCATTTAAAACAATCATAAAAAAATCATACATTTGTAAAAACAAGTGTTGTGCTTGTCTCTACTATACACCATTTCATTGCAGTCAGTATGCTTTTAAACACATTCTGCCGTGTTCTTATACACGACTCTTGCAAATACCCACAAACCGGTGATATGTACAATATAATATTCCCCTTTTGTAAGGAACACAGTATGTTCAGCATCCATCCTGTCATTCATATCTACCTTATCCATATTCTTGCTCTGTTGCTTTTTTGGGGGAGCAAACATCATGTTTATACAGGAATATAGCAATGGAATGGTGAATATTTTCCTTCAACTCTTCAGGAGTCATAGTGACAGAGAGTCTAGACATAGCTGATACACCAAACCCGTCTGCAGCATCCTCCACATAGGATTTCACATTATTGGATGTGTTCTTCCTTACCAGATTTACAGCATCGTGTTGCTGTCAGGGTGCAGTCTCTTTACAACAAAATGATTGTTTCAGTTTAAATGAGTAACTAGTTGTAGTGGGTTTAGGTGAATCGCACTCTGCCCGTTTGTACTAGAGTATAGAGTCAATTTGTACGAAATGAATCCATTCCCATCAAGTGCTGTAAGTAGTTTTCTCATGTGGTCAGCCCACACGTGTTTCGACTGGAGTCGTTTTCAAGGCCTTAATGAAGAGTTCCGGGTGTAGTGACCATAAGATGTGCGTTAGCGTCTGCTACAGTGCAATCCTGAAATGATCTCAGAAAATATCTAATAATAGGGATTAAACCCCAGATGGACTATCAGTTTTAGGCGTGTTTCAATGAAGATTCTGCAAATACTGTAAGATGTCTTGGGATATTCCCCAATGTTTATTCACGGATGGCTCATCACCATATGGCGACGAGCCAACCGCAGTGCATGGCAACACAGGGATTAAACCAAGGAAATTCTGTCTGACGTCCAATTTAAGGGCAATATGCCTTATGTGAATAAACATTGTGGAATATCCGGGACATCTTTCTGTATGGATTCATTTCTTATAAATTGACTGTATGCTCTAGTACATACGGCAGAGCGCGATTCACCTAAAGCCTCACCTAAAGCCACTTCAACTACAGTTACACAATTTTAAGGTCATTTTGGGTGGACCTTATGGGATTGGTGACGCTGCTCGCAAACGTCCATTAATAGTGTGGTCCAGTGCACTCCCTAGGTTTCGAACCCCCACACACTTCCGTTCAGTTTAAATGAGAACTGCAATGCCTTGATTTCCCATATCTCAACATGACCATCAGGTTGGGATCCTAATTATGTTAGATATGCTATCATGGATTTTGGCAGGGTCATCAATATGCCAGGCTAGACGACTGCATTATTTCTCAGAACTATTCTGTGGATCTGCATTTGTCCTGTTCAGCAATATGAGGCCACCAATCTACTTGACCTATTGGAGCAGCTACCAGTAGTGCAAAAAGGATACCATTTTTTTCAAGGGAAATCATGATAATGTACATGGTAGGTAATACTTACAAATGTCAACATGAGCAGATCAAGGGGGGCCTCATCAACTGCCTCCAGTGGAGACAAAAAACAGGCAATCTGGTGGGATCTACTATCTATGATGACGGTCACTGTTTGGCCATGATGGTGTGTGCAGCGATCAACTCAGGGTGCCATGCTCCCCATCTGCTCTGTAAATGCATTCCCAAGGGTAGTACAGCGAGGATCCATTCAACTGCCATACAACACCAGAAACTTGGAACAGGAGACTGTCATATGAGAACCACTGCAAATAAAAACCTTGTTATGGAAAGATATAGGCCCACACCCACTGGAGAATGAGCAGCAGTTCTTAACTTTGTAAACCACTCCTTATAAAGAGAAGAAATCACTACCACGGCATGACAATCTATGGACCTATAGACTGAAAGAATTGAATTGTGCGAGGGAACATGCAAAAAGCCAATTCGGTGCTTTAGTTGGGTCCAAATATTAAACAGAGATTAGAGATTCCTCCAGGCCTGTTTGAGCACCACAACTTTGTTCTGCTGAACATGCATGTGAATGTCAATTCCAAAACGGTGGCCTATCTACTGAAGGCTCAGCTCCCTGGTGGGGATGTGAGGGCAAATATACATTATCTGCAGCTAAATACTTACAATACAGGCAATCCACAAATCAGACTCATTTAGACCCACAGAGACAGGTCATAAATCGAGTTGGAAAGATGCTGGCTAAGAGAGAGATGAGAGTGCAGGAGAAGGAACTGGTGCATAAAGAGTTAACGATGCAGAAAGAGTAGGTGGTGCAAAAGAGAGCTGGTCTACTGAAATGTGTTGTGTGCTGTGTATTTTGGGATTTCTTTGAATATAGCGTTAGACATGTATTTCTCCTGTTTTATTGAATTAAACACATTTTACTTTAGGCTCTTCTGCGACATTCTATATTGAATTTTAATTATTGCGAATATTGAATGAGGATTAACTTGATATTACATATCAGATTTCTAAATGCTTATATTTTCTGTTGACATGTTTTATTATATGTTTATGTTGGATCATTCAGAGAGTTAATGTCACATTTCGCAGTTATTGATTACTTATTTCTAAATACTTTATTACAAGAATCAATCTTAAAGTAACGTCTTTTTATTTTCCCCACAAAAGATGTTTGTCACATATTTCACACATATTCACACTTATCCCACAGAGCTTAATACAATGCTGATCTTTCACAAAATCGCGTTCCTAAAGAAATAAGTCACACTCTGCGCTGCAATGAACATTTATTTCCATTTGTCAAAAAAGTTAAATGAGATCACTAAAAGAAAAGATAAACAGTTTACAAAACCAACACTATTTTCAAATGTCTAATGAATGCTTATCATGTCCCGTTTCCCCCACAGAATCCCAGAGAAACCACAGTGAATTACATAAAAGAAATGAAATTACACAATGTTAATGTTATTGTCTATAAAAGGTTTAGGGCCTCATTACACGGTAGGCGGTGAGCCATGGCGCTATTAGCGCCATGGCTCATGCCGGTAAAATACCGGCACCGCCTTGGCAGAAAGGGGATTTACCGCCCCATTCCAAGGTTGGAGGGGCGGTAAATCCCCCTTCCGCCATTGCCCTTCCCCATTCCCATTTCTGCCCCATAGGGCTCTATGGGAATGGGGAAGGCGCTAATTACGGCACCGCAATTTTGCGGTGCCGTAATTAGCTCCGAGGTCCCTTAGCGGGTTGGTTTTTAACGCCTGCAAAAGGCAGGCGTTAAAGCACCAACCCGCTAAGGGACCTCGTAGTAAGGCGGTAGGGATTTACCGGTACCGGTATTTTACCGGTACCGGTAAAACCCTACCGCCATCCGTGTAATGAGGCCCTAAGTCAGCACGTTTTAAATACCAACATTAAAGCACAAACACATACCTAGTACTAGAATTTACTTTTTCCCAAATATAATCACAACCTATCTGACAAATTAATAATTGGCTCACACAACAACACCGGTGACCAACACTCACATTAAACATGCTGCAAGGTTTACCAAGCAGGAGGGAGAACAATCTAGGGTGAAGGTGGTGAAAGCAGAAGCTGAAGAGCAGGAGGAGGAGGTGGTGAAAGGAGAGCTTTGGAGCAGAAGGCAGATGAAAGTCCTAAGTATAAGATGGTAAAAAGTGGACCTGAGGAGCATCAGGTAGTACGATATTAGAAGAAGGAGGAGCTGAGGAAAAGATAGAAGGAGTAGGAAAATGGCAAAGGAACAGCAAATGAGAAGAGGGACAGAATACGACGAGTAGTTTGTAACAAAGGAAGCCAAGAATTCGAAAAGAAACCATAGAGAGGTACATTTACACTTCAAGCCTACAAGTAGAGTGAGAATTTTGGGAGTAGATATTAATATTGGTTAAGATTTTAAGAGGCCAAGGGGAAGCCAGATCCTGGTGGTTAGAGCAGGGCATGTCCTCTTAGGCATGATCTTACTTTTGGGTGACAAGAATGAGGCTTTGTGGGATAGAAGGCTCAACTATGTAGGACTTTGGGGGAGAGAAGATCACAGGGGTCAATTCAGAGGCACTCCAACTCAACCTCACCCTCCCTTCAAGAAGAACCACCTCAATCAAAAATCCAGAGTACAGAAAAGACTGGTGGGCCAAGATCTGGCAATACATCGAAGTTGAAATCCTTGGTGGTTTGGCCACTAGTAGGGAGCCTGCATCTTTGGCCCACCAAAAGTGTTGAAAAGACATCCCTGATCATTGATTGAAAGAGACAACCACTCTCTTGGTTATCATTAACCCCAACAGAACCCCAAAATTGTGAGTTAAACTGGGCAGGGAATCGATTTGCTTGTTTTTATGGAGAGGATTGGTTTGGCGTGAGCTGCACCCTACGAAGAACACTTTCTTAAATGAAAATTCACAGAAATAACTGACTTATTTGCCTCCACTCTTTGTCAGCAACAGGAAGGCATTCCCATTGTCTGTGCCGGCAAGGCCGCTGTGGCAGCACAGCGCTCATCTTTGTTGGAAGTTGCCATGGAGCCTGAAACAATGCAGAGCGCTTGCGCAATGCTCCGTGCATCTCCTCCATCGGCTTCCCAGCACATTGCATATCACCATGGCAACACTTTACAACAAGTCAAACAAATAGTAGTTGCATAGCGCTCTCTCTGCTTCTTATTAAAGTTCTGTTCGCTCGTCTAGCAGCCACTCGTTTCTTTGCTGTTTTTTCTTCTGGTTTATGACCTTTGGCCTGACTCCTATTCTTCATCAGGATTACCACTGTATACTTCAAGCATACACTCTTTGTTGTACAGACCATGTCTATGCTTTCAACGAATTGCGTTTTATATTACCCTTGAATTAACTTTGTTTCTTGTTTGTCTTCTCCACTGATATTTTGGAACTCCTGTTTTATGATATTGGCGCTCTGCTGTTATGGACTGGCACTGTGCACTCCTTCCCTCACTTAGTGCGTCCTCGTCCGATTCGGGGAAGGGTTCACTAACACTATTAACCCATCAATGTTCCCCTTGTATTCATTACCTACCAGATTTCCGGTTCAATATCCTGCACACATTCATTAAGGACATACCTGTCAACTCAACACCCCGAGGTTTAACCTCATTAGCACTAGGTGAGAGATAGTTTCATTATCTATTATCATCCTATAATAATATATGTGGAAAAAAGTATTTCATGAAGTGCTGTTTACTTTACAAAGAAGTACTGATTTTAAAACCTGGAATCAACCATCAGGTTTCCATCCATACAGATATTGAGCACACTAAATCCAGGTTAGTTCAGGTGGCAAATAAGTGGGATTTCATAATTTAAGTGTTGTCCTATAGTGCTAACATTGTCCCTTTCTTTCCCCAGACGTTGGAAGGAGGGACGGATACAGGGTAAATATATTTAAAAAGTATATATGGACAGAGATATTTACATTGGTTCATCTTTGTTGCACAATAAATACTTTAGTAAAATCTAAGTTGTTGTCTCTGCCTCTGCTGATCTCCTCTGCACTTCATGGCTGTGGTATCTGAAGTAGGATAGACAGCTTAGCCTCGGGAATCACACAATCCAGAGATAATCAAGGTGGTGCCATAAACGTGGATATGAAAGAGGCTTAGTCAATTTCCACTGCCACAGCTAGAAAAGGAGGGACTTTCACAATCTTCCGTTAATCCTCATTCCACTGTTTCTCACTCGGATGACAGAACATCAGATGAATACCATTTCTGGAAACCCACTAGTGATGTGACAGATTTCAAAGACTCTTAATAAACCAAGAACTGAGTCATCTGTTTTCCTGGATCTTACAGAGTCATGAAGACAGGACAGATGTAAAAAGAAGATCCAGCATCGCTGTTGCCAAAGCGGGCCCAAGGTTATTTCCGCACAGCACATGCAGCTGATCCTTCCCTTACAAACCATGGTGCATACCTTGGATATGGTGTGGGGTCCATCAGAGCAAGTAACCCAGATTTTTTGGGAAGTGGAATTTAGCTCTTTCAAATGATCAAATTAGAGGAGGAACAATTCTTCACACAAGTAGAGCTGGAAGAAGGAGAGGCTGTGAACCACATGATGGAGACATGTCAGCCATCCACACCTGCATCCAGGTTTCCATCCAACCCTATCCAACCAGCTAACCTGAAAAGTTCTTACAGGAGTTAGTAAAGGGGGAATTGGCCGTTCATGAGCAGTTGAATCTGACAAACCAAAATACATTCGACCCTTTATCTCTAGTACAAATGTTAATGCTAGCACACAATCAGAAAGCTTCTATATGACCTTTGAAAGGACAGTAGAGGCAGTCAGATGAGACAAGACCTGCTAGACCCAATATCTAACATAACCTCTAATGGACAAACTTCAGTCAGCATTTTAAATCCTGGCAGAGGATGGGGAGACCACATTGAAACTCTAAGAGACAACATGCTAGGGCAACTCTGGAATGATTCCGAATACCCATCCCAACAACTTCAGTATGTGAGGTTGTCAACCCAGGAGATTCCCCCAACATGCATCTTTCAAATATGGACACACGTATAAATGATAACGTTAACAGAGGTCAAAGTCTGGCTCATCATGAATCAAATTGACTAATTATTTAATTTTGTGAAGCCTAATATTAAATAATATATTTCCTGACTTGTTAAATGTTTCAGCATGTTGCAATACGTTTCCTTATATGCTCCACTCTCCTCTTTCTGTTTCTTATATTTTCAGTGGCAGCTGCTGCATCTACCTAGAACAGAAACATGATGGTAGCTTGGCAAGCCACCTGCAACACGGCTGCTTTAGTGGAACACCCTGTGCCTCAGACCCCCTTCAGCGTCCATCTCATTGGAATACACTTATTATATCACCATATGATTATAACAAGAAGAGGAGGTATATTTGGACTAAGCTATGATAGTGAGAGTGGGGTTTGCTCCATGCTAAATGAATAAATCAGCAGGAATGAAAAATGGCTGGACTATGAGAGTTGAGTCCAAAGACAGGAGCTCATCAATTAGGCATCCCTCTTATACAATTACAAAAAGGGGGAATTTTTCACACAATTCTCCACCCTTGGTGCCATGTTCACCAGACTACTACAGGACATAAAACATTGAATCACTTCTCTCATAAGTGACACTTACCAACATGATTCAGACTGCACCATGGCAAAGTGCAGTGTCAGCGTCTCGGGACCCGATTCTGTTTAAGGTGCAGTGAGTATGGTAAACACCATGCTTGACTGTGTCTTTTCTTGACGCCCAAGTACTGCCCTTATTTTCAGGGGCTCATGGGAGTTGGCACAGAGCACAGCACTGCTGTGTCCCAAACTGCCTGGATTCCACCTGTGTGTTTAAATGAATGTGCACATTTCTAGGTTTTGGCAGCAGTTTCGTAGAATTGCATGAGATTTGCAATTTAACGAAAGTGTGCCAAAAACATCCCTTGCTGGCACCCATACATTCCCAATGATATTGATAAGGGTTAACAGATTTCATCCACAATCCCTACGAGAACATCTTCCGTATGGGCAGTTTTTACGCACTAGACGTAATTGCAGTACTAAAGAGGACTATGAAGTTAACAACAAAAGGCTAAGTATAAAATTGAAAGAAAAGGGATACCCTGCCCACATTATCCGCAGATCATTAAAAAGAGCTCGACACAAAAACAGGCAGGACTGTTTAGTGAAACAACCAAAAATTGTAGAGGAAAAGATTACCTGTGTGTCCACATTTTCTCCAATTAGCCATGATCTGCATAGACTCATTATAAAAAACTGGGGAATGATTTCAACTGAGGACTTTAAAATCAATAAGCTCCATTTTGCATTCAAAAGAATGCCAAACTTAGGTGACAAACTGGTCCACACCTACCCTTTCACAAAAACTAGAGTCTCCCAAACACAAACTACCTTGTGGGGCCTCCCATCGGTTATTGGCCACTTTAAATGCGGCAATTGTTCTTTATGTCGATTGACAGGCAATATAAAAGACATAGATCTGAAAGGTAGAAAATGGAGCCTAAAATCATTTACAAACTGCAACACAAAGTGGGCAATTTATGGTATAAAATGCTGTGAAGTTTGTTATATATTGGCAAGACAAAAAGACTGGTGCGACAAAGGATTTGTGAGCACTGATCATGTGTAAAAAATGCCACACCAGATAAACCCTTGGTGGCACACTACAAAGAAGCACACCATAACCAGGAAGACATCTACTGGTTTATAATTGAGACCGTCCCAGCACTCCCCGGTGGGGGCGATTGAGATTTGAAACTGCAGAAGCTGGAACAAAAATAGATTTATCAATTTAACTCTGTAAAAGAAGGCCTTAACATCGCAATTGAGTGGGGATTATTCATCCATTGAAAAAGTATAGTGTGGTAATTAATATTATATCAAGCATCCATATTAACATCATGTAATTAATGACTGAGAATTCAATTAACCATCTGAGCTTTGGCATATAGCTATGATGCAAAGAGGAATACAACAGGGTCATCTTTTAATACATCCAAGATGGCGGGTTGTTTCGAGACAGATTAACACACAGATTCATGGAATTATTTGCGCCAAAAAACAGGGATTTGTGCGCCATTCTGATCGCAAATCCCCATTTGTTAAACAGGGATTTGCAGGCAGAATGGCGCACAAATCCCTGTTTTTCGGCACAAATAATTCAATGAATCAGCCCCAAAATGTCAACTGACTAAATAATATGGCCAGCGGCCATTGGTCCGTTCACTCCGATTCGAATCCGACGAGCACATCCAAGATGGCAGACTGCCGTCAAAAGGGTGACATCATTACGCGCTAAGCTAAAAGACATCGATCAAATGATCATACGACTGCCTTCGAATTTTGAAATAACAAGCAGAGGAAGAGCTGGGAGTTAATCGAACAAAGATACTACTAAGTAGTTTTTGAAATAACAAAAGCCCCTTCTTCGAGCCAATATGGTCATGAATAGGTCACAGAAAGCCTAAAATTACAAATATGGTTAATTTGCAGATATAAACACGAAGCGTGTGGAGCCGCACTTTGACACAAGTCACGCAACTGTTCCGAAGGACGAAAGACCAACCGCCCACTGAAAGAAACATAGGCAAACTTTATACACAGCTCCTCGTTCTCACAAGGTGATAACTTAAATCTTAAGACTGCCGATAATGAGTAAAACAAACTCGACATCTGAAACAAAATATTTCTTTGTTGTTTTTCTGTCGTTAAAACAGGAAAGCACAGAGAAAAAGACAAACTAACACACCACAATGAGGATCGTAAAAAGATAACAGAAATAAATGAAATAAAGTAAGGAAACAACATTACTGTAACAAGAACAGTTGAAAAATATGTGAAACTTCATGAATAGCATACTCAAGAATATTTGCTCTTTTTGATGTGTTACAGAGTGTGCAATCAAATCCAACTGTTGCCCAACTACGCAGATATTGTGCTTAGAAAGGGCTCCCCGTACCCCATGCAAGAAATGTAAGGTTAGTGATAGTCTAATCCCATATCAAACAGAGAATGCCATAACTTTTGAAATTTGTTTTTAGTAACCAATAGCATATTTTGTTTTTTACAGCTACTTTTGCTCCAAAACAAGATGAATGTGGGGCAACAGTTTATTGTTACATGAATGAGTGTACAAAAAAAGAAAACGTCCTGAAGACGGGCCCACTTAACCACATGATAAGAAGTTATCTGATCATGTTGTGTTACTAAGTGGACCTAGAAACACTAATAAGTGTTGACACATAAAAGAAACATTTTCATCCTTGTTTGGAAGTAGGCTAGGGGGTTGATAAAAGACCATACCCTCTGCACTATCTAAAACTAACCTCACAATCACCCCCCACTAAATCTAAAGTAGGGTTTTTGATGAAATATGTGTTGTTTTCAATTTAATTTTCAGTGGGACACAATAGTGAATGTATTTTATTGTGTTTTTTAGTATGTTTTTTTGTATAAAATAATATTTAAAATATGTATTTGATCATGGCATAAGGTGTAGTTATAACTCCTTTTCCTGTTTCTATATATGGTTTAAGAATTGTCACACCGTTTTGGGTGCAAGGGAGGGAAGCTAGCATGGAACCCTTATAGATATCACTGGTTCCTGGTCCTCATCCACCTAGACCCCGAAAAAAAAGAGGACCACCAAGCTCACATGCAGCATTTACCCATACATTCCCTGCAGCAGCACCTGCTGGGATTTTCACAGGCCGGATACAAGTAGAAGAAAGGTGGAAAAGGCTTGAAATTATATAGCATTTATTTAAAAAACAAAAGATTTATACAAAACAAGAAGAGTGAAAAGGAACACCATTATTAAGGTGGAGCATTACAAGGAGCAAGACAAAGTAACTATCCTTTTGTGCAAAAGGAGTAAAAACAGAGGAAATAGGACACCTTTAGAGATTGAAGCAGGAGTAAGACAGTGCAGTGTTTGAAGATTTGAAGATTTTAAGTTTTAAAGTACTTGTAGCTTTCCAAAGTTGAAATCAGATCAAAGAGGAAGTCAGAGATGTTGAAGGAGTAAAATATTAAAAAGGAAGGCCATCAGGAATAGGCAGTAGTGTTGAAAATAAGAGCAAGTGCAGAAGAAAAAAGGGAGAAAAGTGGAGGTAAGAAGTAAGATCGCAAAAAGGTGTAAATGGAGTAAAGTGGACATAAGTGCTCTTGATGAAGGATTCTAAAAGAGAGAAAAGGGTAAAGTGGAAGGGTAAGGAGTTAAAATTGAAAAAAGATCAAAGATGTTGCAAGAAGGTAGATTTCAGTGTGATGGAGGTCCATGATCTGGTGGCTCAAGGCCGAGCAAGAAAACATAAAGCCAATCTCAGTGTAAATGCCCTGGCTGTCCTTGTGGATTAGGTCATAGCACATGAGGATGTCTTATTTGGTGTTAAGGAGCACCAGACCACTCTCTCCACCAAAAATGACCTATGGGACACACTTTCCCATAAAGTGAATGCTGTATCAAACACCCAACATGTAGTTGAAGTAATGAAGAGTCGTCAGTACGATATCAGATGGAGGGTTAGGGAAAAATAACTGCAGAGTAAGGAACACAGAAAGGGCACTGGCAGTGGATTACCATATGATCCCAATTACTGAGCAACAGAGTTGAAGGTCCTGACTACCGTGATCCTTGAGTGTCCTGGAGGTGTAGAAACATTGCATGACAGTAAGTTTGTTTGTTTATTCATTTGTTAGGCGCACCAGACTCATAAGTAAAAGGGCTCAGCAGTATGGAGATGCAAGGCTTAAAAGGTTGCGAAATATGCACAGGATACAGTATTTACATGATTGCAGGATATACCATTTTTACATGATTACAGGATATACACAATGTACACAATAGGGGCAAGGACTAAGAATGGCCAATGTAGTTACAGAAATAAGCAATAAACACTGTACAAAAAATATATATGACATAAATGTGGCCCTATGTATAACACTTAGGCTCCCAAGTAGACTAGATTACACAAGGTCTTCAAAAGTTAACGCAGTAGTACACAATTAATGCAGGGTGAATGGTCTCTTCAGATGTGGGCAGTTGGGTAACCAACGGGTACTGGGAGACGAGGGGTCAGTAGCAATATGTTTTATTACATTTTTTCTGAAATGTAGGTAGGGTTGGTCTGCTCTCAGATCATGAGGCAGTGAGTTCCAGAATTTAGCTGCCTTTACAGTAAAGCTATTACCCCCAATAGTGGTGAGCTTGTATTTAGATATGGTCAGACAGTTAACATTCCCAGTTCTGGTAGGTCTGAGAGAAGTTCTTCTTTGGAGTTTATCTATAAGGTAACTGGGGGCTGCGTTATTAAGGGCTTTGTAGGTCAGGGAGAGCGTTTTTAGTTGTATTTTGTTGGAAGTGGATAACCATTTGTGTTGGCGTCTCAAGGAGGAGATGTGAATTTTCTTATTTATGCCTGGGGCTGCTCTTAGGGAATTGTTTTGTAGTGTTTGGAGCTTTTGGATGGTAGATTTGTTGGCACCACTGTAGAGGGCATTACAGTGGTCAATTCTGGAGAGTATTAGGGCTCTAGCCAGGATTTGGCAGCTATTGTTAGAGAGGAACGGTTTACCAGCTCTGAGTAGCTTGCAGGTGTAAGCTGTGGCGGAGGGAAGGGATTTGACCTGTTTATCAAAGGACAACGTGGAGTCCAAGTAGAATCCAAGGGTTTTTACTTCCTTGGAAACTTTGATAGTGTTTCCGTCAATATTAAATGAGGAGAATTCTTGGCCTAGTTTTTTAATGTTGGCCTGCGAGCCCAGAATTATTAGTTTGGTCTTATCATCGTTCAAGCACAAGCCATGAGTGGCCATCCATGCTTGGATGATAAGGTAAACTTTGCTCACCAAACCGTGTCTGTACTGTAATCCCCAGAAAGCGGGAGGAGAATCTGAGTATCATCTGCATAATTAGTGTAGGTGATACCCAGATGGTCCAGATGGTCAAACAGTGGCTTAGTGAAGATATTGTAGAGGGTTGGCGAGACGCAAGACCCTTGGGGAACACCGCATATGATAGGGGTTGGGTCGGCGGCTGACGAGGGGGAGAAGACTCTCATAGTTCTCTCACTCAGGAAGGACTCAATCCATTTGATGGCTCCCGTGGAGAAGTGGGCCGCAGAATCAAGGTGCCGGCATAGGACCTTATGATTGACCAGATCAAATGCGGCAGATAGATCAAGTAGGAGCAAGAGTACTGTCCTACGTTTGTCTCTCTGCTCGTCTATTTGGGACTTTAGGTCGATTAAGGCTGTCTCTGTTCCGTGTAGTGGATGGAAACCAGATTGTCTGTTGCCTAGGAGTTTGTGCAGTTCAAGGTGTTTTTGAATTTGGATATAGGCGGCTTTATCTAATATTTTTAGTAGAAATGGGACCGTAGTAATGGGCCGGTCATTAGTAGGAATGAGAGGATCTAGTGTCTGTTTCTTGAGGAGGGGGAGCACCCAAGATTGTTTGAGGTTAGCAGGTATGGTGCCTGTGGCAAATGAGGCATTTATCAGTTTAGTTATGAATGGGGAGAGTTCTCTGGCAGCATCTTTTATTAGTTGTGCTGGGCAAATATCGCCTTTACAGTTTGAAGGCTTCAATGACAGGATCATTTTTTTCTACCTCCAAGATAGACATTTTAGAAAAATGGAAGGTAGTATTGTGTGCCGATGGTGGAACATTAGGCAAGAGGGTGTTGGGTGAGTGTTGTAGATTCAGTACTTCTTTTTTTTTGTTGAATTCTATTTTGGAGTGTGTTAATTTTATTAGCTAGGGCATGTTGGATGTCTGTGCACCAGGATTTGTCCTTGGTGCAAACATCCGGTATAGCAATTGGGGACTCTAGTTCTTTGAGTATAGAAAAGAGTTCTTTCATACTCGAGTTAGAGTTAGCAATATGCTCATCGTAAGAATTACGTTTTGCCTGGCAAATTTCCATCTTGTAATGTGAGGAAAGTGAGGTTAATTTGACTTTGTTCTCACTGGAGGAGCAAAGTCTCCAATTAGTTTCACTTTTATTCTTTAAGGTGCGAAAGTCTTTAAGTTGTGGTGTGAACCATTTGTTTAAGTGGGCTATTGGTTTGCTCGGTCTGAGTTTGACAGGGGCAATTTTGTCCAGTGTGGTGAGCATAATGTTGTTAAATTCCTGAACTAGGATGCTAGGATCAAGATTTTCTATTAGTGCATTGAGAGTAGGCAGAATGGCAGGGATAACACTTTTTTTGCTTCTTGTTGAGCATGGTGGCGCTAGTGGTTGAACCAGTGGAGAGGGTCTTATAGTAGATAGGTGGAAGGACACCAGAAAGTGGTCTGTCCACGATAATGGCAGGATGAAAGAGATGGTAACTGAACAGTTAAGGTCAGATATCCAGTCCAGTATTCTCCCTTTTAGGTAGGTAGGTTTGTTAACTTTTTGGGTGAGGCCTAGTGCGTTGATTGTGTTGGCGATATCTGTTGCATTTGTATCCATTTGGTCATTAAATCCTAAGTTGAAGTCTCCTAATAGGAGTAGTTGCGAGGTAGGTTTAAGGTTATTCATAATTATATTATGCAGATCTTCCTCAAAGGTACCCAGAGGGCCAGGCGGTCTGTATATTAGGTGCAAAGTGAGGGATTGTGAGTTATTTATCTGAAGTTTGGTAGTGGGAACTTCACATGATTGTGATAGATGGGTGGGGGCTAGACTAAGGCCAAGAGCAGTTTTAGAAATAATGGCAATGACGCCACCTCGGGCATTGTCTCAGTCTTGTCTAACTATGGTGTAGCCAACAGGAATATCTAGCATAAGAGGGGGTCCTGCTGCATTATGGAGCCATGTTTCCGTAATTGCGAGGAAATCCAAGTTCCCTTCAGTGATTAGGTTGGCAATATCGGTAGCATGTGCAACAAGTGATCTTGCATTGAAAAGCGCTCCTTTGAGGGGGGGAGCCTCAGATGCTTTGTTGACTTGGATAGGTTTGTCAGAGTTATTATGACAAGACTTGGGGTTATAGTTATTGAGCTGAGGGTTATTCATGTTCGAGGTGGACAGTGGTGGAGACAACTTTAAGTGGCTGGGTCTCAGGCTAAGTTTATGGTTAGTTTTAAGGTTAGTGGCCGATAGGGATCTTCTCAAGGGTTCATATAATTTAGTTAATCTAGCATGGAGTCTGTCATTTCTATTGGACGTGGTGCATGGTAGAGAGGCGTAGGATACTGTCTCTGGGGCCCTATAGTGAATGGATGGATTCAATTGCACAATATTTGTAGCGGTTGGCAGGCTAGGGTCTAGGATAGGTACTAACGACTGAACCATGTGTTCTTGGCTTCTAGAGTACACATACATGGCAGCCACCATAGTACAGAGCAGTATTACTAAGTTTGGCATCCTTCCAATTCCAGTATCAAAGATGGTGTGGTATCAGAGATAGGGGATTCAGTTACAGCTAAGTGACGCAGATTGGTAAATGAAACTAGAAGGTGACTAGCATGACGCGTTCAACAGTATTGATAAGGGCATAGTGGCTAGCATAATGCGGTCAAAAACATTAATAAAATCATAATGGCTAGCATAATGCGGTCAACAACATTAATAAAAGCATGGTGGCTAGCATGATGCAGTCAACATCATTAATAAAAGCAAAGTATCTAGCATGACGCGGTCAACAACATTAGTCAAGGCATAGCATGAAGCAAACTAATGTCGGTGCAATGATAACGCACAGGCATGGAGATGGCAATAATGCGTCACCACAGCTAACAAGGGCAAGGTTGGAACAATGATGGCATTGGAATAGAAACTATGGCAGGTATGAGACAATAATTAAAATAACTAGGAATACACTGTCTACTGCGAGCAATCATGACAGGCATAGAGAATAAAAAACGATTTAGGATATGAAGCAAACACTGTCAGAATCCACATTTTAGGATGTGGAACTGCTATCAGACATGCAGTAAAGCACATTGGGAGCAGGTTATAGGCTGGGGCACGGCTGGTATTAGTTTGCAGTTCAGGCAAAGAGGCAAAACATTGATAGGAAGTGCGTTATGGGCTATAGTGCTGCTTAAATGAACTGCAAAACAAGTCTAGGCAGGGAGCAGGCAATGAAAATTTACACTTTATGGGCTATGGTGCTATTATCAAACACACAAAATTGCAAACAACAAGAGGCAGGTTATATTGTCTTTTGTAGTGCTAGCATACGTTATACAGAGAGTTCTGTGCCCTGGCCTCTGTAGTCTCTGTTCAGGCGGGACAGGAGCCTTTGTGTTGGTGTGCTATGCTGAACCCAGCTATGTAAGTGGCTCATCGACGAGGTGTAATCTGTGGGGTAGTTGCAGCAGGGGTCAAACAGCGAGTTCACATTAGAGGGTATGGAGATGATGACAATAGAGTCTTGTGGGGCTCACACGGCGAACAGGGCAAATAGGATGGCCTTTATCTGGCCTTCCTCGGGCCGCCGGCTTTCCGCCTGCCGGTGGATGTTGGTAGATAGAAAACACGAGGCGTTGCCTAGCAACAGATTCAAGCCTCACTTTGGTGCCGTGAGACGCCCAGTATTTTGTTTGCTGCGAAAACGGGTTGGATCAGCTGTTTCTGCACCGGAAGCAGCTTGAAGGCGACAGAACAAATCAAAATTAAATGCTGGCAATGCAGTGTGGGCCTCACCATGGATGGGTGTCTGCTACTGCAGTTCGTCCGCATAGGCAATCCCACGTGGTCGCCTGGTCAGGGGTCCTCTGTGGCTAAAGGTGAGGTGTTGGTGGGGGCTCCTGCCCTTGCCACCTTGCTGGAAGTCATTAACCCACCACCACTCTTATTCCCTTAGAAGCCGGTAAGATAGCTCAGCAGGTTGAGCGCTCACTGCTGTGATCTGAGTGTGATGTTCAAGTCGCAGGTTTGAATCACGGCAAGGCCAAAACAGCTTTTCATCCTTAGGAGGTTGATAAATGAGCACCAACTTCGGTTGCAAATTTTATTTTTATTTTTATTTATTTTATTACATTTATTTCCTCGCCCAGACCCTAAGGTATCACGGCGAGGTTACAGACAGCTTAGTAATGCATACATAGTAAGGGCCGGTATGGCACAATTACATTGGCAAAGGTCCATGAAATAAGAACAGTGGCATGCAATAGAATAACACATAATTGGAATATATACAGAAAAAAAATGGCAAAAGTACATATTTATACATGTTCAGCTGGCTTTGTTATTGGTATTGGTTAAATAACTAGATTTTCAGTAGTTTTTTAAACCCTGCAAGAGTTTCCTAATTTTTGATGGTGAGTGGAAGAGAGTTCCAATGTTTAAGGGCTAGATGTTGGAAACTAGTGCCCCCTGCTCTCCATTTCTTAAATCTCAGTAAGACCAGTAGTGACTGGTTATCAGATCTTAACGTTCTGGTGATAGTTTTTTTTTACAAATTACTTGGTTTAAGTAGATGGGTGCTTTTTCATGGAGGCATTTGAAGGTGGTGCATAGAGTTTTGAAGATAACTCTGGCTTTGATAGGTAAACAGTGGTGCTCTCTTCGGATTTTGGATAGATGATCTGATTTTCTGATGCCGAGAGCAGCCCGCAAGACTTTATTTTGTATCAGCTGCAGTTTGTTAAAGTTAGTGGTTGCGGTACCAAGAAATAGAACTTTACAGTAGTCGAGTCAAGAGAGGATCAGGGCCCTGGCTAATGTAATACAGTTCGTAGATGTCTGAAATTGGCGGCGGAGTTAGATAAGTTTTGAGGTGTAGGATGTGGATGATGAGAGAGTGCTTATATGTTTAGTTAAGGTGAGGTTGGAATCCAGATAGACTCCTAGTGTTTTAACAAGTTTGAGTACTGGGATGATGGTGCCATCTATATTGATGGTGGTGTAATCGGGATGAAGGGGGTTTATTTTAGATTGAGAGCCCACGATGAGTATCACTGTCTTGTCATTGTTGAGGCAAAGACTGTTCAAAGCCATCCAGTTTTGGATTATGGAATAGATTTTGTTTATCGAGAGTGTGTCTTGAATGTAGTTCCCCGATGGGGGGATGAGGATCTGGGTGTCACCTGCGAAGTTGGTGTAGATGACACCCATATTATCCAAGGCTGCAAACAGGAGTTTGATGTAGGCATTGTAGAGTGTGGGTGATAGGCAGGACCCTTGTGGTTTGCCTATTGGGACTGATATGGGATCAGCAGCTTCTTTGCCTATGGACACTCTGGAGGTACGTTCAGCCAGAAAGGATTTCATCCATGTAGTGGCATTATTGGAAAAATTGAAATCCTTGGCTAAAGTGGCACAGAGTTTATTGTGGTCCACCAGATCGAATGCTGCGGATAGGTCTAGTAGAAGTAAGATGCAGAGATTTCCTGTGTTCAAATGTTCTCTGTACAGTATTTTGGCGAAAGTGCTATATTAATAGAACATCATTATCATCCCTCTCTCTCAGTTTTAAACTATCTGTCCCCCAAAGCTGTCGTCCCACAATGTCCTGGGCAAATACACGTGTTTTGCATGTTGTGGGAGGCAACTGATGAGCAGAGGCAGAGGCAGACTGCAAATGTCGTTGCAGGTAACACAATGCCAGGAGATGTTTCTATGGAGGCTGCAGCAGACACCAAGTAAAACATCCCTCAACAGAACACCAGTATGAACTCCACAGACATTCATCTGGAGGATGCTGAGTTGTACGAGTACAATGAAGATGGAACAACCTCCATTGGCATGGAAGAAGCACTGGAGCAACCACCCATAACCAAGTCTACACTCATCAAGGAAGAATGGCTCTGCATTCGAAAACCACTGGTGTTGAAGGACCCCAGTAGCACCACATCTGTGCAGTCAACCAATGATTACAACCATCTCATTGTGAGTAGAAAATAAAAAAAACATTTGCCCCAGAATAAATAAGCGGTCATGTGAAAAGCCAAGAGGCTGTTGCAAAGAAGGGAAAATCTTTAACACTGTGGGGAATGCTGACATGATAAGTCTATTGGGGGCTGAATTGCAATTGAGACAGACATGGCCAAGCTTTAATTGTCTGTTGATTTCCATATTATTGCAGTTTCCAAGAGCACAGAATTACAAGTAGAAATGTATTTATTTATTTATTTATTTTGACATTCGTAAGGCACCTAAACCCTGAGGCATCAGGGCACTGTTGCAAACCAGTAACATGATACAAAAGCTTCAACAGAATTGCAACCTCCCGCCCACGACACACAGACAAGATAAAGTTCACAAAATACAGTGAGTCATTGTTCACTGGCTGGTTTAAGGAGGATCGCTATGCGAATAGCAAGTTTTCAGGGCTTTGTGGAAGGCCCAACATGAGTCTGCTGCTCTTGGTTCTGGGGGAGGGCATTCCAATGGTTCACGGCCAGCAAGGGGAAGGTCACCCACCTCCTTTGGCTCTTTTGACTTTGGGCTGGGATAGCCGATGTGCATGGATAGACCTAACCGGCCTGCTTGACTTTGATCTTGCAATTTTCATAGCAAGGTATTTTGGGCAGTGTTGCTCAGGCATCTGTGGGTAATAGACAATGTTTTGAAGATAATCCTTTCTCTAATAGGAAGCCAATGCCCCTTTTTTTGTAGAAGCAGTGATGTAATCTCTTTTGGGAATGTTTAAGGCTGCTCGTAGAGATTTATTTTGGATTATCTGTAAACTTATTGATGTTCCGTTTTGAGGTCTCAGCAAAGAGGACATTGCAATAATCCATTCTTGCAACCGTGATTGTTCTTACAATAGTTAGGCAGCTCTCAGGGGACAGGAACTGTCTCACTGACTTGATAAGTTTGGCAGTGTAAGCTGCCCAAGAGGCCACCACACTCACTTGCTTATTGAGTGATAGGGAGGCATCCAGATAGTTGCCCAGTGCTTTTACAGCCATTGATATGGTAATCTGGATTCTATCTGTCGTGAAGGCAGTGTACTGGGGGCTGAGCTTCTGCCACATAGCGGGAGAGGCTTCCAGTAAGATCACTGTCTTGTCGTCATTCAGACATATGTGGTTCATGGCCATCCAGGTATGGATAGTTGCGTACACTTTGTTGAGCCTGAGGGAGTCTTAGTTGTAGGAGCCTGACATGGGAAGGAGAATTTGGGTGTCATCTGCATAGTTGTGGTTGGATATGTCGATGTCATCCAATAGGTCAAATAGGGGTTTGGTGAATATCTTGTACAGTGAGGGGGATACGCAAGAGCCTTGAGGGACGCCACAGGGTATGGGGATAGGCAGGGCACTCGCAATGTCAGAGAAGACTCTCATGGATCTGCCTTCTGGGAAAGATGCTATCCAAGCAGTGGCCTTGTGGGAGACGTTAGCAGAGACGGTGAGGTGGTGACAGAGAGTGGTGACTGGTACATTACATTCAGGAAACTTGTTGCAACAATGGATTTTCCTTATTGGTCAAAACAACTTCAGATAATTTGTGATTTGCATGCCCCACCAAAAAACCCAATCATGAGCAAGTGTGAACAATGAAGTCAATATACCTGTAGCAATTAAGTGGACACCATACTACTTTCTCACGAGACCAAACAACTTGGCAACCCCAAATGGCTCTTTGATCTTGCAGGTGTGCTCGCTCTTTGGCAACACCTCTTGAGACTCCCATCTTGAAACATGTTGCTTCCCTTTTGCACATCCATCTCTATCCGTCTTGGGAACCAGGTGGATTTATAAAAAACACAGCCGAGACACTGCTTTTGGGGATTCATTTCTTGGATTTATTTGCTCTATTTAGCTTGCCACCTATAGTTCTAATGGACCGACATGTCTCAATGGGGGTCACAACCTAGTTCAACACTGTGGCAATGTCTGGACCTCAGTATTTGTTCTGAGTAAAATGTGTCCGTCAAAGCTGCTTCATTAATCGAATCAGCAGGAAGAAAGGTGATGTAATGCATTCCGTTCACAGCTCCTGTGTACTGCTCTGCCTTGCACCATAAACTGCAATCTGTGCAGTGCTTGCCCCTTTCTCCAAGGACCATGGCTGTCTGAACACTCACCGGGGAAGGAGGATACAATATAATTAAATGAACAGAACAGGAGCTCCCAAATGCGGCTGAATACTCTAACTGAAACTGCAACCTCTAACAAGGCCTAATTCCAAATGCAGGAGAATTGCTAACGTGGACGATTACTAAAGAATCGAAATCCATCCTACTTAATGTTTGCACTACGTGGCACTTCAGTCACCCTTTCAACAACTACCAAAGCAACATATTCTGAGTTCTGCTATCTACAAACAAAGCACAACTTAGTTCACTGCAAAGCCCGTAAAGTGTCCTGGGCCTAAACTCTGTATATAATAAGCAATATTGATTCTGCTCCTCCTTTCATTGTGTGATGCTCTCTTAAGTGTATTAATGCTAACTACAAATAGCATGTGTGCAAAAATGCTTAACAAAATGACAAAAATGCTAGTACTAAATGACCAGCTCTCCCTGCTAATAGAATTCACACAATCCTAACTGCCTTCCACGTTTGGGATGCTGCAGTTGAATCCCAACTTTCCTTCATTTAGTAAATTCATTAACTAATCTTGCTCCCCGCGCCCTATCAAAATCATCCTTGGGCATCCAAACATTAACACATTCGTATATTTTTTCAGCTCATGGAATATTCTTATGCAGTACATGCTAGGAAACAGCATCCTCGGTCCTCTGCACAATCTACCTAGTGCTCTGTGTAGCTCCCTCGATTGGGTGGGGGATAGGAAAGTGTCACCGGGGGACCAATCAGATGTTCTATCCAGACAATTCTGTGTTCAATCTCACCATTTCATTTGTACATCTTTGTTTGCACATGTTTCACGAGGGGAGTGGCCTCACCTGTTTTAATGGTTATGGACTTCATCGTCATTCCTTTGAACTGCTTTTTCGTAGCACCTTAGGACCAACTGACAGGAGCAAAATATGACAAGCAACAGGACAACGATGGGATCTAACACTTTTATGGCTATGCTCGTCCAGAAAAGAACCATGAAAATATGACAATTAACCAAACCTCCCAAAGGAGTGCATCAGAAATCAATTATCAAAATCCTGGCATGGGACATATGAGCAACAAGAACTGACTATTTTGGCACAGACACCAACCTCCATGGTGTTGAGGAGATTGAGTGTGTAGCGGTTCTACAGTGCCATTAATCTGATGGCTCTCAACTCTTCTTTGATCACATTGAGGCCATGTTTGGTGTCATTTGCTATCTGGATCAACTGTCAGAGCATAATTTGTAAAGACTTTGCATTTGCAGCTGTCTGTATTCCTGCAACGAGCAGGGAGGTAATAAATATCCATGTCTTGAGGAAGAACAAGTATTGATCAAGAATGGCCTTAAGCTTTTCTATCAAATCTTGAGAAAAATTGTTTGAATGTTTATGGTGTGGAAGCCCATTGATCAGCAGGCCCACTCGTAGGAAGAGGGCACAGGTGACACTGTGGGCAGGGGCACATTTATTATGGAGAGATGGCCACCTGGCACAACGAGAATAGGGTAATGCAAAGTTATTAGGGAACAGATCCCTCTTCAGAACGGTGGGAGCTGGACATATGAAAAGCTCCCACATGTCCACAAAAGTCCATAGACACTGCAGATCCTCCACTGAGTTATGGAAAATCAAGTGTTATATTGCCTCATCCATTTGTACCACTGGGTACTCTGCAATTTCCTCTGAAACACATAGAGAATTGTGTAAGTATCTGTACTTTATTGAGACAATCATGTTGCTTTATCCAGGTCAGTTGTTTTATACATTGTCCACACAGATCATAACATGTCTCATTGAAATGTGCCACTACTTCCTCCAAAAAGCCCACAAGTAATCCTGTTCTACACCCCATCAGTCCCTTAACCCACTGATTGTTGTGAAAAACAGCACCTTCCAGCTGTACCTGGGGTCTCATTCTGCACCTCAACTGCTCCTGCATGTTATTCGCAGAGCATTCATTGTTGTCTGCTTCTAACAACCCACACACCCTAAATAGGGCCAGGTGCACTAATGATTGTGCTATTAGAATTGGCATGTCTTGGGGAATAAACAGTGAGAGTATGGCAATTGCAAGGGGAATGTAAGATCAAATGTCATTTGATTTCCCTCTTGTCACCTCATGCATGCGATTGTACCGTAAATTGTCTATGTCGGGGGGGGGTGCACATCTGAAATACTGTCCAAAAGAATCTCCTGATCCACAGTGGCCCTTTTGCTTCTGGGCACGGATACACTACTATTTGCCAAACCAGATGCTACTACAGTATCATTATACCCCCCTTTCAACCCGCAAACATATAATTCTTGTCACTAAAATGGAGAAAAAAAAGAGAGGGAGAGACAACCAATACACAAAGAG
The DNA here is from genome assembly GCF_040938575.1 of Ambystoma mexicanum. Classification (NCBI taxonomy): domain Eukaryota; kingdom Metazoa; phylum Chordata; class Amphibia; order Caudata; family Ambystomatidae; genus Ambystoma; species Ambystoma mexicanum. The sequence goes on along the minus strand of NC_090934.1, from coordinate 812,331,290 downwards.
ACAACCAATACACAACATTCTTCTTCTAATTCTATCCACTGTTCCTGGAGGCAGAGAAGAAGAGTTTGCATTTGCTCATCGGAAAGGACGCACTGATTTCATAAATGTCAATACCATATTAAAAATACTCATCATTAGGGAACCCCATTTTATGTCCTGCTCCTGTGGAGAGGGGCCAGTGATGGTGTCCTTTTCAACATCTGTTTGGTGAATCCAAGTCTTATGTCCTTCATCCTTCACAGTGGTGGGTGTGGCATAGATGACCCTGTAGGACCCTTGAAATATTCTTTCGTTCCACTTTCTTATGAATGTCCACACAAAAGCTCAATCACCTGGGAAAAGCTGTGGTTGGTGCATAGATGCTGGGTCGTTGATCTCCGATGCAGCCGGCTTTTGTGGATGTAGTCCATATTATCCCAATTACTCAGGAACAGAGTTGAAGGTCCGGGCTACCATGGACTGAGTGTGGCCTTGAGCACCCTGGAGGTGTTGAAACATTGCCTGAGAGTAAGCCCTTAACCCACCACCACTCTTATTCCCTTAGAAGATTGTAAGGTAGCTCAGTAGGTTCAGCGTTCACTGGTGTGATCTGATTGTGATATTCAAGTCGCAGGTTCTACTCATGGAAAAGCCAACCCAGCTTTTCATATTTATGATGTTGATAACTGAGCACAAACTTCGGGTGGTTGATAATTACATGTAAAATGTTTTCTGTAAAGTATTTTGGCAAAGTGCTATGTACATAGAACAGCATTATTATCCCTCTTTCTCAGTTTTAAACTATCTGTCCCCAAAGCTGTAATCCCAAATGCCCAAGGCAAATACAAGTTATTTGCCTGTTGTGGAATGCAACTGATGAGCAAAGGCAGACTTGACTGTATATGTCTTTGCAGGCACCCCAATGCGAGGAGATGTCTCTACGGAGACTGCAGTGGGCAACAAGTAAGACATCCCTCAACAGAACACTAGTTTGAACTCCACAGACATACATCTGGAGGATGCTGAGTTGTATGAGTACATTGAAGATGGAAACACCTCCATTAGCATGGAAGATGCACTGGAGCAAACACCCATAACCGGGTATACACTCATCAAGGAAGAATTGCTCTGCATCCAAAAACTGCTGCTGTTGACGGACCCCAGTAGGACTACATTGGTGCAGTCAACCAATGATTACTGTCATCTCATTGTGAGTACAAAAAAAACAGACTTTTGACCGAATAAATAATGGGAAATGTGAAAGGCCAAGTGGCTGTTGCAAAGAAGGGAATCTCTTTAACTCTTTGGGAAATGCTGACATGATGAGTCTAGTGGGGACTCGAGTGCGATTGAGACAGATAGGGCCAAACCTTTAGGGGCCGATTCATGGAACAAACGTGCACCGAACATCTCAGTGCAAGCTGGCGCAAGGTGGCGCAAGCGTGAAAAAGCAAGCGCACGTGCACGTGTGCGGTTCAAGGAAGAGCCTGCGCGTGTCTTCCACTGGTTGTGCGCCAAATCCGTGCATGGCACACACGGGCGCACACGTCATTGCAACAACCTGAACGCCGTGCGCGACGCACACAGGGAAAGCACACAACGTCGGCGCACACAACAAAAAGGGGGTAGGTCACGGGGCGTAACACGCAGAATGGGGAACAACGCGTGAAAAAGAAGGCGTAACTGGGGAAGTACTGCAGGGAAATACACGGAACGCACACACGCACACGAACAACTCGTATTCATGGATTTGAATTTGGAAAACAATTGCACGCTAAAAGGCGCGCACAGGTGACAACACGTCCGCCACAGGAAGGCAGGAGTAAGCGTCCCAGCGCACAGTATAAAAGTGCACACAAACAACAAGCACGCATATGCAGCTACGATGAATGCCCCATTTGTCGCAGCACTGATCGTGGGACACCGCAGGAGGAGGAGAATAGCCAGGGCCTGCATTTTTTCCCCCCGGACTAGCCTTTTTGGGATGCCTGACGACCAGGTCTATGGCAGGTATAGGTTTCCACCTCATATCATCCTAGACCTGGTCAGGGAGTGGGAAGATGACCTTACATCCCCCACCCTCTGCTCCCAAGCATTGAGCCCCTTGGAGAAGGTGCTCAATGTCCTGCATTTTTTGGCCAATGGGTCATTTCAGCGGACTACTGCCATAGTAGGATGGTCTCACAGGCCACGCAGTCACGCTGCCTACACCAGCTACACCAGGTATTGGCAATCATGACTGCGTGCCCCTCAGTCCGCAGGCACATATACATGCCCAGAACACCCGCAGAGAGGCAGGCCGTAGTCCATGACTTTTACAGGGTGGCACACTTCCCCAAAGTGCTCGGTGCCATAGATCGCACCCATGTGGCCCTACATCCACCTAGGGACACTGAGCACATCTATCGAAACCGCAAGCACTGGCATTCCATCAATGTGCAGGTGGTATGCGATGCAAAGGGAATCATCACCTCTGTCTATGCAAACTACCCAGGCTCCACCCATGACAGTTTCATATACAGAATTTCCGCCCTGAGCCGGGCCCTGGAAGCTGGGCAGCATGGCGACTCATGGAATCTGAGGAAATGACTGACCAACAACCTCCCACACAAAACAAGTCATACCCAAATTCATTCCAACAGTAGTAGCATGAACATATCAATCAAAGCCTGTTCACATGCAAAATTGGCCAAGACAAAATCCCCACTCCTGAATACGTGTGCTGTGTGCATCTCCTCCAACACACCGCTCAGCACACAGCATAGTGGCCAGCCATTGTGACAGAGACACACCTTGACCATCACATGAAAAGGACAAAATAACCAAATAAACAAACAATTGACACACGTACAGGATCCACAAATGGTCATAGATCATCTTCTGCAGGGGCACAGTGGTCCCCAGAAGGCAAACTGTGTGCACATTTGGACATGAAAGGGTGGATGTACATGTGGTGGAGCATAGTGCGACTGTGTGTATCAGTAGGGACATGCACTCAATACATGCATGTCCAATCAAGTGACCATCAGTGTCCTCTACACATCACATGTGAACATTGCCCATGTGCACACCCCAGCTCGGCAAAACACACCAATCCCCTCACACCTGAAAGGTAAACAAAACACAGGAACAGGCATTCACCAGCAGAACACATCATGTCCATAGGACACCACAATAACAATGTCAGGGTGCCCATCAGACTGCATGCCACGACAACTGTCTAACAACCAAACACCCTCCCTCATTCACATCTCACCATGACCTACTGAACAACAGTGTCTGGGGTATGTAGCCTTCTTCCTTGAAGTCTACCTGGCCACAGGATCACCCTACCCCTTTGTCTCCATCTACCACCTTGCGTGTAAATAGTGTACAGCACCCTCAGAGGCCACCCTGACTGGCAAAAATACCAAATTGAAGAGAACTCAAAGGAGCCAAACACACAAGCCAGGCAAAAAAGCCTGTAGGCAGCAAGAAACACTTGAAGAGTCTCCAGTAGATGACTTGAAGTAGCAATAAATTTCAAAGCACATGTACAAGCACAATGATTGAACACACACTTAAAAAATGCTACAATAGGATGTGTACCATGTTTGCTACATAATATACAATGATGCAGCACCAACTGATGGGTAGTGTCACTGCACCGGTGTCCACACGCAGGAGTGGCACGAACCAACCACCCCCTCCGTGATCTGGGCACCTGCAAGTTCAAACTTACACAGGCCTCTGATACCACGGTGGGGAAGGAGGGTCAGGGACATGTTGACTGGACAGGCATTGGCATTCTGGATATTCGGAAAGAGGGGCAGGAGAGGGGTGTTCGATTGTCAAGGGAAAGTAGGGAAAAGACAAAAATCTACAATTCACAATAACACTCAATTAGAAAAAACCATGTACATCATGCACATTGTACCAAATCACTCAAATTGAAATCAAAGAGAGACTTATCTCTGGGGTGAGTTACTGACACTGTTAGGGAGAATTCTCATTTTATGGCTAATTTCCCTTACCTATAGAGTCCCCCAGCAGCGTTGCTGGATTTGAAGGGTTTATTTCTTTTTACCTGCTAAGAGTGAGACTCTTTTTCCCACTCTTAGGCATTTTTGCTATTTTGCATTTTTGCTATGTGTGTTCTAGGCTATTTTTGTGTTTAATGTCTATGGGATCTTTTCTCTCACCCATAGGAACCATCTTTATGCACATGTGTCCCACAGCACCCTCCGTGCCGAGACACAGGGTTGTCGTAGCAACCCCCAAACATAGACTCCATACCCTGGGACTGACTACTGTCTCCCCGGGCATGTAAAGTCCCCATTGACTTTACTAGTCGAATGTTATGAACTTAACCATTACACCCCTTCTTAATATGGAAGTACTGGAAGGGGTTAAAAGTTTTTCACCTATGTTCATTTTCGAGAGGGTACCTTAAAGTCCCCCTCTACAAAGTTTCTGGCTGGTGGCAGTGGTTACTACCTTTTATATTCGACCGCAAACATTTCACTATGGGATTTTCCCATTGTTCGCGGCTACCACTTTTACTGACAGCCTCTAACATACCGCCGGTTTATTTTTTTTATTAACTTTACTCCGGTAGGTTTTATTTGCCAGAACTTTGATAAAACTTCTTTCTTGAGTCTTACTCCATTTTCCTAACCCATGTCGGGGATACTTTGTTCGTCCTTTTGGCGGGCTTCTGCCAAAAAAGCCCTCCTTTCAGCGCCACTGAGTCTGGGGTGGGTCTGTTGTTTGGGAGGGGGAGTAGAACCCCCCGACAGAGTTGCCGCAGCAACTCAGGTCGCACTCTAACCTGATAGGCTGGAGGGTCTCCCACCAAGAAGACCACTCCACGGTGTGAGTGACAGCTAGGCTGTATGAATGGGTCTCTTTCTGAATAAAAGCAGGGTCCTGAGGAATGGAAGGGAAAGATGTCGCCACTGGAACTACAGAACTGAAGGGAAGAGAAGCCAGAGACATCTTCAGCATCTACACCACCGGTGAAGCCCTGCCAGATCGTCTCACCATTTTCTTCCACACGACGAGAGGAGATCTTCAGCGGAGGAGCCTCCTTCCTTTGAGCTTGTGGGGTCAACAAGTTCACCTATCGCACCTTCGGACCTGCCTTGGTCGACTCGACAGTGCCCCGCAATTGAAGACCGGATAGCCAAGCAGCCATCGACCCGGACCACGATTAAAAGGAGCGTACCTTTTTAACTTCGTTTGGCAGCACCGCGGCTGGTTTCAACCCTGTGTAGTGCAGCGACTCGAACCTTCCTCCATGACGAGAGCCTCTCTTCTTCTGTTGGACCCCTCGACCTGCAGGAACTACCAGGAACAACCGCCACCGCAGGAGCCACTTCCCCACGTTTAAGGTACATTGTTCCGCCAGGCCGCTCTTTCTCCGTGGTAGCCCTAAAGGTGTTTTAAATCCTTTAACTACTTGTGGGGTTGGCCGCCCTCTCTCTTAACACTGTCTTTCACCTTGCATCTACCTCTTCAAAAGTTTTCTACTAAAGACTTGACTGCAGCTACAAGAACATTTTTGCTCCGTAACTCTTGGTCCTGTACCACTGACTCTGGCTCAGGCCTATTGACTCTGGCTGATTTGTTAGATATGCTCTCACTAGAAATGTGTTGATGCACCTACATCTTCTAAACCCCTTTCCTTCCTACTGTTTTAACTTGTGGAGTGCCATTTTGCTCAGTTTTCATTCACTTATCTTTTGGTTAAAGTGTTACTGTGCATTACTTGTTCACAAAACTTCAGGGAAGTGTTGCTAGGGCGTGTCTGAAGATATTTCGGTTTAACTTGTACTTTCCCTCCCTTTCGTTGAATTGGTAGAGTGCCATTTGTAGTAGGGTTTCACTGTGCTGTTTTGCTCAGTTTTCACTATACCGCAAACTTGTCTACAATTGAATAGGGAGTTGTATATGATTTTCGTTTGACTAAACTTAACTGACTTTATTAACTGTGATCTATGTGTTGACTTAGAAGTTTATAAAATACATATATATTCTCTTTTTAACACACAACTTTGGTCAGTGTTTCCTTGCTCCATAGTACTGTACTACCTATTGTGTCAACCCTGAATACTGCTCATCTCCCTCTTGAGATAAGTCTGACTGCTCAGCCTCAGCTACCAACTAAATCTTTGTGGTACGGACTGATACCAAAGGGGTTTTATTGCTCTCCCCTGTAGTCCTAATCTGGGGTAGTGCTCCCTAAGGGAACTGCCCTGGATTCTGCCTAATACTGGTGGCAGTGGTGGGATGAAAGTATTGGATTGACATTTTAGTGTGTTACTATTGCCTTGGTGCAACTAACCACAAGGTTAACAATCACAAAAAGTTATTTTAACAAAAGTCAAAATTATGGAAAGTTATAGCCAGTAGACCATCCTTACTAATACTGCTGATTATTTAAGGGATCTGTGTAGACAGAAAGGTCTTCCTGTCAAAGGCAAGAAACAAGAAATTATTGATATACTGTTAGAGAAACAAAGTCTGGATAGTGGTGCTGTAGTGCCCACTATTCCAGCAAATGTGGCAAACAGTAATGAGGATAATGTTGAAGATGTTATTGTTGAGACAGATGAGGAAGAGGAGGATAACTATGTCACCCTCTCTGGTCCTCTGCCTGCTCAAGGGCCTCAAGCTGTAGCTACTGGACCCTTACCAGGTCCCATAATTAAGTCCTGAATTTATCTCCCTAGAAAAATTAGTCTTGAACTTGATTTCAAAAGGATTAGTGCCCAAACTGAACAGAGGCACCAAGAATTAAGGCTCAAAGAAATGGAGCTCAACAATGAGCTTGAGATGAAGAAATTGTCTGTGGTAAATGCTTCTCTCCCTGAATCCTCTAGATCTTCCAGTCCAAAAAGACCCCGGATGCCTAAAGAGATTGTGGGTATGTATGAACCTAAGTTGGATGTATTAGATTGGCTTGGTATGTTTGAATATAACCATGGGCTCCAGGATATCACAGGTGATCAGTTGATCCCCTGGTTATTCTCTAGGCTCCCCCTATTGCATCTGATGTGGTAATGGAGTTGGGGGAGGAGGATAGAAAGGATTATGAATGTGTAAAGCTAGCTTTAATAGCTAGATTTGGGAAGACTCCTTCCCAGTACCTTAAGAGGTTTAGGACCCTCAAAAAGCATGATAGTACCCCTTGGGCTACTTGAGTGAATGAGTGTTTGAAGAACTTAGAGGGATGGATTAAGGGTTATAGGGTTTTTGTTTTAAAAAAAAAAACATTTTATTAATTTTTAAACCAACAATACAAACCAAACTTGCAGTATATACAAGAACTTTTCAATTACACTTTTACAAGTCGCGCGCTCACTGCATCCCTTATCCCACCCCCTGCTATGAGCCTACGTCTGTTAATGTTCTGTTTCTGCATCCTGTGATGGGGTATTTCTTCCCATGGGATGTGATGGGTTTTGCATTGACCCAAATAGTTCTGCTATCAGCAGCCTCCAAGCCATCAGAGTCTCAGTCTCCTCCCCCCCCACGGCTGCTGGTTTCTTGCCATACCACAGTTTCTGCGTCTGCCCATTTCTGCAAATCCGCCCACCATACTTCCCATTGTGGTTTGTGGCATGTCTTCCACCCCATTGCAATCCTCCTCTTCGCAAGCGCATATGCCAGGTCCTTCAATTTTCTGACATGCCTAAGTTTCCTTGGCCTACTGAACCCCCCTAACAAGCAGGCCCACGCAGTGTCCACTACGATCCTGATACCCTTTTCTGCCAATATGTGTGCAACCTCTCCCCAAAAGCGCCTTATGACCGGGCATGACCAGAACATATGTACCATATCTGCGTTTTCCTCATCACATTTAGTGCATGCCTGCCTTCCCGCATTTTTGAACTTGGCTATTCTATGAGGTGTCAGATACGCCCTATTTATAAGTCTTGCGTTCCTTGACACTTTCTTGTGATAGCCTTGGACTCGCTCCCGCATCCCATCCTCCATCAGGGTTCCTACTTCCTCTTCCCATTACAGTCTCAGTTGCACCATCTCTTTCCCTACTATGGCCATCTTCATCTCATATATTCTTGATATCTCGTATCCCTACTCTGCAATGTCATATATTGTATCTATAATAGAATCTGGTTCTTCATCAAGCACCAATTCGGGCCACATTATCTTAATCTTACGCACCAGTCTATGGTACATGATGTACTGGCCAGTATGTAGCCCAGTTTCTGCCCCCAACTCCTCAAAGGCTGTTATGGTCCCCTCTTACCAAATATCTCCCATGGTCGCTATACCAACCGACTCCCAATGGTTCCTGTTAATCATCCTTAGCTGCTCTTCCCCACCCGCCAGTGCAACCAGTGGTATCTGATGGGAGCACGGGCATGGGCTCCCCAACAGTTGACAGGCCCTATGCCATATCTTCCATCCCAACACCATCATCTGTGGACGCCCATTCATCTCTTCCTGGGACAACCACATGACCTCCTTCAGGTAAAATGGGGCACAATCCCACCTGAACAACCTGGTTTCAGTGGTTTCGTCCTCTCAAAGCCATTTTGCCACGTATTGCAGCTGACTTGCAACATAATAGACTTCATAATTAGGCAGCTTTATACCCCCTTTCTCGTAAAAATTCTGTAGATTCCAGAGGGCCACCCTATTTCGCATGCCATGCCACAGGAAGTCCCTACACATACTGGCCAGTCTGCTAAAGAACTTCTTTGGTATCATATACGGGATATTCCCGAAAAAATGCAGGAGTCTAGGCAGGGCCACCATCTTCAGCATTGCACTACGTCCCATCATTGCTAAAGGCAGCCTAACCCAGAATCGCATGCAATTCTCAATTTTCTTAATGGCTACTTCCGTATTGCGCTTATGCTCTTCCTCCACTTTGTGGTATATATCTATTCCTAGGTAGCGGAATGTATTAATCGCCCATGGTACCTGCAGCATTGGTAGCTGATTCGGGGGGGTTCCTTTATATCTACCCAATGGGAACATGTTAGACTTCTGAGGATTCACCGCTATACCAGACATTCCCGCATATTTCCCCATCACTTCCAGAACATATTGGAGGTTTTCCTCCGAGTATCGTAAGTACAATAATATGTCATTTGCATATAATGATATCAAGTGTCATTCACCTCCCACAGAGATGCCTATCATGTCATATTGCTGCCTTAAATAAATAGCTAAGGCTTCCAGGGCTAATATATATAACATTGGGGACCACGGGCAATCCTGCCTAGTCCCTCTGCCTAGTTTCCAACTCTCTGATATCACTGTTCCAGTCTTTACTCTGGCCAGTGGTTCACTATATAACATCCTGGCCCACTGTAAATATCCCAGACCCATCCCATAGCCCGCCAGGGATGCCAACAACCATGGCCATTTGACAGAGTCAAAGGCCTTTATTGCATCCAATGACACAACCGCCAGTTCGTCCTCACTTTCTTCTCTTATTATTGATCTAATCGGGGGCCTGGGGGTTTCACTCTTATATAGCCAAGCCAAGATCCTTCCCGGTTTATCTCCTCCCGCATGCTGTCTCTCTACATACTTTCTATAGTTAAGGTTACATAGTCTTTCCCAGTACCTTAAGAGGTTTAGGACCCTCAAAAAACATGATAGTACCCCTTGGGCTACTTGAGTGAATGAGTGTTTGAAGAATTTAGAGGGATGGATTAAGGGTTATAGGGTTTTTGTTTTAAAAAAAAAAACATTTTATTAATTTTTAAACCAACAATACAAACCAAACTTGCAGTATATACAAGAACTTTTCAATTACACTTTTACAAGTCGCGCTCACTGCATCCCTTATCCCACCCCCCGCTATGAGCCTACGTCTGTTAATGTTCTGTTTCTGCATCCTGTGATGGGGTATTTTTTTCCCATGGGATCTGATGGGTTTTGCATTGACCCAAATAGTTCTGCTATCAGCAGCCTCCAAGCCATCAGAGTCTCAGTCTCCTCCTCCCCCCCCACGGCTGCTGGTTTCTTGCCATACCACAGTTTCTGCGTCTGCCCATTTCTGCAAATCCGCCCACCATACTTCCCATCGTGGTTTGTGGCATGTCTTCCACCCCATTGCAATCCTCCTCTTCGCAAGCGCATATGCCAGGTCCTTCAATTTACTGATATGCCTAAGTTTCCTTGGCCTACTGAACCCCCCTAACAAGCAGGCCCACGCAGTGTCCACTACGATCCTGATACCCTTTACTGCCAATATGTGTGCAACCTCTCCCCAAAAGCGCCTTATGACCGGGCATGACCAGAACATATGTACCATATCTGCGTTTTCCTCATCACATTTAGTGCATGCCTGCCTTCCCGCATTTTTGAACTTGGCTATTCTATGAGGTGTCAGATACGCCCTATGTATAAGTCTTGCGTTCCTTGACACTTTCTTGTGATAGCCTTGGACTCGCTCCCGCATCCCATCCTCCATCAGGGTTCCTACTTCCTCTTCCCATTACAGTCTCAGTTGCACCATCTCTTTCCCTACTATGGCCATCTTCATCTCATATATTCTTGATATCTCGTATCCCTACTCTGCAATGTCATATATTGTATCTATAATAGAATCTGGTTCTTCATCAAGCACCAATTCGGGCCACATTATCTTAATCTTACGCACCAGTCTATGGTACATGATGTACTGGCCAGTATGTAGCCCAGTTTCTGCCCCCAACTCCTCAAAGGCTGTTATGGTCCCCTCTTACCAAATATCTCCCATGGTCGCTATACCAACCGACTCCCAATGGTTCCTGTTTATCATCCTTAGCTGCTCTTCCCCACCCGCCAGTGCAACCAGTGGTATCTGATGGGAGCACGGGCATGGGCTCCCCAACAGTTGACAGGCCCTATGCCATATCTTCCATCCCAACACCATCATCTGTGGACGCCCATTCATCTCTTCCTGGGACAACCACATGAACTCCTTCAGGTAAAATGGGGCACAATCCCGCCTGAACAACCTGGTTTCAGTGGTTTCGTCCTCTGAAAGCCATTTTGCCACGTATTGCAGCTGACTTGCAACATAATAGACTTCATAATTAGGCAGCTTTATACCCCCTTTCTCGTAAAAATTCTGTAGATTCCAGAGGGCCACCCTATTTCGCATGCCATGCCACAGGAAGTCCCTACACATACTGGCCAGTCTGCTAAAGAACTTCTTTGGTATCATATACGGGATATTCCCGAAAAAATGCAGGAGTCTAGGCAGGGCCACCATCTTCAGCATTGCACTACGTCCCATCATTGCTAAAGGCAGCCTAACCCAGAATCGCATGCAATTCTCAATTTTCTTAATGGCTACTTCCGTATTGCGCTTATGCTCTTCCTCCACTTTGTGGTATATATCTATTCCTAGGTAGCGGAATGTATTAATCGCCCATGGTACCTGCAGCATCGGTAGCTGATTCGGGGGGTCCCTTTATATCTACCCAATGGGAACATGTTAGACTTCTGAGGATTCATCGCTATACCAGACATTCCCGCATATTTCCCCATCACTTCCAGAACATATTGGAGGTTTTCCTCCGGGTATCGTAAGTACAATAATATGTCATTTGCATATAATGATATCAAGTGTCGTTCACCTCCCACAGAGATGCCTATCATGTCATATTGCTGCCTTAAATACATCGCTAAGGCTTCCAGGGCTAATATATATAACATTGGGGACCACGGGCAATCCTGCCTAGTCCCTCTGCCTAGTTTCCAACTCTCTGATATCACTGTTCCAGTCTTTACTCTGGCCAGTGGTTCACTATATAACATCCTGGCCCACTGTAAATATCCCAGACCCATCCCATAGCCCGCCAGGGATGCCAACAACCATGGCCATTTGACAGAGTCAAAGGCCTTTATTGCATCCAATGACACAACCGCCAGTTCGTCCTCACTTTCTTCTCTTATTATTGATCTAATCGGGGGCCTGGGGGTTTCACTCTTATATAGCCAAGCCAAGATCCTTCCCGGTTTATCTCCTCCCGCATGCTGTCTCTCTATATACTTTCTATAGTTAAGGTTACATAGTCTTTCCCAGTACCTTAAGAGGTTTAGGACCCTCAAAAAGCATGATAGTACCCCTTGGGCTACTTGAGTGAATGAGTGTTTGAAGAACTTAGAGGGATGGATTAAGGGTTATAGGGTTTTTGTTTTAAAAAAAAAAACATTTTATTAATTTTTAAACCAACAATACAAACCAAACTTGCAGTATATACAAGAACTTTTCAATTACACTTTTACAAGTCGCGCTCACTGCATCCCTTATCCCACCCCCCGCTATGAGCCTACGTCTGTTAATGTTCTGTTTCTGCATCCTGTGATGGGGTATTTCTTCCCATGGGATCTGATGGGTTTTGCATTGACCCAAATAGTTCTGCTATCAGCAGCCTCCAAGCCATCAGAGTCTCAGTCTCCTCCTCCCCCCCCCACGGCTGCTGGTTTCTTGCCATACCACAGTTTCTGCGTCTGCCCATTTCTGCAAATCCGCCCACCATACTTCCCATCGTGGTTTGTGGCATGTCTTCCACCCCATTGCAATCCTCCTCTTCGCAAGCGCATATGCCAGGTCCTTCAATTTTCTGACATGCCTAAGTTTCCTTGGCCTACTGAACCCCCCTAACAAGCAGGCCCACGCAGTGTCCACTACGATCCTGATACCCTTTTCTGCCAATATGTGTGCAACCTCTCCCCAAAAGCGCCTTATGACCGGGCATGACCAGAACATATGTACCATATCTGCGTTTTCCTCATCACATTTAGTGCATGCCTGCCTTCCCGCATTTTTGAACTTGGCTATTCTATGAGGTGTCAGATACGCCCTATGTATAAGTCTTGCGTTCCTTGACACTTTCTTGTGATAGCCTTGGACTCGCTCCCGCATCCCATCCTCCATCAGGGTTCCTACTTCCTCTTCCCATTACAGTCTCAGTTGCACCATCTCTTTCCCTACTATGGCCATCTTCATCTCATATATTCTTGATATCTCGTATCCCTACTCTGCAATGTCATATATTGTATCTATAATAGAATCTGGTTCTTCATCAAGCACCAATTCGGGCCACATTATCTTAATCTTACGCACCAGTCTATGGTACATGATGTACTGGCCAGTATGTAGCCCAGTTTCTGCCCCCAACTCCTCAAAGGCTGTTATGGTCCCCTCTTACCAAATATCTCCCATGGTCGCTATACCAACCGACTCCCAATGGTTCCTGTTTATCATCCTTAGCTGCTCTTCCCCACCCGCCAGTGCAACCAGTGGTATCTGATGGGAGCACGGGCATGGGCTCCCCAACAGTTGACAGGCCCTATGCCATATCTTCCATCCCAACACCATCATCTGTGGACGCCCATTCATCTCTTCCTGGGACAACCACATGACCTCCTTCAGGTAAAATGGGGCACAATCCCGCCTGAACAACCTGGTTTCAGTGGTTTCGTCCTCTGAAAGCCATTTTGCCACGTATTGCAGCTGACTTGCAACATAATAGACTTCATAATTAGGCAGCTTTATACCCCCTTTCTCGTAAAAATTCTGTAGATTCCAGAGGGCCACCCGATTTCGCATGCCATGCCATAGGAAGTCCCTACACATACTGGCCAGTCTGCTAAAGAACTTCTTTGGTATCATATACGGGATATTCCCGAAAAAATGCAGGAGTCTAGGCAGGGCCACCATCTTCAGCATTGCACTACGTCCCATCATTGCTAAAGGCAGCCTAACCCAGAATCGCATGCAATTCTCAATTTTCTTAATTGCTACTTCCGTATTGCGCTTATGCTCTTCCTCCACTTTGTGGTATATATCTATTCCTAGGTAGCGGAATGTATTAATCGCCCATGGTACCTGCAGCATCGGTAGCTGATTCGGGGGTGTCCCTTTATATCTACCCAATGGGAACATGTTAGACTTCTGAGGATTCACCGCTATACCAGACATTCCCGCATATTTCCCCATCACTTCCAGAACATATTGGAGGTTTTCCTCCGGGTATCGTAAGTACAATAATATGTCATTTGCATATAATGATATCAAGTGTCGTTCACCTCCCACAGAGATGCCTATCATGTCATATTGCTGCCTTAAATAAATCGCTAAGGCTTCCAGGGCTAATATATATAACATTGGGGACCACGGGCAATCCTGCCTAGTCCCTCTGCCTAGTTTCCAACTCTCTGATATCACTGTTCCAGTCTTTACTCTGGCCAGTGGTTCACTATATAACATCCTGGCCCACTGTAAATATCCCAGACCCATCCCATAGCCCGCCAGGGATGCCAACAACCATGGCCATTTGACAGAGTCAAAGGCCTTTATTGCATCCAATGACACAACCGCCAGTTCGTCCTCACTTTCTTCTCTTATTATTGATCTAATCGGGGACCTGGGGGTTTCACTCTTATATAGCCAAGCCAAGATCCTTCCCGGTTTATCTCCTCCCGCATGCTGTCTCTCTATATACTTTCTATAGTTAAGGTTACATAGTCTTTCCCAGTGACCTGCACACTTTTGCTGCAGTTTTAGTATCAAATCAGTGTCCAGGTTGGTACTATTTTCTCCCTTAAGTGCCCTTTCCAGTTCTTCCTCGGTCTCTTGCAGATCCGCCAGGATCCCTCCCTGCAGTCCTTTCGATTTTGTAATAGCCACTCCTCTAACCACAACTTTTAAGGCCTCCCACAGCGTGCCCGCCGAGTCCATACTGCCCGTGTTCGTCTCAAAGTAATTTACAATCTCCTCCCTCATATCCTCCATAAAGAGGGGGACTCTGAGCGCTTCCGCTCTGAGGCACCATGTCGAAATTCTTGCTCTCGGGGGGCTACATTGCCATCCGACGATTAAAGGCGAGTGTTCCGAAAGGACTCTCGCCTTATATCCAACCTGAGTGATTTCTGTCAGTATCTCTGGGTTGGCAAATGCATAGTCCAGCCTTGTATGTAGTTGCTGTGGGGCAGAATAATGTGAATATTGCCTCTCATGAGGGTGGCATGCCCTCCACACATCTTCAAGCCCAAAATCATTCAGCAGCATCTGTAACGCTTTAGCCGACGGAGTAGGCTTATCAATTTTCCCATCTGACCTTTCCACTCTAGGATCTAGTACGCAATTAAAGCCCCCCCCAGATCGCTGCACTCCCCACACACATGCTAAGGTTGTTACACAGTGTTTTAAATTACGCAGTAGTATTTTGGTTGGGGGCATACGTGTTTACAATACTTATCTCCCTATTTTCCACTATTCCACTCACCACAGCCATCCTTCCATCCTGCTCCACCAGCGTGTGCAACAGCTGGAACGGGACGTGTGGTGCCACCCAGACGATCACTCCCCTGGCATAGGCCGAGTATGAAGAACCCACCACAGTCCCCTTCCATTTCCTTCCAATCATCTCCATCTTGTCTCACGTCAGGTGCGTCTCTTGCAACAGGGCAATATCTATCCTTTGCCTCCGCAGATATGACATAGCCTTGTTTATCTTCAAGTAACTATTGAGCCCCCTGACATTCCAAGTAACTATTTTAAGCTCCCCCATAGCGTGTCCGATTCCTACCACCTCCCCCACCCATGCAGTCCCATTTCAGTTGCTTAACTCGTCTATATAGGCTCATACCCCAACTTAAACTCCCTCTAACTATAAACACAACAAACCCCTCCACCTCCCTCCCACCCCCTTCCCTCCCTTCCCCAAACAACACCCTCCCCAACTGTTGCCCAGCTCCATTCCTGGATCTCAGGCATCCCTGCATCTAGCCCTGTCCGGCAAAATCCTGTGTCGCGGCTCAGCAGGATAAAGGCACCTTAGTGGCCGCCTTACTACTAACTCTTGGGGGTAAGGAGTCTCTGTTCTGGTGCTCCTGTTTGTCCTAAATTTGCTACGCTTAGCGCCACCCAGTTCACGTATACAATTAGTGCACTATATTCCAGTCCAACAGGGTAATAGAGTCCGAAAAATCACATAATGTCGAACCAGTGTTCCACAACTTCGTCCTAGGACTCCCAAACCCACTTATCCATGCCATGTTCATGATACATTCCCTTCACTTATCATGCTCCTGGCGATCTTGCTCCTCGTCTTGCTCCGGGCAGCCTTGCAAATCCAGCCATGACGTCGCTTCCTCAGGGGTGTCGAAAAAGAGCGCTCTGCTCTTATGTAGGACTTTCAGCCTCGCAGGGTACAAAAGCATGTACTTGATACCAGCCGTACACAGCCTTCTTTTAATCTCCACATAGTTGTACCGCTGTCTCTGCACCAGCATGGTATAGTCAGGATACGCAGTGATGTTGGTGGATGCCCTTTCTATTGTTCCGCCTTTACGAAAATACTCCAAGATCTTCTCCCTGTCTTTGTAGTTCAGAATTTTTGCAATTATCAGCCGCGGTGGGGCCCCAGGCTTTGGTTTCCTCATCAGAGCCCGATGTGCTTGCAGAACCGCAAACCCCTGCGAGAGCTTGTCCGCCCCTATCTCCTGCAGGATCATGTTCTCCATGTAGTTTGTGGGGTCCTGGCCCTCTTCTCCCTGCGGCAGGCCGACCACTCGGATGTTGTTCCGTCTCGCCCTTCCCTCCGCCTCTTCCACTCGGTTTTCAAGGTTCGCTACCCGCTGTTTAAGTACGTGGACCTCTTTTGCGTTATTTGTGCTGACATCTGCGTTAGTCTTCACCGCATTCTCTAGGCCACTTGTCCTTTCCGCAAGCGCTCTAACATCCTGTCGCAGCAGGGTGACTTCAATTCCCACTGCGTCAATTTTGTTCTCAAGGGCTGTATGTAGATCTGCCATTGCTGTGCCCCATTTAGTGCTCAGCTCAGTTATGGCCGCCAGGACCTGGTGGTTTTCTCCTTCTGGGGCACCAACCGCAGAAGCCGCCATTGCACTTTGCGTCGGGGTTGAGGGAGCTCGCTGTGTCTTTGCAAAGGTCTCCATTGTCGGCTGTTTGCTTTTGGTCCTCAGCCCCTTCACTGACATCGTGCAGTCCTCCTTGCGTGTCCGGCCCAACTCTGCGTCATTGTTTGACGTCTCCAATTCGATCAAGTATTGGGGTATCTTCCTCAACTGGTTGTGCTATGTGGTGGCCTGGGAGGCTGTGTTTCGAGTGGGTTGTGTTCTCCCAAGTTTCACCTTTGACCCCTGTAGTGTGTTTTCTGAGAGCCAGTTAGTGTCTGGCCTGGTCACAGTCCGCCATTTCTCAATTATGGGCTCATTCCTTCCCAAGTGTGCTCAAACCAGTTTCTCTCTTCACACTGTACGAACCAGCTCGCCGCGCCATTCTTCCAGTGGGCGCTACGTCTCTTGCTCACCACCTTCTTACTCGCCACAGCTTGTATGCACCTGACCGGGTATAGTGTCTTGCAGTGTCCTTACGGGTTTCTGGGCTTGATCCACCTCCTCAGCCCAGTAGCAGCTCCTTGCGCACCTCCTCCACCCTGTGTGCAGTCCCCGCTCTGTCTTCCGGTTGTGCTTACACTCACGTGGCACAGTCTTTTTTGTCTGCCACACAGGTCTGATGGCGCACGGTCCCAGGCCAGCCCTTTGTTTTCACCTGCTGTGATATGCCACTCGTGTAGCACCTTCTTGGGTTGCCCTATCTGCCGCAGCGACCTGTCCTTGCCACACCAACTGTTCTTACTCTAGCAGGACACCTCCATTATGCCCAGGGCTCTCCACGTGTTGTTTTAATCCAGCCTGCAGGCTTATGGCATGGGCGCACACATGCACTTTTGTCTTGTGGTCTGATCCATGTGCCTCCTATCTGATTACTATGCCGCCAGTCTCAGGTGTTGACCCTGGTCCTACCGGGGTCTGTTTGCTCCTCATTTAACCACGGCAGGGTCTACACAGCAGCGCTATGCAGGCAGGGCAGCCATCCCTGCTGCAACTGTATGTGCATCATGAACTTCCTTCTTGTCTGTGTCAGCATTGACACGAGCGCACTGGGCGCTCACCGCTTGACACAATGTGTCTCCCCAAAAGGCCCCAGCTGCTCCTCCCCTAATCCAATCAGAGAGGTGTCATCTCCCTTTGGTGAGGGCAGTAGAATGCAGGCCAGGCCTGGGAAGAGTGGCTGAGCAAGTTTCAACTCCTGTCAGGGGTAGTTGCCAGGCAGAATTCAATCTCTTTAAGCCAGGCTTCAGCTAAATGTCACTTTTGTTCCCAGTTTTTCTTCATCCAAATCAAACTTACAATTTTTACACATGCAGCTAGAATGCTGATTCTAAGTTCAAAACTATGACATTTAACAGTTGCAAACTATATGACACTCAAAAGTAGGTCACTCTTTTATTTTAAACATTTAGATTTTAGTGTCTTTCAGTCCAATTTCACTTGAGCTGCTGACATCCACGGCTTAGCCAGTTTCATTATGAACATTATTTTGGGCTCTTTCTCTTTCCAGATTTTGTATGCACACAAGAATACATTCTGCCAAATGTCTGCTGGTGTTTATTGAGATTTTTGAATATCTTGCAATGTTTAAAATAGGCATTTTTAGCTTGCATTTCAGAGAAACAAAGGTGATTTCAAAGCGCTTTTTGAGCCACCGGCACTGCTGTTTTTCCTTTGGCACACATTTCACCCATGGCACCCCTGGCCCATCACGCTCGCACTGGTGGGTGGTAGGTCAGGCGACCATTTTGGTGTGCGCAAAAACTGTTTCCTGGATCCTCGCGCAATGTGGGCTTTTCTGCCATCTTGGATTTCCTAAGCCCACAGCACCAATTGTTGCAGCATAATAACTCGAACATGGGTCAAAACCCCTGACATTAGACATCCAATATATTGGATTAAGACTTTGTCTCTAGTTTTCTACTTCAAGGCTCATTTGAGGTCATTCCAAAGGCTTTGAGTGATCATGCCCTCATACAATTCATCTGGTAGGGTATTTCTAGTTTACATCACGATACAGGCTCTATCTATGTTGAAGCAACCAGAGGGGCAAATCCGCTTCGGCTGAGATCTCAGGAACTCAGAGAATTATCTGAGAAATTCACCCAACAATTGCCTCAGAAGGGGTATGTGAATTATGTACCATTATTATTGGAGTTTTCGACCCCTACACAAAAAAGCTCTGGGGGTGTGACTAAACCATACAAACATGCACTTGATACAGAAATTAACCAAGCGAAAAAGCTTTTTTGACAGGATCCAAGATGCACAGGGTGTTCACTAGACCCCAAACCAATGCTGCAGAAGAACAAAAGAAAGCAAACATATAAGAATTGGTTTAAAAGATACAAAGCTGTGATGCTCCAGCATGATGCTGAGCACATGTTAAAAGCACTGATTAAAAAAAGGATTTTAGATCTATTTGTCAAATGCTAAATGAGGTGGGGGTGTTGTGCACTATTTCTATGGCCAACGTGGATCAGAATGATCCTGGTCGACCTTTTATCACAAGTTGTTTGACCTGAGACAAGACACAGCATTCATGCAGATGACTAAGCGAAAGACTGACTGGAGTGTTCCCCTAACAGCAGAAGTCAAACTTCTAATAAAGAAGTCTAATCATTCCAAAGCACTGGGCCCGGATGGGATTTCAAACCCCATGAGTAAGGCCTACTCAGATCTTCGGTCTCCTATGATACTTGACCTATTCCATCGGATAATGAGAATACAAGAAATTCCAACTTCTTCAGCAATAATTGTCCCCATTTATAAACAAGGCATTAGTTCTGATCAGGCAATTTATTGCCCGATTGCGCTGCTTGATCCTTTGGGAAAGTCATTTTGCGGCATTTCTGCTAAAACAACTACAATTCTGAATTAGCCAGGTGGATAGAGAACAACCCAGACAAACGGGATTCACTGAAGGGGTTGGAACTGATTTAAATCTGTTTCTCTTAAATCTGCTGAAAGCTACTGCCTTTAAGAATAATTCTATGATTTACTTGTCCTTTGTGGATTTGCATAAAGCTTTTGATAGTGTAGATCGACATCTTTTATGGTCTAAAATGTAGGCTTGGAACTGGCCAAACAATTTCCTAGCAGCGATTAAAGCTTTGTACGAATCCACCATTAACGCTCCAGGCAATTTGACAAACCCTATTAACACTTTCAGCGCCTGAAGCAAGGATGTCCCCTGACACCAACTTTATTTAACTTGTTTCTCTCCCAATGTGGTGGAACATCTGGACAAGATCAGAACCTTCCCACTGAGGATTGCCAGACAATTCTTGACAAGGCTGCTTTTTGGTGATGATGTAGAGATGATTGACAAAACGCCAATTGGCCTATAATCTCGAGGCCTTGAACGAGTATATGTATGCTAATGGGTTGGCGATTAACTCATCCAAACCTAACATCACGATAGTTGGTCC
Organism: Ambystoma mexicanum; assembly: GCF_040938575.1. Taxonomy (NCBI): domain Eukaryota; kingdom Metazoa; phylum Chordata; class Amphibia; order Caudata; family Ambystomatidae; genus Ambystoma; species Ambystoma mexicanum. The sequence goes on along the minus strand of NC_090934.1, from coordinate 812,310,999 downwards.
TAAACTCTCCCATACCGTTCCTAACTTCAAATGGTTTGTGAATAAAAAACCTTTGGAGCAAATTAACGAGGTGAAGTACTTGGGGACTTTGATCAACAATAGCAGGATTGACTTGCCAGGCCGATTGGCATTCAAAGCAAAATTGAGAATTTTAGTAAGGCAAGCTAGGCTGGTCCAAAAAAAAATTGGGAAATTCTCAATATTGCCTGTAATTACTTTTAACAATCATAAGGTTACTCCTACGCTGATATATGAAGCTTAGGGATTCCCCTCTACACCTTCGGACATATGGTCGTCTTTGGAGGGAACTTTCTGGAGGAAAATACTTAGACATCCAAATCCCACCTCAACCTCAGTTATTAGATTTGAGCTGGGCCTCATTTCCCTCTAGGCGAGAACTGTATGGAAACCTTGGCCCTTTATTAGAAATGTGTGCTGCCCAAATCACCTAAACCGTTACTGATTTTCAGAGATGCGTTAAAGTTTGGAAGCAATCCTCTACTGACCCAATGGAAAGACGGCTGTATAGTTTATTTTAACTATCTACTCGCCACACAGGAAGAACTTATCAACAATAAGGATAAGGTCAAGCAGAATTGTGGCAACTAAATTGGATCAAGAGCCAAGACAAAAAGAATACTTATAAGATAGCGACGGCGACAAAGATGGAAAGGAAGCGCAGGGCTTCTTACCGAAATACCTCATTAAATTCCCTAATTGGTGTACAAGTCCCACTTCATGTGTTTTAGATTAAATCTCTACCCCACCGAGCAGATCATGATGATCTATAGACAATCTGAAAATATGGAATGTCGATTTTGTTCTAAAAGGGGAAAAGCAAAACCCCGAAAGACATCACTTTGTTCTGTTCAGGTTTGACTGATTTAACAACTCTCTACTTGGGAAAAGTGATTGCTACTAACTACTCAGGTGATACTGAGCAATTATGGGCATTCCTCATTCATGGAGAAAATAATTCAGCAATATTTTGTTTGGTGTAATTTCTAAAAGAAGTGTTTGAAATTAATCAGAATGATATGTGAGCCAAACATTACTGCATTGTTGATTTTTTTTACAAACTACTGAAGTGAGGATCTGTTGAATTTTTTTTTTGTTTTTCTAGACACAGGTTTGTAATAACCTAAAAGTCTAAATAAAAAAAACAATTTAAAAAACTCAAAGGAGACAATTTTCAGGAAATCATGTTCACCAATTTTGGAGTGGGTGAAAAAATAGGCCTGGGTACCATTTTAATAAGTGGCCTACAATCACTAATTTCTTTTCAATACTTTGTGCCAAAAATCGTTTGAGCAGTGATGCAGAAACATTTTTGGTAACACATTGGTTCGATCAAATTCAACAAAACTATCCAATGTGCATCAACTGATCAAATTGGCCCAGATTGTTCCATTTTTTACAAGTGAAAATGGTCGCAGATTGGCCCAGCCTGGCAAAATTAAGTTATGTGGCACAATCAGGCTATCTGGCACAATCAGGCTATCTAGTACAGTCTGGCTACCTGGCACAATTGGGTTAACTGGCACAATTGAGATAACTGGCACAATTAGACTATCTGGCACAATTAGGCTATCTGGCACAATCTGGCTATCTGGCACAAACTGGCTATCTGGTACAATGCGGCTTCCTGGCACAATCCGGCTACATGGCACAATTGGGATACCTGGCACAATTAGGCTATCTGGCACAATCAGGCTATCTTTTACAATCTGCATATCTGCTACAATCCGACTACCTAGCACAATCCGGCTACCTGGCAAAATCGGGTTACCTGGTTACCTGGCACAATTGGGTTACCTGGCACAATTAGGCTCTCTGGTACAAACAGGCTATCTGGCATAATCCAGCTATCTGGTACAATTGGGTTAAGTGTGAAGGTAATAAGGAGGTTTTGGGTTGGCCAGTTTATTGGGGGGCAGTAATGGCTGCGCCACCCACCTGCCCATAACCACACTTACTCAGTCAATGGGTGTCAGTTGATGGTTGCAGGCCCCACAGGCTAACACGGCCAACATGGTTTGGAGCTGCTTCTTCCACAGGCGCTGTCCTTTTGCTTGGGGTCCTTAGCTGCTGGTGGCTGCCACAGACAGGGGCTGTCGTCAGAGTGATGTTAATAAGGTCTTGTTGTCAAGAGTGGGGTCCACTGCGGCCAATCAGCCGGCAGATGGTGGAAGGGGGGGCAAACTGAAGCACAGGGAAGTGGCAAGGAGGGGGGACAGAGGAAGGAGGGAGGGAAATCTGACGCTGAGTGCTGCAGGGACTGGAGCTGGCCTAAAAAATTAAGGATTCCACTAATGTATCCCAGACGAATTTTGTTTCATTAGAAACCAAAAAGCAGCATTATGTTCCTCAGATGCTGCTCACCCTGGTCTGCACTTATAAAGAGTTTCCTGGGGCACGGGTGCAGTGGATGTTCGAGAATCGCCTTCCGGTGTTATTGGGTCTGATGGGGCCAATTAGACAGCAGAGGGTGGGAGGGAAGGGGGCCGAAGCACAGGGAAGCAGTGAGGAGTGGGGAGGAAGGAAGGAGGAAGGGAAAGCTGGTGCAGAGTGCTGCAGGGACTGGAGCTGACCTGACAAGTTAAAGATTCCCCCAATGGATCCCAGACAAATTTTGTTTCAGTAGAAACAAAAAATGTAGCACTATGTTCCTGAGATGCTGCTCACCCCGATCTACACTTGTAAAAAAAAATATGGAACAATCTGGGCCAATTTGTAATTTCCCAGATAGCCTAATTGTGCCAGGTAACCCAATTGTGACAGGTAACCCAATTGTGCCAGGTAACCGGGTTGTGCCAGATGGCTGGATTGTACCAGTTAGCCGGATTGTACCAGTTACCAGATTTTACAAGATAGTCTGATTGTGCCATATAGCCTAATTGTGCAAGGTAACCCAATTGTGCCACATTACCCAATTGTGTCAGATAGCCTGAGTGTGCCAGGTAACCCAATTGTGCCAGATAGTCTGATCGTGCCAAATAGCCTAATTGTGCCAGATAGCAGCATTCCACATTTAGCCTGATTGTGCCATATAGCCTAATTGTGCCAGATAGCCTAATTTTGCCAGATAGCCCAATTGTACCAGATAGCCTAATTGTGCCATAAAGCCTCTTTGTGCCACATAGCTTCATCCCACATTCAGCCTGAATGTGCCATGTAACCTAATTGTACCAGATAGCCTGATAATGCCAGAGAGCCTACCTCAAAGTTAGCCTGACTGACCCAAAGGCCGCAATTGCCATTTACCCTGACCTGTACTGGGTAGCCCGTCTGTGCCTGATAGCCATAGTTCAACTACCGAGAAAACTTGGATCTTGGATTGTCACTATCGTTATAACCACCATGCTCTGAAACTTGGCCATTCGGCCCCACTGTCTAGAAGAAAAAAAAAAGATCTTCCTCATTGACTGCTATATCTCAAACCAGACAAACCCTTATAGAGGTAACCAGAAACCCTAACAATGAGCCTTAAAACCCATCAAGCCTAGGACCCCCCCGGACCTTCCCTACTAAATCCAACTGTAAGGCAATAAACCCTGGGCTACTCCCCCCAACAGCTTTCCCATGCTCCCCCACAACCACCCGACATACCAAGCATTAAGACCAACCGACGCTAAACCATTACGCCCACAATTGCAAACTTAAGGAAGCTAAGAACCGTCACATTCCAACTAGGAAAGCATTACTCATGGGCTGCAGCCCCTGAAACCAAAAAGGAAGCTAAATGCAAAAAAACAAAGAAACGCCTAAAACAACCTACCACTAAAGAACGCAACATGCCACGAAAATGAATGGGACCACATGAAAGAAAACCAGGCGTAGGAATGAACCAAATGGAACCACACCACATAATCACAATGGCGGTGCACACCCCCAAAAACACGGTTGACAACAGAACAAGCGCCAAAAGAAGAGAAAAATCTCTATACCTAACACCATGCCTTGCGACCAACAACTCACTGGAACAATTCAATTCCACCCACGTAGTGAAACGGACCAACAACAAAACAAAGTGCAGCAGGAAAAGAACAGAAACACTAAGAAAATGTGTGAACAAAATCGATGCCCTGACCCCATTTATCACAAAACAATAGGAAACCTCACGCAACTACAACCAAATATAGAAGAGGAACTTGAAGAAAACAAGAACCCAATACTTAACCTAGAAGACCTGATCAATAACAACACAGATGCGACTGAACCACCATCACACACTGAGAGCAAGATGGGAGCAAATCAATGCAACAACCACAACACAAAACCAATATTAAGACAAACAAAACCAAGCCACAAAAATCCATTGCAACCTAATCTAAGCAAGGTCAATTTCAAAACACGCCACAGAGATATACAACCTGCTCTGCAATGACAGCATTGACGTCCTATTCGTCACAGAAACATGGTTGGATGACAACTACAAAATCACACTCCATAGCTGCCTACCCGACAACTTCAAATGCACACAGTTAAACAGAAAAGAAAAAAAAGGAGGAGGTCTTGCAATAGCTTTCAAGGAACACATGAAAATAAAAAAAATAAAAACAGACAAGCCACTAAACATCAAAAACTGTGCATCCATGGTCTTTCACCAGAAGTAAACCCAAAAGCAAACATAAAATGGGTACTGATTTACAGACCACCAACATACGACTCAACTTTCGTCGACAACTTCGTAAAAGCAATCACCAACATATCCATCCAACATGAACATGTAATAATCCTCTGGGACTTCAACATCTGATTTGAAGAAGAAAACGCAAATTCACAAAAATCGCTAATCGAACACCTAAAAGCCTTGAAACTACGACAATTGGTCAAAGGAGCAACACACACAGCGGGACACACACTTGACGCAATCTTAGCCAATAAAAATCTTATTGCCACCGCACCGCCAATACAGATGCTCTGGAGCGACCACCTCATCAACCCATTTGTAATCATGGTACCAACTAAAGAAGCCAAGCAGCCCAATAAGCTCCCAACTATCACTAAAATAAACTGGAAAGCTGTCAAAGCAAGCAACTTAATAGAACAACTTGAACTCACAAAACCAACTACCACTAATCTGGACGAAGCTGAACTCAACGGCAAAACAGAGCTACTTCCTAAATAGATCGCCGAAAAAATTGATGGCATCTACCCTGAAAAACCTTTCACCCGGTCTGCAAAGAGAGGAATGGCAAAATGGTTTACCCCAATGCTCCATAAAAAGAAAAAAATGTGAACTGGAATGGAGGAAAGAATAAGAGAGCACAATTCCAACGACAGATCCGATCTTACAAAAATTTAATTCAAAAAGCCAAAAAGAAACACTACGACAGCCGAATCATCAAAGCCGCCAACACTCAAAACTCAAAATAATAACTGTTAAACATCATAAATGAAATGAGAAATGAGAAACCCACCAGGATGCAACAAAACACTGGTACCTTCCCATAAACTATGCAACGACATAGCAGACCAATTCCAAAAAAGAAATCAGGGACATCCATCACATTATACAAAGCAGACAGGTCAACCCAAGTGCACAACCAATCCCGCCAAACAATGAAGCACAGTATAAACTCCAAAGCTTCCCACAAATACCAGTAGAGACGTTTGTCAAGCTGATAAGGCATAGCAATAAAGCAGGATCACGCCTGGACCCCTGCCCCCCAGACATTTACAAATCCACTCTGACACAGGGCACTCCACAGGAACCTTTTTAAGCTGTCACTCGCAACAGGGAAAGTACCGCGATCATTCAAATCGGCGCACATCAAACCACTACTCAAGGACGCCAGAGGAGACGTGGAAGACCTCTCCAACTACAGATCAATTTCAAACATTCCCTACTTAGCAAAACTACTAGAAACCTACCTCTACAAACTAACACAAGAACACGTAGAAAAACACCAGCTACTGGACCAGGTACAAGTCAGCTTTAGACTCATGAGGGGAACAGAAACAACACTCCTATCTATTTGGGATGACCTACAGACATGCGCTTGCTCCAGTACCAACTCTGCCCTAATTCTATTTGACCTATCTGCAGTTTTTAACAGTCAACCATGACATCCTTATCAAGTGAATAGAAGAAATAGAATAACAGACTTAGCCCTACTCTTAAAAATAATTCCTAACAAATAGAAAGGAAACTTTCTGGATAAAACCCTTCAAATTCGCTGCACGGGACACCATCTGCGGAGTACCAAAAAGATCATCCCTATCCCCACTGTGCTTCAACATCTACCTGGCTCTGCTAATCAAGGTTATTAAAAAACACAACCTTACATGCTACAACTACACAGACGACACACAAATCATCTATAAAATCGAAGATACACAAGAAAAAAACAAAGCGCAGGGAGAATGTCTCAAACAGCTCTACAACTGGATGAACACAAACAGCCTAAAACTGAACCCAGGCAAGCCAGAAATCATGATTGTATCCAAAAACTTGGAAAATAACACTTATGTTCCATGGCCCACAGAACTAGGAAAAGCACACACACCAACGAAAATAGTCAAAAACCTGGGAATCCTAATGGACAACGCACTAACATTAGGACCACAAGTAAATGGAGTAATCAAGACATTCTTTTCCTCCTACACTCCGTAAAAAGAATCCTACCATTCCTGTCCTTCACCAATAAGACACTGGCCCTCATTACGACCCTGGCGGAAAGGGGTTTACGCCGGCGTAAAGCATGGCGTACCTTTCCGCCTGACTACGAGTTCCCGTAGCGCCATGGTGATTTTTACGCCTGCTTTCTGCAGGCGGAAAAATCCATGGCGCTACGGGACTTTTTGTTAATTACGCCACCGTAATTTACGGTGGCGTAACTAACGCCTTCCCCACTCCCATTATACCCTATGGGGCAAAAATGGGAATGGGGAAGGGTAAATGGGGATTGGGGACTTACCGCCCCGCCAAGGTCGGAATGGGGCGGTAAGTCCGCCAACCACCATGGCGGAGTTGGCAGCTTAGCGCCATGGACCATGGTGCAAATTGCACCATGGATCTCCGCCAGGGTCGTAATGAGGGCCACTGACAATCATCGCCCTCACCATGTCAAGAATTGACTATGCCAACAGCCTCTACCTCGGAATGCCAGAACACCAACTGAAGAAACTGCAACGTATCCAAAATGCAGCAGCCAGACTCCTCCTCAAACTGTCACAAAGAGACCACATCACCCCAGCAATAAAAATGTAAGATTGGCTTCCAGTCAAACAACAAATCATGTTTAAAACAATGTGCATAACGCACAGAGCAATCCATGGGCCAAAGGAGCAGAATTGCTACGAAAGAAAATAACAATTTACCAACTGACCTGAACACTCGGATCATGCAGCGATATCTGCCTTGAACCAAAACCTCACACAAAGAAAAAGCTAGGGGAGCCTCCTTCTCTCACCTGGCAGCAAAAACATGGAACACCCTCCCGAAAGACATCCAAAATACAAAGAACCACCTAAAATTCAGGCAACTACTAAAAACATGGCTCTTTGCCAGAGAAACAAAATGAATCCGGTACTTCCGAAGCCAAGCCACCTTGCCAGGCTAAATCCAAGGGACAGGAGTGCCGCTAGGGACGAAGAAGGATTAAACACTAACACCCAACACGAAAGGGAGCACTTAGAACTCATAGGGAGGGGGACACCTCTAAGAACAAAGGGAGATGGTGCTAGACAGAGCACTCTCACGACTAAAAAACAACTGATAACCGTAGAACTCTCAAACCTGGGTGGGGGATGCCCTCACCTCCTGTCCCTCCCATGGAGCACTAGACAGCGTCAGATATAGGCCGCCACCTCCCAAAGAACCGGGCGAATGAACCACAGGGGAATGCTCCAACAGACAGCAAGACCATAGAAAGAAACACAAGACAAATGCCTGAAAGTGTGAGATAACCCCACTAACCCAACTGCTAAATCCTCATCTCTTGGCACATGCCTCTCAAAAGCTAAACAAACACCACCATTCTCTTGCACCTCAAACCGCAAGCAGTTCAATGCACTGCAACAAAAAAAAAAAAACACACATAGTATGGTACAATAGCACATGGGAGCCCATGGATCCGGAAACTACACCCATGATCAGCGAACGGCGCTAACCGAACTGAAGCTGTCATCAGAACACCTCTAATCTCGCTCTACTTTTATCCCGCTATACCCACCAACCGATCCTACCCTATTAACTTTCAGATCTGCAAGAGCACCATTGGACCACTCCGGCATTGATAGTGCATGGTATAAATATCCTTTAACATAACATAAAATTGAGTCTGATTGTGCCAGATAACCTGACTGTATCAGACAGCCTGATTGTGCAAGATAGCACCATTTTGCATGTAGTCGGATTGTGCCAGATGACAGCATTACACATTTAACCTGATTGCACCAGATAGCAGCATTTCACATTTAGCCTGATTGTGCCAGATAGCGTGACTGTGCCAGATAGCAGCATGTTGCATTTAACCTGTTTGTTGCAGATAGACTGATTATTCCAGATCTCTCACATCAAGATAACTATTAGTGAAAAATATCTCACAACTAGGTATACTATAGTCTGTGCTAGCTAGTCCACATACAATTGCAGACATGAGCCAGCATCACAATTAGACAGAATTGTGAAGATTAGTGTTACCTCATATCTAGACAGAACTGTAATACCAGCTTGCATCATATCCAGACAGATTTGTGAAGATTAGGTTGTGTTATATCTACACAGAGCTGTAATACTTGCTTCCATCATACCTAGACAGAACTATGAATGTCAGCTTGCGTCACATCAAGACAGAATTGTGAATGCCATCTTGCACCACATCTAGACAGAATTGTGAAGATTAGCATTGAGTCATATCTAGACAGAACTGTAATAGTAACCTGCGTCATACCCAGACAGAATTGTAAAGATTAGCTTCCGCCACATCCAGAGAGAACTGTAATAATAGCTAGCTTCACATCTAAACAGAATTATGAAGACTGGCACTGCGTCACATCTGGACAGAATTATGAAGATCGGCATTGCATCACATCTAGACAGAATTGTGAAGATTGGCATTGCATCGCATCTGGACAGAATTGTGATAACTGACATTGCGTCACATCTAGACAGAATTGTGAAGATTAGCATTGAATCACATCCAGACAGAATTTGTGAAGACTAGCGTTGCCTCACATCTAGACAGAATTGTAATATTAGCCCCCATCACATCCAGACAGAATTGTGAAGATTAGCATTATGTCACATATAGACAGAGTTGTAAAGATTAGCATTGCGCCACATCAAGACATACTTGTGATACTAGCTTGCGTCAAATTCTAGATGGAGTTGTGGGTGTCGACTTGAGTCACATCTAGATAGAATTGTAAAGATTGGCATTGTGCCACATCTAGACAGGATTGTGAAGATTAGCATGTGTCAGCTCTAATTAGCAATGCAACTAACCAACCCCACTAAACAATCTCACCTCTCTGCATACAACTCTCCCACTCTACACAAACACAACCACACAAAGCACTACAAACCACACGCACTTCACTACATCGCAACAATAAAACATAACACACATAGCCTTGCACAACAACACACGATGGCTAGCACATGAAAAGCACACCCAAGCTCAGTGAACTTTGTTAACCAAGCTGAGGCTGCAAACAGAACATCACAGCTATCTTACCCTACTCCGGCTCAACCTTACTAACCCATCCGACCGTCTTCCCTTCTTAGATCCTGCCAGATCTGCCAGGAGTCCAATACGGTGGTGATAGTGCTCAGTATAAATATCCTTTAACATAACATAACATAAAAGTGACACAAACAAGACAGGTGGGCCAGCCAATACGGCAATGACTGTTGCCCTCCAGGTCAATCTGAGCTTGATTTTAACAAAATGAATTTCCCCTATTCTAAGAAACTGAAAAGTTTTTTTAACATCTTATAACTTAGGTCCGTTTGATGTATTCTAGCTAGAGATTCGTGGCCACCTCCCCTGTCCGTGATGTCTTACATGCTGTCAATTATGATGTCATTTATGTGCACATGAGCTGAGCAATTCGTTGGCCCCCAAATTAACTTTGTTGTCACTCCCAAAACCTGCCGAATTTCATCAGTTTATTTGCGTTGAATTGGTTCACCTTATCACTGTCTCAACTAAAACGTTGTCAATGAACTTCAAGGGTTTTGTTATGCTTTTTCTTACCATGCCTGTAATAGTAAATAGCCATGGTCCTCTTGCCAGGCCCCTTGGCACTAATTCATGTAAAAGACCCTGGCCCACTTTATCCCTCTTCATGTAATTTGGCAGCGCCCAAAGCCTCGTTGCACCATGGCCCACTGGCCATGGCCTTTAGTCAATAACACTTTCTGGATGGCCATGGCCTTTGCCAATGTTAAATGCCAATTTACAACAATTAATATAAAAGTATGTGTCCCACTTGCCACACACTTCAGATGTGTGCAGAACAGCTTTCCACCCATTAGACGACATTGGCTGTGTGCTCTTATGGCGCTGAAATATTCCCACAGAAACCAGTGCACTGGCGGTCTATTACTACGTGAACGATTTTAGCGAGAGCACAATGGGCCTGATCTGCACAAGTTTTTTTACAATGGGACATTGAAAAACTCTCTGTAAATCAGGCCCAATGTGTTTTGAGTCTCGCTGTAAGACAAAAACGCCTTCGGAATCACATTTATTTTTAAGCCCCTCTTTTTTGGGTCACTGCACATCGCCCCTAAAGTCAATCTTCCCTTTGCTCGTCTCCTGATTAAATGTTCCCCTTTTTACTTGCAATGACACGATTTCAATTCCACTGTAAGAGCCCTCATTAGCCGCAGGAAGCCGGCGAGATTCCTGCAGCAAGACAAACATGATCGATGTGAACCCTCACTATTCCCCTCCAAATATAATTGTGAGGCCTTTTCTTTTTATTTCTGTGGGATTATAACGGGTAAAGATTGCATCAAGCAAAAACAAAAAAAGATTGGCGGCTTTTAATTTCTGAAAAGCCTCAGTGATTCAGTGCACTTCAGGACATATATACACTTTTGTTGACATCCGCCTCTACATTAGATTTTAAAGGAACTACTGGGCGGATTTAAACCAAACCACAAAAATTAATATCTGCACACCTTTGTTCTCAACTTGTTTATTTTTGGGGCAAATCCATCCAGCGAATTGTGCTCTGCACCTGTTCAAACGATGCACCTTTTTCTCTTTTTTTGAATGGGCTCAGTCTGAAAACAGATATCCTATGCTTAACAACTTTGTACCTGTTTCAACAATGTGCCCCACATTTTCCTGTTTGTGGAGGCCCATACCACGAACATATTTCGTAGACTTTCAGCTAGCTCCACCCAGCGAGTCAAAAGTTATTAGTAACTGAATGTTCGCAAAAGTTCACAATTTTTCCTCAACTATTTGGCGGCACACACACACAATTTACGC